>NW_024342466.1:2928855-2950960 GCF_902729225.1 Pteropus medius | reverse complement strand
CCCTGCACAAGCCCAATCCCGTCTGATTCCGGAAGCTAAGCAGGGTAAAGCCTAGTTAGTACTTGCATAGGAGACCACCTAGGAAGACCAGGTGCTATAGGCATAAAAATTTTAAAAATTAAAGGATTGTAAGATGACAAGGTCCTTGCAATCTGTGAGGTCAACCAAGGGTTGCCTTGCCTAAAAAAAAAAAAATGACGACGACTAAAAATAAATGAGCTAAGTGTTTTACACAAGAGGCTACAAAAAACATCTAAAAAAATTAAAAGGAAAATCGAAGAATAAAAATCGACAAAATGAAAACAAAAGTGAATACCTACAAAATCAAAAGTTGATTCTTTGCTAAAAGAATCTATTTCAATAGATTTTTAAGTCTCATCAAGAAAAAGAAGACATTTCTGGAAGGAAAGGCAAACTGTACTTATAGAAACTTTTTTATATCATAAAAATATACTTCAAACATCTTTGTGCCATAACTTTGCGAAACGTGAATGAAGTGAACGACTTCCTAGAGAGGCACTAGTGGGAGAAACTGGGTCGCCCCGTTTTTGATCTCCCTGCTTACAGCAAAGCTTCCGGCCGCCGAGCGCAGCCCCATGCGGTGGGCGTGTGAGCTGCAGACACCCTCGGCCCCACGGGGCAGCGGCCTCCTCCACGCACGGGGTGCCCTGTAAGCATCACTCTGAGCCGGCCAGGCAGAGCGCAAACCGGGCGAGTGTTAGTCTGTGTTAACGGGAGCCCTGACTGTGAGCCAAACAAACTGATGCCTGGGATGAAGATTTCAGTACACGGTCCCCTTAGCGACAAAGATCTGGCCGATATAATCTAAGTAGAGTCGTGTACACAACAGCCGACCAAGAGCCTAGAGAGAAGGAGCGTGTCCTTCTCCTACGGCCCCTTGCCCCTTCCTTCCGGCTGGAACGCAGTCCTGATGGCTGGAACCAGGACAGCCGTCCTAGCCCGCGAGGGGCCCTGGGGCACAGCAGTCCCGGAGTGCAGGAAAGCAAGGGCGTCTGGGTCACTGTCACCTCCAGACTCCAACTCGGGAGCCAAGGCACTTCCGTCCTCCCGTAAGCCACTGCTGTTTCAGAGCGTGCCCTGAAACGCTCCCACGTGACCCTGATCCTAACTCATTCGAATGTGAATTAGCAAAAGAAACGCAAAAGTAACAAATGGGACACAGCCGCTAAGGAGAGCGACTTGACGGTGCCAACAGAAAGGCCCAGCTGGAGGGAACAGGACGGTAGGTGACAGCGCAGAGCGATCACTAGCCGTTCAGGAGACACGAACGACAGCCACAGGCGGCCGAAACGGGAGTGCGGGCGCCCGAAGGCCCACGCTCTGCCCCCCGGAAAGCAGTCCAGCGAGCGCTCGGCGCGGCGGACGCACCTTCGCCACCCGACCCAGCGGTCCTGGCGCCGGGTCCTTGCCCCAAGGGCGGGGCGTGTGTCACACAGACTCGCACGCTGACGTTCGCTGCGGCTCCGTAACAGTCCCAGATGGGTAACAGCCCACGTGCTCGCTAACGGGGAAGCGGACCCCCCACAAGTCAGCGAGGACAGGCATGGACTGGTGAGACACGCTGACACACGACACCCCTCAAAACAGTCACGATGCCTACAGGAAGCCAGGCTCTAACGCGCGCACAGCTCGAGACCATCGCGTGCGGTCCGGGGAAGCGCACACTGCAGCGCCGTGACCGGCGGGGCTCGGACCGAGGTGGGCGGCAGGGATTCGGCCGGGCGCGGGCCACTCTCAAGGGCAACGGGTGTGTGCGCCGTCTTGACCGCAGCGGGCACGGACACGGCACCCAGCACCATGACTGTCTGGTGGCTCCTGGAGACACGGAAGCCCCGCGCCCCCCACGGAGACGGGCCTGGGCACAGACCGCACAGCGGGCCCTGCCGCCTCGCACCCAGTGTCACGGCCACGCACGGTCGCGTACCGTGACACTGTGCTGTTGTCCGGGCCACAGCATGGGTGTGAAACTTACTGGAATTGTTGGTTGCTGATAAAACTACCCAAAAAACTTTTTTGTTATAAAAAAAATAAACAAGTACTTTTACTTTTTAAAGTGATTATAACAGGAACCTAGCTGTGACATCTGAGGGACACTGCGTGGCCTGGGGGCACTCACCCCAGGGCCATGGCCAACGGGCGGTGGCTGGCGGGAGGCTGGGTCCCCGCAGAACCCCTCAAATGCCCGCAAGAAAGACCGCTAGGTGGCCGGTCACAAAGGGCGCCGTCTTTAAAAAAAACCAGGCCGATGAAACCTCTAACCTCTATAAACTTCCTATCAACAAAACTCACGCTCAAAAGCTGCTCAACTCCAACTCAGCAATGGCTATAGAAAAGAATATAGAAAAAAGTAAAGTAAAAGTAAATGAAAGAATAAAGAAAAATGAAAAATGAAAGAAAATGAAAAGTAAAATGAAAAGAATAGAAAAGAAAAGAAATGAAAAGTGAAAAAAAACTGAAAAGTAGATAAATGAAAAATGAAGAAAAAATGAAAAGAAAGAAAAGAAAAAGTAAATAAATGAAAAGAAGAGTAAAGAAAAAATGAAAAGAAAAGAAAAGTGAAAAGTAGAAAAAATGAAAATGAAAAGTGAAAAGAAAAGATAATGAAAAACAAAAATGAAAGAAAGTATGAAAATGAAAAGAAAAGTATGAAAAAATGAAAAAGAAAAATGAAAAATATCAAAAATGAAAAATATCGAAAAAAATCGGCATTTTTTGAAGAAATCGAAAAATCGGCATCGAAAAAATCGCGAAAAAAAAAAAAAAATAATCATCGAAAAATCGCTCGAAAAAATCGCGTCGAAAAAAATCGGCATCAGCATCGGCATCGTCATCGAAAATCATCGAAAAATCTGAAAAAATCGAAAAAAACATCGGCATCGGCATCGAAAAATCGTCGATATCGTCGAAAATCGCGAAAAAAAATCGGCATCGACGTCGTCGGCAAGCATAATCGGCGAATCCAAAAAAGCAAACGAATATCAAATCATCGAAAAAATCAATCTCGAAAAATCTGAAAAAAAAAGGTGGAGGAGGATGCTGAGGAGAAGGTGGAGGAAGTGATGGAGGTGGAGGAGGAGGATCAGGAGGTGGACAGGAATCGGCTTACAGAGTCGCATGGGTGGCGCAGAACACAGCCCCCAGGCGAGGCTGCCCCACCTAGGAAGGCCGCATGGAGCCCTGGAAGCAACGGCACACTGAAGAAGCCCCAAATTTTCTATCCTCCCACCTGAGGGGGCCGAGCGGGGGCATGGGGCAGCTTTTAAACACGTAAACGGACATTAACGACAATCACACTTGGAAGGTGCTTCTCGTTCTGAAACGCGAACGTGAGACTCGGACATTCTCGGCGATCGTGCCTTTACCTTCTCTCCGGGTCTGGGCGACAGCTGCAACTTCTCATAGTCCTTCTTGGTCTCCAAAATCTTTTTGACAAGTCCCCCTGTTGGAAAGCAGTGGTTCTGTGTTAAAGTCGTCCTCTGGCCCGGGGAGCCGGGGGTGAGGGTGGCACGTGCTAAGGTCTCACTCTTCTTCCTTCTATGCTAAAAGTGGCCTTGACGGTCTGCCTGGCAGAAGACGGCCTACGTGGACGGACCACGGCTGGTGTGGAAATGACGCGATTTCGAAGTGTTTCAAAGAAATCAGCTCATTGAAAGGTTAAAAAAAAACTTGAGAAATAAAACAGATTTTTTTGTTTCCAAATGTTAAGAAATGTAGATTAACATCCGAAAAGATGACCACCCATCACAAACAGACGTGACCACTGTGAAGTGCCACTAAGTACCGAGACTTCTTTTACACTGGGACAAGAGTCTTCAGCTTCTTAAAAAAGAAAAGAATAACCCACGAGGTAAACGCCATATGGAAAACCATTTCCTTTACAATACTGTTTACACAAATGCACCAAGAACCGGGCTGAAGGCACTGGGCCCCCCCGTGGCCGTGAGCAGGGTGGGGCCGCCTCTGCTGCTCCGGGCGATGCCAGCATGTGTACGGGGAGGCGGCAGTAAGGGCAAAGGGTTACATACTGTCTAGAGCAGGGGACCTCAAGCCCCAGGCTGTGGACCGGTACCGTGTGTGGCCTGTTAAGAACCGAGCCACACAGCAGGAGGTGAGCGGCGGGCGAGCGAGCGAAGCTCCATCTGCATCTGCAGCTGCTCCCAGCGCCGGCATCACTGCCTCAGCTCCACCTCAGATCCTCGGGCGTCAGATTCTCATAGGAACCCCGGTCCCCGGTGCCACAAAGGTTGGGGACTGCTGCTCTAAAGGACAACTGACAGACCAGCTTCTTCAACAAATGAATGACAGGCGGGGGGAGGGGTCCCACAGGGCAAGAGAGACTTAGACTCAGATCAATCAGCTGCAGTGCAGGCGCCTTATCAGGATTCCCCTCGAACTAGAAAAATATACGAAGCTGGAAAAAACGGTATGTGGTGACATTAAGGCATTTTTAACGCGTACAGCAGTGGGGTCGGCCGTTTCTTAGAGCCCTCACTGTCTGGAGCGGCGTGCAGCGTGCGCGCTGAAGAAGTGCTCTTGGGGGGGGTGGGGGGAGTGGGGTGCAGTAGCAGTGGCTCAGACGAAACAGGACGAGTGACCACTGCCGGAGCCGCGTGACGGGAGCGGAGGGCTCCGCGGACTACTCTGTTTCCGTAGACGTTTGAACTAAGACTAGACAGTGCGTTTAAGAAGAAAACAGAAAACCTCCCAGAACTGTCCGTCCGGGAACGGCCTCCGAGATCACGCATTCCGAATCTAACCACGGGAATGAGCAGACCCCCAGGAGACGGCTCCCAGCTGAGGTCCCCGGTCCCCTAAGGACGGGAGCAGCGCCGTCGTCTCCCAGAATGAGAACCCCCGCCTGGGAGAGCTCGCGCCCAGGGGTCCCACGAAGGCTGCTGACCGCGGACCCTGGCGGGGCACGGACTCGCGGTGCCGGACGCGCCTCACGCCCCAACTCACCGTGCTTCTGGTCGTCTTCCAGCTCCGCTGCCTGGACCTGGGCAGGAAAGGGAGGAGGGAACAGGACGTTCGGGTTTGCCGGACTCTCGTCAGAGAAATGACGAAATCAGAGAGGGCAGAAAACTAACGGACGTCAGAGGAAAACTGCCCCCGGGAACCCGAGCGCCTGACTCCAAGTGCAGTAACAGAGCCGCCCAGCCCAGTCCACTGACCACTTCAAGTCCGGCCACCTCAGACGGCGGCGGAGCGGCCTCCACCACGAACTGGCCGTCATCGTCACTGTCAGAATTCTGGGAGTCCGCGATCACGTGGGAGATGGCTTCGCCACGGCCCGCCCTAGATGAAGAGAAACTGGATGACGGGGCGTGCGTCGACCCTGTATTTTCAGCATGACCCCAGGCAGTGAGGGGAGACTGGCTGGGGTTCCCCACTGACCAGATCTCTGCACACCACTGAGGTGCCAGTAGTTGGTAGGCAGACCCCCCTGGGGCCCCAGCCAGCACCCCCACTCCACACCCCCCCATGCTGCCCAGTCCGCGCCCTGCACCCTCTGCCTACCAGCTGCCCTCAGGGCGACACCCCAATCCCCTGGCCTGCCCTGGTGGGGCCTCCAGGGACCAGGCCTCTGCCTACAGCCCTTCCCGGAGGGGCCTGTTCCCCCAAAGCGAAAACCCCAGGGCCGGGTGGCACCAGGCCTCAGCTCCTTGGTGTCACTCGCGAACACTGCAGCTTCCGCGAGGACCCTCATTCGGCACCCCCACTGACACCCCTCTCCACCAGGCCTACTACACACCCCCGTGACCTCCTCTCTCACCATGGCTGACACCCCCACTGACCTCTCCACCAGGCCTGCCCCTGCTGACCCCTCTCCACCGGGCCTGCGCCCCCGCCTAACGCCCCCTCTCTGCCAGGCCCTGCAGGATGTCTGGGCGCCAGCCGGACCTGATTATTGCAGCCAGCTCCGTCGGGCTTGCTCCACCTCCGAACACCCAGCACCAGACTGCCCCACATCGCCATGCGGCCAGCTTCCGCCTGCCACTCCGTGTCTGGATCACAAAGCCTGGCAGGACAGCCATGCCTGGCTGCGCGCTATCACACACAGGTACCGCGTGTTGTACACATACCCATATTGTGTGTACAGGCCGCGCATACGTACAATGCAGCAGCGTGCCCAGCCCTGGGTGCCCGGTGCGGTGCGCCGAATGACTGAGATCTGCACTGACGGAACAACAACCCCCCAGCTCCGGCTGGACCCTCGGATCCCTTTTCCCCAGGACCCTGGCCGCTCTCGTATCGCGCCCCACCACTGACCCACGCCTGCTCCCCACCCGACCGACCCCAGGGCCTCCTGGTCGACAGACCCTTCGCCACCCTGGCGTCCCCACGTCCCTGCGTCCCCAGGAGGACGCACCTCCCTGCGCTCTCGGTAGCTCCTTCCCTCCCCCCGGCCTCCGAGGGCCAGGCCCAGAGGGACGGTCACTGTTTCCTTGTTGCTTATTAGAGCTTCCAGATCGTTCTGCTGAAAATCTGCCGATCTAAAATCAGGTCAGACCCGCTGACCCCCAAGCCTCGCATCGCCCCTGACCCCACGACTCCCGCCAACAACGCCCATCTGAACCCATGACTTCCTGTCCTGAGAACGATCCTGCCCAGGCCCCGGGCACCAGCCACACTCCCTGGCCTCTCCTGCCGTGACCCTGAGTCCGCCACCCGGCCACACTCCCAGGTCTCATCTTATCACTGCCACAGACAGCAAGACCCCAACTATAAACCCCAGCACCCACTCTCTGACCACCAGCACCCCTCCTTCCAACTCAGTGCCCACTGGGGCTTCACCACGCAGCAGCCGTGGGGACAAAGCCCACAGCAACACTGACTCTACGGGCCCCTGGGTGCAGCCCAGCCCCCTGGCCCTGTCCCTCCAGGCCAGCTTCGCACACGTGGCCGCTGACCTCTGGGGGAGGTGGGGGCTGCCTGTCCACTGTAGGGTGTTCGACTCAGTTTGATGCCCGGAACCTTCCCTCCACCCTCTCCCCAGCCATGACATGACAAAATGTGTCCAGACATGGCCTCGATGTCCCCAACATCCCCTGGGGTGGGAGTGGCCCCAGAAGAGACTTCTGCGGCAGTTGCCCCAGCCCTGCCCAGCCCCCCCCCAGCCCCCACACCCATCCTCCTCCCCAGACTCCTCCGGCTCATGACTCAGAAACCAGGCCAGGCACTCAGCACCTGAACTCACCCCATGACCTCCCACGGCCTTCTCTGGAGCCAGTTCCCATATCCTCATTCACCCAGGACTCTGCTCAACAAGCTCTCAACCTGCACCATGTCACTGAGTGTCCCCTCTCCATCTGGATCACTCACACTGGATAAAGCCCACCCGTCATATCTGGAATAGAATGTGTCTAACATTGCCTCATCTTCGGAACAGAAATGGCCCAACACTGCCTCCCGTCCCCCTCCCCACGGCCGTCCCTTCGCAGAAAAACTTGAGTGACGCGTCTCCAGTCTCGACCTCTCGTTCTCCTGAAACCCGCTCCGAGCCGGCCCGCTGATTTCCAGTGCTCTGAGGACCCCGCTGTATCCACAGGTCGGTCCGTAAACTTACAAACGCCCTGTCTGCGGCTTGTCTTCACACTTTTTGACTTACTGACCACCTTTTAATTTTTGTGCAATTGAGCCTCTAAATCTTTTTTCCTATTTTCTCCCTCATTTTCTATGCTCAGAAAATCCCCTCTGTAGAGACCAGGGAAAGACACCCCATTTCCCCACGCACCTGTAAGATTTCACTGATGGGCATGAACACCTGTTTTCCGCGCACCTGAGACGTGAGGCAGGTGCGTGGTTTGAGAAGAGGGCCCAGCTGCGCACCCTCTGCCCCACCCCCGCCCGCCCCGCACGTGCCCGGTTCCCATGCACCCCGTGGCCGTGCCCCAGGCCCGCTCAGAGAGCACGCACCTGAGTGACGAACCCACCGGCCGCGGCGGCCTCACCTGTCTGCCGCCAACACCTCCGCGCTGTCCTGCCGCTTCACCCGCGGGGGCGCGGGCCTCGCGCTCCCAGGCCGAGGCACCCTGCTGGACCAGACAGGGGAGAATCAAAGGGGTGTAAAGCGCCGACACGCTCGGGGCGGACGAGAACACCCGGGTCCGAGCCCACACCGCTGCCCAGACCACGGTCGGCACATGGTCTGCGCGCGCTACCGGCACTCCTAACCCGAGAAGCATCCCGGTGCCCGATGGATCCCGTATCTTCGTTAGTTTTAAGGTATGTAAAGCATTAACTACCGGTAATCGAAACATCCCGTGGTTTAGTCGTGATCGTGAACTCCCCTAAAGCTGTAAGACGCCCTGTGTGTGGGTGGTTAGACCCCAGGTGCAGGGACACGAAACGCTCGGCCTAAGCTTCCTCGGTGCGACGACGTCCTCGAACCTGAGCTCGAGCGCCCAGTGAGCTGCGGAGGGCATAGAGCACGCACCTGACACTGGGCGGGGGCTGGCGGGGGGCTGCGGGGCTCTCAGACGCCTCGACCCGATCCTGGCCGACCGGCCCCACTTCTCCTTCTGGACGGATGTCAGCCCGACCAGCAGTGTGCCAGGGGAGAGACACAAAGCACACACGGCTGAGAAAACGGCACCGAATCACCGCGAACATCAACGAGATCGCTCTACCGATCATTCTGACGAAGACAGAGCACACATCTGACATCTAAATCTGGTGGAGACGGGGAGACGGGTGGCCTTGAACCCTGGAAGCACGGACTGGTCCAACTGCTCAAGAGATGATCCAAGAGGCAGGTCGACCGAGGCAGCGATTTAACTCAAAGGCGGCACGGCCGAAAGAAAGAACGGCAGGTGCAAACACCGGCACGGCTCAGGCATCGGCCGCCGCCACGGAAGGCTGGCAGTGGCCGGACCGGCACCTCTCAGCTGCTTCTTCCTATTTTTCTGCATTTTAAAAATTTCCTGCTTTGGGTACGTACCATTTTATATTTATAATCTAAACAAAGTCTTCTTCTGATAAAAAGATTTCATCGGTAAATCCAAACTTAAGGTAACTAAACCTATTCCACTGTTTAAAGTAAAAGAGTTTTACACTTCAGAAACTAGCGCAAGTAAATCAGAATTTGAATATTGAAAATATACTTTGTACCCTGGAAAAAAATACTAAAATGTAGGCTTCTGAAACATAAAACATGTAAATTAAGTCTTAAATTGGTGTAGTTAAGATGTTTCCTTAAATTATTTTTGCTATCACAGTTTGTAAAACATAAATCTAAGAGGCGTTCACACCCACACACACATACGCAAGTTGCAGCAAACACACATTTAAGGCCACTCTTTACCTGCATCACTTGGAGAGTCACCTAAAAAAAAAAAGAAAAAAAAGCAGGTCAGAAACGTACTTTCGTGTCAGTACATTAAACCTCGGTGCCGAGATGAGAGACAGGCACGTGACGGCCAAGGCCGGGGCGCACGGGGCGGCTGTGGCCGTCTCTCCATCCCTCTCCTCTCGTTTCCTGCGGCCGCGGCTTTGTTTCCAGAGAGAGCGGAGAACATGACGCATGAAACGCTGTCACATAAAAGCCGGAAACAGCAACGTGAAGAGAGCAGATCGCGGAGACGAATCACAGACTGGACAGAGGCCGACGAAGCCGGAGACCGACTCCGGACGTGCGGGCGCAGCACGGGACCCCGGCTCCGGGTGAGGCGCGCAGCAGCCCGCCCCGCACGACGCATCGGCACCGGCTCCGCCATCGGCTCCTGAATTAGAAGCAACTTTCTCAAGCTGCACAGACCGACCGTCACCCTTTCCACCCAGGATCCTTTCCCTTCAAGTGCTGCTCCTGGGGACCTGAGCGGAAGCACCGTGCGGGCGGGGGGCCCATCTCTTCCCATTTCACGCGTACGGTGCACGAACGCATCTGCACAAGAGCCAAAGCTGCTCGTGCCCGCCAGCATCGAGCCCGGCTTGTTCCGAGGACCCACAGGCAGACGCAGGGTCTGTCCGCAGGACGACTTCAGGACTGTCCGCTGACTACGGAGCACCAGGGAGCCACGGAACGGTGCCAAACGGGGCGGCTCTAGGGGTGAGGGGGCAAGCTACGGGTCAACGGGGATCTATCTGTACGGAACACAGGAGTCTCCCAGAGGTCACACCCCACAGAGCGGCGCAGCAGAGGGCAGGCCTGGCTCCTGCTGGCACCCGCAGAACTCGAGGAGGCGGGGTTAGGAGGGGCCCGGAGACAGTGGTTCCAAGGGCGCTGTGACACAGCCACACAGGCCAGAGGGGCCGAGGCGTGAGGACGTGCACACCGCAGTTCCAGAGTCCCCAGCAGGGGGCCAAGGCAGGTGGGGGGCTTCGGCTCGACCCTGGGTCAGGCTGCAGAGGACCAAGAGCAGGTGCCCACGGAGGGCGTGGCTGCTGTGGGACCGGAGCCCAGGACTCCAGACCCCCGGGCCCCTCGGAACTCAGGCCACTGGTGCTGGGAACAGGCCTGGGTTCACGACAAGCTCGGAAAGGTTGCTGAGAGGCGAGGGAGCCCCAAGTGGCCCCGAGTGGGCACAGCAGCCCTTGGCCTGCCCAGAGCCGACCCGACCTCTCAGCACCCCGCCGGACCGATGCCCAGCTACCCCGGACCCCTCAGCACCCCAGCCCAGGGCCAGGCTGCGTGGCAGGCCCTCCTCCCCCTGCCCCTAAGCCACTCTGGAGTCCCGGTGACTACACCCAGGGCACGGCCCTCCATCATCTAAGCAAACGCCAGCATTACCCCGCATTACCTCTGCTTCCCACGTCCCTGCTAAGCTCCAGCCGCCCGCCCTGGATGGGCACTGCCTCCAGACTCCGCTCGCTCCCGCTGACCTCCGGCTCAGCCTCCCAAACACCACACCACGGGCAGTGGGCGTGTAACTAAGCCTCCCATGAAACTGCCAGGCCCCTGCTGCTAAACCCCTCACCTGAGCCCCCGGCAGACACTGGCCGACTCCCCTGTCCCCCACTGGCTCCCTGCGTCCCCGGAAGCCGGGCCAGGACACTCCAGCCCAGCACAGTCCCTCCACCCCAGGCTGCCTCTGCTCCTGTGGCAGGGCCACTAGAGGCTGACACACAGTAGGCCTTCACCAAACGTCCCACTTGGGCAGACAGACACCAGGCTGACCACGGCCCTGCCACCCAGCCGCCCGCAGGGCCTGGTTCTCGGGATACACTGCGCCCCGCAGGGGGCAATGCAGCCCTCCAAGCTTTTAAAACAAACGCCAAACGTGTATTTGAGCACGACTTTCTCAAAAATGCTCAGAAAAACACCGAAAGCAGAGACGAACCAGGAACAACTAGACACTAAAAGGACACCATGGGCAGAAAACCGTGGCAGTGGCTGCGTTTCGCGTTGTCTGAAAGTCTCCTTGAACGCGAAGTCCACCCGGAGGTGTGCGGCCGGCCTGCGGGACCCCAGCGGTGACTCTGAGCTTGGCTCCCAGACCCTCCCTGCGCCTGCCGGGGCCCTGCCACCTCGCCTCCCGCACAGAGGACTCCGGGCACACAGGAGAGTCTGGTGCCATCGGGCGATGGCTGCAACGTCCCACTCCAGTCTGCGTCGAGAGCGACGTGGGTCACTGGCCACACCCAGTCGTGACGGATGAGGAAAAGGGACCGGCCTCTGAGGGCCGCAGAGCCAAGGGGACCTGTGGCTCCGAGAAGGGAGGTGCCCACGGATGGCTGACGTCTGGCGCTCGCTGTCCCTCACACGGAGGGGAGTGGAAAGGGCCGCCCTTACCTTTCTGCTGGACGACGGCCTCTGGCTCAGAGCGGCCGCGCCACAGGCCAGCTGAACGATCTGAGTTACTGTGAGCTTCTTTTGTTCCTGACACAAAACAGCGTAAAGCGGGTCATCAAGGCGACACTGCAGGCTGGTGGCCGGCGGCCCTGCTGGCAGAGCACCTGCCTCACCTGCGCGTCCAACCCGGGAAGCTGCCGGCTCACAGCACGCTGCCCGAAGGCAGCTTTCGAGAACACGCGCCGAGGACAGGCCTCTGGGTGTGGCTCTGGGGTCAGGACAGAGGGAAGGGGCACCGGCCGAGAGCAAGCCCCAGCCCCTCACCCCGCCAGAGCCAAGCAGACTGCCCCCCCACACACCCGCCTCCTCCGTCTCTGGAACCGCCCAGCACTGCTGGCCTCCACTCACCTCCCCACGTAGTCAGGCCAGGAGCCGAGAAGGCGCAAATACGCAGGGTCTCAGGAAGGCAGGCGAAAGGGAAAAATGTCTTTGGCAGAGCGCACAGGGCGAGACGTACTGAAAGCCCCCAAATGCTTATCTACTGGTTCCCGACTCGTGTGCCAGTGTTTCCAAACGCAGTGGAAAAAATCAAATACCCGAGAGATACTTTCCTTATTAAAATCAACAGGGGCCAGGGAGGTGCCAGGGGAACAGGCTTTGCATTGTGGCGGGACTCGGGGCTGGAAGGTGACCTGTCACTACAGGACACCCCACTGTCTAAGCAGAAACCGGAAGACAAGAATAAAACCAGAAAAACGTCCCCTTTCCTGAAATACAGCTTATAATTTCTTAAAAGTATTCACAGAAGTAACCTATAAGAATCAACCTGCCATTAACTATCAGAGAGCTGCTTTATTTTACGTACTATGTAGATGACATGTAATTTCCTATGAAAATTTTTTCAGTCTATGAAAGTGATATAGACAGTCTGATTCAGCTAGTTACTTATCATATCGTACAGAAGGCAGTCAAACAATCAACACAAAATGTTAAATTCTAAAACAAACCTAAAAACGAGTATTGGGTTAGCAGCTGCAGATTATCACTTTTAGAAGAAAACACCCCAATAACTTTAGGTTCTATTTTGTTTGAAAGTGTCAAACATTTTCTATCCCCCACAAAACCCACTAGCACAGCAAGGGCGTCACAAATGTGTCCTCGTTCTCCTGTGGTTCAAGGACATCCCGCATGATTTTTTCAGTTCTGGTGGCATTTTTGAGTGAGCTTCACCAAACCCCAAGTCCGCACAGACAGAAAGAACCTGAAAACAGACTACATATCCACTAACGACACTAGAATCAACTCTTACTCAGAGAGAGCAGGTTAGCTAGTTTGCCAAGTAATAGCTTAAAAAATAATATACTCACGAAGATTTAAATTACTATGAACTGGCAAAAGAGGTCAGCACGCCAGCGCCATGTGAGGCCCGAACTAGAGGTGGGCCACCGAACCAGGCAGCCGTGCAGGACCTTGGGCCAGCACCTCCTCCGTCCTGCAGCTCCGAGCACTGCGCCCTGGACTGGCCCCCAAGGTCACTGCGTCGAGCCGGAGCGCTGTGCCCGGCGAAGGCCGGTCCAGTCAGTGGCGCTCCCTGACCTCAATGACCAGACGTACAGCCCACGACAGCCTCGTGCGGCCACTGCCCGCCAGTGTTCCGTGCCCGGTTCAGCGGCACAGAGCTGCTGACCATCAGTCTGAACGCGGTCCCATAATCAGTGTTTAAAATGAGGGGCCTGTCTGGCCCAGTGACCGCTCTTGGCAACACACTGGGGGGCGCAGAGATGCTAAGTGCACCCCGACGGGATCCAAGGGGCAAGCGCGAAGGGTGGGGGGAGGAGCAAGCGGCTCTCCGGCTGTCATCAGGCCTTCAGATCTAGCAGAAATGGCTGTTGTGACGGTGGTGGCAGGTGGCGGGTGTTGTAAGTTAAATGACAGCAAAAGGAAACAATCAGACAAATCCCAAGCGGGGGACACTGGGGGCGGCTCATGGGGCGAGAGGCGACCTCACTACTCGAACTCAGGGTGCTGGAGGCCCGGTAGTGAGGCGGGCAGGGGGGAGGGGGAGGGTTCTCCCAAATCTGAATACGTTAAAGAGACAAAGATAATAATAAAAATACAGTGCATTTATCTCCACTGGGGCCCGGTTTTAAAAAGAAATAACAGATCTTTTGAGACAAGTAGAACACGGCCTGGGTTTTAGATGTTATCGGAGAACGAGAATGCTGCCAGGAGCAATGACGACTTTGTGGCTATGCAGGAGCCCGTCTTTTATCGTTTCTGAGATGCGCGCTGAAGTATTTAGAGGCAAAGTGTTACGATGTTTGGAATGTACTTTGAAATAGTGCATAAAACATGCAGCTGTAGAGGAAGCAAACATGGACCTTCGTGAAAGGTACACGGGTGTTAATCATTCCATTCTTCGTACTTTCCTGTATTTTTCATAATAAAAAAGCTTGAACAATAAAACAAAATGAAATGAGGGAACCCAAGCAAAATAAAGATACGAACGGCTTAATGTCTTGGGAACACCCGGCCTGTCACACCTCTGCAAGGACAGCAAGGGCGACCAGGCGGCCTGCACGACAACATCAAGCAGAGGAAGAGGCAGTTCGTGTTTTAAAGAAGAAACGAACAAATTCCTCGTGGAATTCTCATTCCGCCCACGAATGCTCCTGTGAGGGCGGCCGGCACCGCGTGGGCCCGGTTCTTCGAGGTGCCGAGAGTGAGCGGGAACTGAGGGGACAGGTGCCGGCCAGACGCGACGGCCCTGGGCCCGGACCTCAGGCTCGGCGAGACGTGCGGGAGCCGTGAGTAACAACGGCGGACGAACCCACAGTCCAAATGCCGTGCCTGCCAGTGTGATGACACCCGGGCCTGACGTCACACACGCACAGGGCGTGTGCAGTGGCAGGGCTCAAGCGGAGAACGGCCTGCAGGGCAGGGGGCCCCAGGGACGGCGGCACGCAGGGCTCCGCTCACGGCCACCAGGTGGCGCCAGGCTTCGCCCCAATGTCTGCAAAGTGCTCGACTGAGGATCAATCACCTGTCACCGGCTGGTGCTCCTGAACCACGGAGCTCTCACCGTCCCCACACCGGCCGTGACAGCTACAAGGGGACGGGGCGTGTCTAAGTCACTGCCGAGTTTCCGTAAACGCACCGTTCCGTCTCACCCTGACTGGAGTCCTCAGTAATCCAAAGTGACCCGTGATGGAGCAGGTCACCCACAGCCGGCCTGAGCCAGGCTGGCCACCTTGTGGTCAGCACCTCGTTTCCTCTCGACCCACGTGCCCATGAGGAAACGCTCAGAGGCCGAGTCAGGCGGGGGCGGGTCAGCGGAGGAGTGGAACCCCAGCACTGGTCTGGGGTGCGGGCGTCTCCACCCGCTCCCGTGTTCCCGCACCCCTCGTGCGGCACAGCGCCCGCCTGGGAGTGTCCCTCCCTGGACCGCCCACGGCTGAGCAAAGTTCCCGCAAAACCGACATCTACGGTCACTGCATGCGGCTGGACGGCAGCGACGGGCCACTGCGAGGTCCCCACCAGTGACAGGTCACTGAGCTCCAGGCGTCCCTTAGTGCTGAGGACCTAGGAAGAGCACACACAGCTGACCTCCTCGGAGAAACAGCCACGGGTCCCCGGACACCGCACCTGCTGACGCTGACGGAGCAGACGGCAGACACGCCTCCCAGAAACGGCAGTTCTCGGGGAAACGGCGCGGAGCACGGACGCGCTCGCCGGTGTTCCGGCCGCAGGTGCAGAACCTCAGAACTCGGGCAAGGCCGGTTCTCGCCCCGCGCCCAGGCCTACACACCCGCCTGTCGTCTCGACACCGCTACCTGGTCGTTCCACGGGCATTTCAAAGTCGGGGTTCGCGAGCAGAAGTCCCGGTGCTGCCGCCCTCCAGCTCCCCCCAAAGCCCTCCCACTTCCATAAACGGCGCCACGCAGGAGCCCAGACCCCGCCCCGAGTGGACCTTACCTTTGCTTCCTTCCTTTCGAAAACACCATCCAGTCCCTCCCCACGGGCATCTGTCAAGCCTTCCTTCAGATGCATCCCCCCCAGTCTGCTCTCGCCGGTGACACTCGGGCCCCAACAGTGGCCCAGCCGCCCACGCCCTCCAGTTTTAAAGGAGACGCATCTAGAACCCAAGTCTAATCACGTCTCCGTCCTGCTCAACGCCCTCCGAGGGCTTCTGCCCACACCTGTGCGAAGCACTGGGACACGGCTGGCGGCTCGGGCCTGTGGGTCCGTGAGCCCCTCTGCCCACCACGTGCC
Source organism: Pteropus medius (assembly GCF_902729225.1). Classification (NCBI taxonomy): domain Eukaryota; kingdom Metazoa; phylum Chordata; class Mammalia; order Chiroptera; family Pteropodidae; genus Pteropus; species Pteropus medius. The sequence goes on along the minus strand of NW_024342466.1, from coordinate 2,934,936 downwards.
CTCTACCCCGCTGCACTGCCCCACTCCATGTCGCTCCCACAGGCAAGCCCGTTTCCGGCTCAGGGCCTCTGCCTCTCCTGGACATCGTACGCCCTCCTTCACCCTGTCGGCTCCCTGCCCAGATGTCCCCTCCTCAGAGACCCTCCCCCAGCCATCGTGCTCGGCCTGTGCAGGCCACCGGGTCCAGTCCGGCTCCCTCTCACAGGCTCCTTCTTAGCTTTACTGTGAGGGGAGCCACGTTCTCTCTCAGGAGAAAGACTGTTCACTGGTCCTAGAGACCCGTCTTCCTGACGTGAAACTGCACAATGAAAACGTATATTGAACTTAACTGGTAACACTGCGCAGTTACCTAACGAACGACGTCAAATGCACGCAGCAGCTCGAAGTGGTCGAAGCGGTCGGTTCTGCTACCACACACTCCCCGAGAACAGGCCAAAGTCGCCGCGTTCTTGTAACGAATGTTTTTGGGTTCTACAGGGGTCTAGAATGGCTTTAAGATTCTAAATACGTCTAAAAAACATGATGCCCTCACGCTCCAGCAAACGCAAGGCTCATCCCCCGAGAAGAGTCTCACACACATTATGGGCGCTGGACGTCTCCCCAAACACTCCCCACGTAATCGAGCGAGGCAGAATGTTAGGGTGCAGTGCCAGCTTTGCTTTGTGAGGTCATGGTGAGGTCAGTGCCCCAGCCAGCAGGTAAGAAAGGGAGTTCACTAACTTGAAAAAGCTTGCAAACTCCTAGGCAAATCTCATAAAGACCGCGTCATGGAGCCCTACAGCACACGCTCAGCGGCAAACTCAGAGGCGAACACCCTGAGCGTTGGAAAACAAAGCAGACTGGGAGCTCGGAAACCCCAAAGAACAAAAGAAGAGCTACGGGCTAAGGGTCAGCAAGACGCAGCCATTCATAAAGCTGCTACGCTCCGATCACGATCACTGAATACTGATTACACTGAAGGCACCGTTTCCAAGAAACGGAAAACAAAACAGAGCAGCAAGTAAAGCTGGACCAGCGACACACCCAGGCCCAGACACACAGCTCTGGGGTGGGGGACTCCTGCAGTAACTCGACATTGAGAGTACCCACACTCCCGAGAAGGAAAGGAGAAGCTCAAGATAAATCCAATTAAAAGCAGGTAAGTTAGGTAGTTTTGTTTGTGGGAGGTGGGTTTCTCCGACTCCTTAAGTGGTTTTAAAGTAAACGTGGAAGAGTAAGCAAGTAAAGTGGCCGAAGACTTTAAAAAAAAAAAATTACTAGGAAAACAGAAAAAAATACAGGTAAAAAAACCAAATGAACAAAAAAACTCGGACACCAACCAGACCACAAAAGGCGTGTGCGGGGCATCACAGAGCCGGAGGGCAGGGAACAATTACCAGTGAGCGACCCTGGAACGGCGGGCGAGTTATTCTGAAAAAAATAGAATAAAATCCAGAGCCTTGTCTTACATCAGGAATTAAAATAAGACACTAAAAAGATATATGTAAAAACGTCTGACAAGACACAAATCTTCGTCTCTCGAATCTCTGGACAAACTACAAAAAAAAAAAAGACTGGCGCCTTCTAGTGCATAAAAATTAAAGACGCAGGCAAGTCAGAAATCAAACATAATCAGTAGAAATGAACCAGAAAAACGTAAAAAACACTTATTAGAAAATTGGCCGTCGTCCTTACGGCCCAGGGAAGCCACGCAGGTGACCAAGACCCCGGACGGAGCGACAGGGAGGCAGAGCCACGGCCCGCGGGTCGGGAGGCAGTGGAAATGACTAACACACAGAGAGCACACGGCCCCACCAGGAACTGAAGGGGACAGTTTTTCATCAGTGGAAGTCAGCAACCCTTTACACCCTGGAGGGCGCGGTGGAGGGCCCCCGGCCGAGGGAGCTGCCGCGAAACCGAGCTGGTGCTCACGGCCGGAAGCCGCCCCACCCCAGAGCTCCCAGCCCAAAGATGCTCGTCACGCGGTACGTGCTGCTGGAAGGGCTCTTACCTTCCACGTATTTTCCCAACGAAAAATTCCCACGTTACATTCTTGCCTTATTTTTTTAACTTTTACGATTTAGGGAAAGGATGATGTTTCAGAAACTGCTCAAAGTAACTTTCTATGCAATTAAAAAGCTCCAGCACCGCCAGCCCCCGACAGCACCGCCCGCGCTGACCGGACCAGACCGGACCGGACCGCCAGGCTCCCTGCTCACTGCTCTGACCCAGGGAGGCCCGACCCTGGCTGGGCCTGTGCACGGCAGCGTCAGCTGTGAGCTCCTAGTCTAACTCCCAGGGACCGCGTCTGCTACTTTTTACACGCATAAACCCACCTAAGAGCAGGACGCTCTCCCTGTCCACCCCGCATGAGGATTAACTGATGGACTGATCAACATTTCTGGAAAACTGAAATCTGGTCACGTCTTTAGACTGCACCACAGCTCTCCGGCAGAGAGATGCTGCTGTGGCCCGGGTGACGCGGGCTCCCGCACGTGTGTGCACGTGCACGTGCGTGTGAGCGCCGCACGTCGCCATCGCTTCCCCGTCGTCTGTCCACGCCCCCTAACGGCAGACCTGCTGTCCGGCCAGCTGTTCCCCACCAGATGCTGCGATGAAGGCAAAGAAACGCATCCCCCACTTCCGGCTACTTGTGTGATCGGTGGCCGTGCAGTACCTTCCAACGAGGCTTTGGACCGCCGTTTCGCCGTCTTCGTCGTCACCGCCCTGGAGGCGCTAGTGGGAACCTCGGTATTAAAGAGAACGAGAAGCAATTAACTGCTGCGTCGCACAGACCCACCAGGAGCAGCTTCGCTGTTCGAGCTCCGCTCAAGGAAGACCAGGAAGGAGGAGCCGCACCCACGCTCGTCAGAGGGGAACTGGTGCCGACAGGTGCATCTGAGCCCCCAAAGCCCACGAGTGAGTTAGAGGGAAGCTGAACCGCCCTCCACTCTAAATCTGGAACCCCACCTTTTTGTACGGCTTTGAAAAGGTGGTGACCTGCCAACCACGCTTTGAAAAACACTGTCTCCTAAACACTGGGTGTTTAAGAGGGCTCAACCTCTGCTGCTACGCACTCACCGAAATGCGCTCCAGCGAGACGGCGCGTCCACCCCTGCCCCGCCACGAGCAGGCCCCACTCCCCACCTCTCGGGCCGGCCACGATGGCCTCCCAGCTGGCCTCCCCGCCTCCACCCCACACCTCGTCCACCCTCCCTGCAGCTGCCTGGAGACGCTCTTTGAAATGCAAGCTAGATCACTAGAACTGGGAGTCTCACCTCCCTGGGACGGGTCTCTCTCCCGCCTCCCGAATGACCACGCGGTCCCTTCCTTCTCATGCAGCATCCGTGCTGAATACAGCTATGAGGAAACCCTGGGTCGCCACGGGAAACCAGAGGACAACGCAGCCCGCCCATGGGACCAGGTGCTAAACCATTCAAATCACAGCCTCCACGACCCAACACAGGCCTGTGGTGAGGAGCCCGTGCCATGTTGCCCCCACCTGTTGGTGGCCGGGGCAGGTCAGCGGCTTCAGCATGGCCCAAGGTTTACGTCTCCTAGAGGGATTTTTTAAAATTTACCTCTGTTTCAGCTTTGGAGTCTTTAAACGATCCATCTGACAACTTTTTAGACATCTCCCCCGAGCTTGATGACTATAAAAAAAAAGAAAGTTTTTTTCTTCAATTTCTAGAATTATTCTGATCTGTTACATCTAAAAAAACATCAGTCTACGGCCATGCCACCCTGAACGTGCCGGATCCCGTCTGATCTCGAGAGCTAAGCAGGGTCGGGCCTGGTGAGTACTTGGATGGGAGACCACCTAGGAAGACCAGGTACTATAGGCGTAAAAAAATAAAAATAAAAAAATAAGGGATTGTAAGCTGACAAGGTCCTTGCAATCTTTGAGGTCAACCAAGGGTTGCCTCACCTAAAAAATATTAAAAAATAAAAATAAATAAAAAAAAACATCAAAATGCAAGACGCTCCTTGCTGACCAATAGCAAGATGACCCCTCCCACAAGAGCGTCCGGCCACACTCGGGATCTGACGCATGGTTGTCATGTCGCCTGAAGTCCCAAAGGATCTTGCGGATCCCCTTCCGGGTGCGGGGCAGGCCGGGGGGCGAGGGCTGAGGCAGTGCCTCCCAGCAAACTGCGCAACTGAGTCTGGCCAAACGCCTCAGAATATGGGGGGAGCATAGGGAACCTGGAGCGGGGAGCAACAGAGACCCCCAATGCCCCGGGAAAGCCGCCCCCGACACCTCCCAGGGTGGGTCACCCTCAAACGGAGTGGCTTTGCTTAAGCGAAAGCTTTAGATGCGTCGAGAAAGCACCCTCAAAACAAACTGGGCAAAACTGTACACACCGCCTCCCACCTTGAGTCAATTATCTGAAGGACGCATCTTGACACAGGACATGACAGTCACCGAGGCTGCACGATGGCTGCTCAGTGTCTCAACAACTAACGTGCTCGTGAGGGCACACACTCCGTCGCGGGAATCGCCCTGCACCGGCCCCCTGCCCCTGACGCACCCCTGGCGGTCCCCAGAGGTGGCAGGGCGCCACGCACGCAGACGGCCGCTCCGACCGGAGGCCTGGGCCCCCACCGCACGCGTGGCACACGCCTGACCTCTCAGAGTGTGTTCACGCCTACCGCTGCACCTTCCTTCGCCAGCACGGAGCGGGGCTGAGACAGACAGCACGTGGGGGAGCGGGGAGCATGGCGCAGCCTGGGTCACCACGAGTCACCCCCGAAGCTGCCCACACAGAGGCCACACACTGCCTCCCACACCGGCCCCGTGAAGAAGCCAGGTCTACACTGAGCAAGCCTCCCCAGGAGGGACTGGCTCCGGGCAGGACGGTCCCCGGCCCTGGTTTCTCACACCGCTAAACACGAGCTCGCTCCCGCAGGGCTCCCGCAGGGCTCCCGCAAGCCCTGCATGTCCATCCCAAACTCTCTTTGGAACTGTCCATTTAAAACACTCATCACAGCGTCACATTTCCAGTGGACATAACAGGTGGGAACACTTGACTGAGGGACCTGGCAGCTGACAAGATGACACCCAGAATGTGCTAGTGCCTCAGATCAGTCAGCAAAAAACACTTTCGCCTAGACCTCTGGAAAGAGAAACAAGATGGGAGCGTCTCCGGGTGTCTCAGACGCCCCGGGCAGCCGGCTTTCCCGGCACCCGCCCTGGGGCGCGCTCCCGGCAGCACACTGCTCACGCTGAGCGTGCACGGACTCGCACAGAAGCCCAGCTCCCGGGGCGGCGGCACGCAGTCCCCTGGGCCCCCTCAGGGCTCCCAGGTGGCTTCTCAGGCCTCGGCCCTCAGCACCCACCCCACCTCCCCAGGCCTCGCCTCCTCCCCTTCAGCAGCTGGAGGCCAGGTCCGCACGACCCTCCCAGGATGCTTCACAATCACGCGGTGTCCCCACGGGAACGCGTGTCCGGAGCAGCAGGCCTGACGGAACGCCTGAACTCCCCGGGCGAGCCCACAGCAATCGCACATTTTGAAAACACTGTCTGAAAGCAAAGAAATTTTCTGGCCACTTCTAAATTTACCTGAACGTTTCATTAAACTAAAGTCACGGTAAGCCGGGGTCTCAATGCACTTGCCACGGCTGCCTGAGGTGTGGGCGTGGCCCTGGCCCGACACACGCAGCCACGTCCATGTCCGTGCGCCAGGGGCCACCCAGGCGCACCTGACGGTGAGGGCCGCCCGCCCGCCAAGCACGGGCACAGTGTGCAGGGACACACCCCAAGGCGCACTCGCACAGTGCAGGCCGACCGCGGCAACACCCGGCCGACACCGCCGCGCCTCTCTGAACTTCGGTGGGAATCCGAGGCTGTCAGGACCCTCAGTTAACGCGGGAACCACCAGCCCCCGTCGCGCTGCAGCAGACGCCACCGTGCCGGAGCGCAGCACGCACGCCCGGCCACAGACACGGCTTCGGACGGCGCTTACCTTCTCCAGCTTCTCGTGCTCTCTGCTCTTCTCCCTGTCGGGGTTGCGGGAGTGCTCCCCGTTTCTCGCCTTCCGCCTGTCCCTGTCCCTGTCCCTGTCCCTGCCCTTGTCCCGCTCGCGCTCCTTCTCCTTGGAG
>NW_024342466.1:2914206-2928825 GCF_902729225.1 Pteropus medius | reverse complement strand
CGCTCCGAGTCTCTGCCCCGCTCCCTGTTGCCCCTGTCCCTGTCCCTGTCCTTGTCCTTGTCCTGCCTGGCCCTGGCCTTGGTTTTGTCTCTCTCGGGGTCTTTGTGCCGCTCGCGGCCATTCTCCCTGGCCCTCTCCTTGTCTCTCTCCTTGTCTCTCGGCTCGCTTTCTTCTCTCGCTTCTTCTTTCTGTCTTCCATCTCTGCTCGTGCTTCTCTCGTTTTTTTCAGAGTTTCTTCTATCCTGGAAAAGAGAAGTTGGACAATGATAGCACCTGAAAGGGTCTTTGCCTGGACTACGAAAGCCGGGCTGCCTCGCCCTCCAGCAGCTGCAGCCCGCGGCCCACCTCTTTCTCTCTGGGGGCCCTGGGCCCCTCGTCTCTCGCATTCCTGTTGTCCGGCTCCTGAGGTTTCGCGGGCAGTGAGGTCCTTCCCTTCACGTCGCCTTTCTCTCCAGCCAACACTCTCTTCACCGCGTCATCGCTGGACAGCTTGTCCCGACGGGAGGAAATGAAACGCGAGACGAAAACGAGATTAGCACGAGTGATAAATGAGAACGGCGAGTTTCAAAGGCAGCTCGCTAAACAGATTCTTCATGCCCGTGAAACTGGAAGGACCAGCCAGGAAGAACGTGTGCCATTACGACACAGCCCGGCAGCCACGGGTCGCTGTCACCGCCAGGGTCCCCCCGAGCTAAACGAAGCCGGTTCAATGCCACCCGAGCTGTCAGGTGTGGACGCGTGCCGTTCAAGGACAGCAAAGCTGTCCCCGCCCACGGGGTCCCGAAAGCCCAGCACTAAGGGGCCTGGAGGAAGATCCGACTCAAGCCCCAGCTCGTGCGGAACCCCCTGCGGCATGGCTGACCGCCGCCGCAGCCTCGCACACCTCCGGTCAGGAGGCCACTCACTCATTCCCCAGCAGGGCGTCGAGTGAGCGTGACTCGCCGGGCCCCAGAACCCGGGCCCCAGACCCCGGACCGAGAACACACTGCGCGCTGGGGGAGACAGCCAACCACCAGGATTAGACAGCAGTGAGCTCTGGACACGGCGGGGGCGCCTAAGTCAGCCTGGGAGGAAGCAGCCCCGGCGCTGCCACCGGGGCTGGGAGGAAGAAGGCGGCTCGGACCGAAAAGGGAGGGGGCACAACCAGCGCCCGAGACCGGCACGGCTGGAGCGGAGAGGCCACGGCTGCAGGGCGGGAGCAGTGGCAGCTCTGCAGAGCCTCGCGAGCCCCGTCCCCGAGCTGGCTGCCGCCGCACCCCCCAGCGCGACGGAAAGCTGGCCGTGGATTTGGCAGGGAAGGCAGGAGTCCGGTTTGCCTTTTAGAAAGAAGCAGCAGGAAGGACACGGGGCTGGGAGCTGGTGACCGGCGCACCAGCAAAACCAGCTTCTGCGTCTCCAAGTCTCCAAGGCTGCAAGTCGGAGGCAGTGTGGGGCGAGGCTCTCGAGATCTCCTGGGAGTCACTGTGCCCCACTCCGCTGCTGCTGTGTGGGCTCAAACCCACCTCTAACCACTTCAGTAAAGACACAGGTCGGCCCCCAGCCCACGGCCCATCGGTACACGAAGGGCTGTATTAGCTATGCCCTCGACAAAGGTCCGACTCCACTCCGCTGGCTGCTGCCCGGCTCCCACAGAGAAGGCGGGCCCTGGGGTGCCTGCCCCCATCTCCAAGCGAGACTTCGCCAACGTTCCGGCAAACGTGGCAGGGCTGGATCTCACCAGAGCGGCCCACAGTGAGGGTCTCAGGAAGTAACACCCCCAGTCCCTGTACAATGCGAGAGGATTTCCCGGCAGACAGCGTAGCTCTGCAAACAAGAACTGGGAGACACGGGGGCAGGGGGGTGGCGGGGAGAAGCAGACACCAGAGGCTGAAAAGCGGGCAGAGAACAGGGACGTCGCAGGAGCCCCAAAGAGGAAACGCAGCTCCTGCGTCCACCTGGGCGGGCTGGAAAGAGTCACCCGCCCTGAAAGGAGGCCCAACAGGGGGGCGCAGGGCCTGGATGCCGGCCGCGCAGCCTCCAGCCCCAAGAGCCACGGGCCGTGAGTCTCACTGAGGAAGCCCACGGAACGTGTCGCCTGCGTCGCTGCTCAGTCTTAAGCTCCTCTGCCTGTGACTCCGAGGTTCCAGAACAGGTGGGAGCAGATTCAAAGCTCAGCGCTCACCAGACCCCAGCGAGCTCCCTCGGATCACTGCTGGCCCACGGTACATTGGGGAGCCCCCCCGCCACTTCCGCTCCCCAGAACCGGCAAGCTCCAGGGGCCGGCCCTCGGCCTCACCTTGTGGAGGCAGCACCTCCCGATCCTCTGCAGCAGCTCGTTTGTCCTCTCGGGCTCGTGCCCGGCCACGATCCGGGCTGGTTTTGCAGACAGTGGCTCTCCTGTCACCATGACTACCACGTCTATGGCCTTCTGAAGGAAGCTAATTTTTGCGTCTTTATCCTGAAAGATTCCCAAAGTACGAATAACAAGACTTCAAAAAAATTTTGCGTTACTGTCAGCATGTTCAAGAGGCACACTTCCTATTTACACGAAAAGCTATTTTTAGGTGTCATACCTAGAAATACTGAGTCTTTACAACAAAACAAAAACAACTCATCAACGCTTTTAAATACCAGTGGAAGGGCCAGCATGTGCCCTTGAAACATAGTTCCATTTCTCAGTGGACAAAAATACCATCATTTGCAGTCGCTGAAAATGAGAAAAGGGAGTGAGACCGGGTGACGGCCTCATACTGCCCCGCAGCCCGCACAGAAACGGCACGCGACCAGAACACGGCTCCAGAAACACCCCGCTGACCGCGCGAGGGGCCGGGGCGCTCACACCCACCTTCACGTTATCCGACTTCATCTCAGCGTCCGTGTAGAGGCCCTTCAGGAAGCCAGTCACCCTGATCACCTTTAGAAAAGAAAGCAAGGCCACGGTCAGGTCCCCAAGGGACAGCCCCTCCCCGGCCTGGGCCACTGAGCCCACGTCCCGGGGCTGTGGGACCCGCCCGCACCCAGGACCCCAATTCGCTCACTCAGCAAACACAGGAGTGTCTGCTACACACCAGGCCTGTCGCCAGCAGGCCCCAGTGGCTGTGGGGACGGGCAGACATTACGGAAGTGTGCAAGGTGCAAAGGGGGTGCAGGGACAGTCCCAAGTCCAAACTCAGGAGCACGGGGGTGTCAGGGCATGCTTCCCAGGAGAGACCACGCCAAGACCCGAGGCCTACAGGAGCTGGGGGAGGACACGCACCAGGCCAAACAGTCCCTGAAAGGCCCAGGGCCAGGCGAGTCCTGTCCAGGGAGCAAAGGACGTCTGGGCCAGGAGGGGTCTGAGGCCGATCAGGCAGGGCCCGACCCAGATGGCCTCGGGGCCCCTCAGGAACGTGCACTTAGCCCGTTCTCCACGAGGAGGCCCTGCGAGGGTTGAAATCAGGGAGCATCTGACAGGGGTCCCTCAGGCCCAGTGGGGAGGACGGGCTCTGGAGGGGAAAGACCGTCCCAGCCTGGGTTTCTGGACGGGACTGGACGGAAAGGCCCTTGTCCTCCACTGTCCGTCGCTTCCCAGGACGGGGTGGCTCTGTGCCACACCACTTCTGTTCTCTGCCCACCTGTACCCCCAGCGAAGCCTGGGTGTGATTTTCCCTGAAGGCCCGGGGCCCTCTGAGACCAGTGTCCCAGCACGGTCTCTGTGAAATCAACACAATGGGGAGCAACAGCATGTTTTTAATGAAACAGAAAAAACCCATCAGACTGCACTGTACACAGTGAGGATGAGCACGCCTGCACGTGAGGGTCCTGGGTTCGACCTAAAGCGTACTTAGTACTGCAGGACACGTCTTAAAAAAAAGCCGCATGCTGACACTGACTCCTTCACTGAGACTCCCACTGCAGGAGCTGCCAACGAAGCCAGCTTTCACCGCTCACCACACCACCAAGGAGCCAGGCTGCTATTCTTCCTGAGCAAACGGCCGGAACAGTAAGAGTGTCCTGCACGTTATATTCCTGGAAACTTTTCATTTTGCCTCTTTCGAGGTTTCCCCAGTTCCCTGGCAGTTAGAAGTGCGAGCGTAACTTTAAGTGACAGGAGACATCAACGTCACAAGACCAATGCTTTGACTTATGAAACAGGCAAAGGGGCTCTAGCTGCAGTTAGATACGAAGACGGGGGGCTGAGCACAAAGCTCGGGGCCAGTGGAGAATTTCCACAGAAGGCTCTTCACCTGCGATTTGAAAGCGCTTCCAGTGCGCCTGCCAGCACCACAGCGACGCCCACAAGACGAGGCATGCCCTGGCTCTGTCGGCGGGCCGACCGGGCCAACACGGAAGACAGAAGTGGGAGGCTGTGGTGGCAACCGCTGTGGTCGCCCAAGGTCACGTCCCGGTGACTGACTTGTTCCCTCCCGGGTGAGAGCACGCTCCCTGCCTGCCTCGCTGGGCAGAGGTGACGCGGCAGCCCGCCCAGCTCCCGTGGTGCTGTCTGCACAGCCGCGTCCCTTGCCCACAGGCCGTCCAGGGCAGGTGGAATGCCGGGCTGGCTGCGGGAGGAGCCAGGCAAGACGGCCCCGGGGATGTGGGTGGGGATCGAGACTTTTAAGCACAGAGTTTTAACACAGGGGCACACATTATAAACTAAGAGGGCAGATAGGAGTAAAGCAGAGTCTGTGGACGCGTAAGACGCCCAACCTGCTGGAAAGAGCGAGAAATGAAGTTTGAGGACCACGTGGGCGTGATCAGGGGCACCCAGCTTCTGCAAGCTCAACCTGACTCCTAACTCCCAAAGAGCACGCCCGAGGTCCCGAGTTCAATACTCGCCTGAGGGGCACCGTGGGGCTGGGTGCCGCCACCCTGAGCTACCAGGAGCCTCGGCAGATGCTACTGAGTTCATTGTGCACGTTCTGTTTGCCATTCCCAGGATATGCCAACCAACAGGCTACGGTCTCTCACTCGGAAATTCAGCTTCCAGTTGGAAAAAGTTACAACCCATCTCGACTGAAGGCAGGTCGTGCTACTTATCAGCAGATACTGACCTGCTCTTTTAGAGTTTCCCTTTCAAGTTTACCTGCATCTACAGGTATTTATTAAACACCTAGCATGTGGTGACCACTGTGCAGAACCCTGTGGAGGAAAACTTGGTGGTGGGGGAGGCGGCGCTTAAAAAAAGAATAATTTCATTCTCCCTGGATTTCTGAGCACCTTCCACGTGCTAGGCACTGAAGAAGGAAAAACAAAAAAACAAAACAAAAAACACCTCTGACAGGAAAAATGGAAAATGTGCTCTAACACAGGGGTCCCCAACCTCTGGGCCACAGACCAATACAGTCGGTGGCCTGTTAGGAACCCCGGCAGACAGCAGGAGGCGGGTGGGGAACAAGCCAGCAAAGGTCCATCTGTGTCTGCAGATGCTCCCCAGCGCCAGCATCACTGCCTCAGCTCCACCTCAGGCCATCAGGTGTTATTCTCATAGGAGCACCTGTCCCCGGTGCCAAAAGGGTTGTGGCAGATACAAAGGTAGGCTGGAGAGAAATAATGCTCGCCGAGGCGCCGGGAGACCCCCTGGAGAGGCGGCGATGGGGCTGGGTGAGAAAGGAAGAGCAGAGGTGAGGGCGAGGGACCGCGCAGACACCACGGAAATGGGCCCGGGTCGCCCCTCGGGGCCGCAGGCCAGGCCAAAGGAGGGCTCCCTGGGCAGCGACGCGAGTCCCGACCCTGATGCCAGCCGGCTCTGATTGTGGTCCGAGCCCACACCGAGCCCCGACGCCGACCTGGGCACCGACCTCGACCCACACCCGGGCCGGACCCCTATCTGGGCCCTGAAACCCGGCCTGCACCCAAACCCTGATCCCCGACGGGCACCTGGGCCCCGACTCCGGGCCGCACCCCGACCCCCACCTGGGCCCTGAGCCCTGGCCCGCACCCCAGACCGGCACCCACCTCCGTGATGATGTCGTGCAGGTAGCGGAACGGGGGCTTGTTCAGCAGCTTCTCCGTCAGCGGCGGCCTCCGAATCACCTTCCCCAGAGCCTCCTGCGTCCGCTTCACCACCGCCGCGTTCATGGCGGCGCCGCCCGCGCCCCCGCGGGCCTGCTGAGCCTAAGCCCTGCTCCCCGGCCGCCCGCTCCCCGGCCTGGACGCGCCGCTCGGGTTTCCATCCCACAGTGCACCGGACTCCGCCACGGCGCGTGCGCGGCCGCGAGCGGTCGGTCGCCAGGGCGCCCGGGCCTTAGCAACGGACGCGCCGCGGCGCCCCGCCCCTGCCCGCTGGCTGCGCGCGCACGCGGGGCGGTGGGGTCTACGCGCAGGGGGGCGGGGTCTGCGCGCAGGGGCGGGGTCTGCACGCAGTGGGACGGGGGTCGGCGCGCCCGGGCGGCCGTCGGTGCCGGGCGGGGTTCTCTTCCCTCCTGCCGGCTTCGGCTGCAGGCACCTCCCCACCCCTCGGGATCAGAGGTGACCACCCGCCCCAGGACTGGTTCACAATAACGTGACATCCAAGATTGGTGTTGCCTCTTCACAGGTTCCAAGAGGACTGAACTAAGCTCAAAAACGCAGAATAGAAAACACCCAATCCTGCCTGTTACTTATGGCTTTCCGGTCAAGTCCAATAACTCGTTTTCTCTGACACTGCGTTTCTGGACCTAGGGAGCAGGGACGCTGTGCCAGCCTCCCTAACTCCCGGGCGCCACGCCCTCGTCGGTGTGCCAGGTGTCTGTGGTTCCGCCCCACCTGTCCTCCGTCCACCAGGCACAGGCTCGCTGCAGACATCCTAGCAATAGCGATCCAGAAGCTTTGTGGTCTGTTTGCAGTTCTTCTAATGGATGCCTTTATGGCTTTTATTTACATTCCTTGTCACCATTTTCAACGCTCTTCATCCTTATGTAGATCCACATTTCCATCTGGTGTGACGCGCCGCTGAAGCCCTTCCTTTATGGAAGCTTAGCGCAGACCAGCTGGCAGTGAGGGCTCTCACCTTTTATTTGTCTGACAGTCTTTCTTGCACCTTCACATTAGAAAGATAATTTCACAGACTGTAGAATTCTGGGCCATTTTTTTTTCCTTTCAGTACTTTAAAGATTTTACTCCATTGGCTTCTGGATTAGAGTTTCTGAAGAGAAGTCTGCTTTAGTCTTATCTTTTGGTTCTGTCTGTTGTGTGTCTCACTGCCTTCAAGACTTTCTCTTTATCATTGGTTCTCATAAGTTTGCCTGTGATGTTTCCAGGTGTGGACTCTTTTTTACTTAAAATTTATACTTGATTGACATACAGTGAAATCCACCTATTTGAATGTGCAGGCTGATGCACTTGAGTAATTATATACAATATGTTACTACCACCACAATCAAGACATAGATTATTCCTGTGCCCTAAAACATTTTCTCCTGTTCGCTTGCAGTCCACCTCCTCCCCCACCCCAGCCCCAGGCAACCACTGACCTGGTTTCTGTGATTAGTGATGTCGAGCATCTTTTCATGTACTTATTGGATGTGCATATATATTTGGAGAAGGTAGCCCACAAAGTGTCAGTAGGCACTTACTGAATCACTGCTGTGTGCTGAGTACTATCGAGGTGCTGGGGATTTCGTCCTAGTGAGCGACTTCCTGTCTGTCCAGTGCCGTCCGCTGCTCCTGGGAGCACCACCCTCCCTGCTGCTGACGTGGCCGGGACCCTGTGAGCCTCGGCCAGCTAGGCAGAGGCCAGGCGAACGGCCAGGCCTCAGTCTCCCTCCAGCAATGCCAGCCTCACTCTCCACACTTCACCAGGCAGGTGTGCTGGCCTGGTCAGACCTTAGTGGGGATGGGAAGAAGCCCGAGAGAATGACGTCCCACGAGGGAAGGAGTTTGAGAGCACTGCCTGTATAGAGCTGTCCCATGGCCTATGAGAAAGAGCCCACGCAAGACCCTCAGAGAAATCCCCTGCTGGGTGGCCCTCACTTATCAACCCTGCTTCACAGCCTCCAGGTGCCGCCCCTCGGAGGGGCACCTCCACCCTCGTCTGTCCTTGTCAGATCTTCCCAAGGGCTCTACAGATTCACACCCCGAGGCCTCGGCAGGACAGTTCACCGTGGTGTTGGGCACTCAGGTCTCTTGAAACAGTCCAGGGTGATAACAGACGCTCATCCATGGAGGTCACAACCTTAACTCTGCCCCTGGGTGAGGCCACACCCCCCACACACAGGGGCCTCGGAAAGCGGAAAGCGGGCTTCGAAGATGCAACTAAGGGTTTCTGACTCCAAGAGACTTGGAGCGGGGGCCTCAAGAGGGTGGGCAGCCAGAGGCCAGCCTGGAGCCTCCAGTGCTGGGGCTGGCGGGGGCGGGGGGCTGGGCTGTAGCCTGAATTACCCCTGAGCTCCTCAGAGCTATGAAAGGGTTAGAGGCAAAGGCAGAGAACACAAAAGGAGTCATTCATAAAACAAGATAATTGATTAAATAGCTATAGAAAAATCACAGCAAAGAAAGTGTTCGAAACATAAAAGGCTGGCAGGAGATGTTTTTGAAATAGGCAGTTTCAGAATGAAGGAGGAAAATAACCGCGACCATGACTCATCCCAGGACAGAGAGCTCAACAAAGCGAGGTGGCTTCCCAGCCCTACCTGCCATCACCTGGGAGGCAAACGTCCCCAGAGACAAAGGCCCAGGGAGGCTGACTGGGCCCAACTCAGAGCTCCACATTGGTGAAGAGCCCAGATGTGGGTCAGCCTTCGGGAAGGGCTGGGGAGGCAGGTGCCAGGCAGGAGGAGAAGTGGCCCAGAGCCTGGAGAAGTCTCACCAGCCCTGGATGCAAGACTGGACGCCCTGACAGGCTCAGGAGGGCAGGCATCGGTCCGTGAGGCCCGTCAGGAGCCTCGCCGTAGGTGCCATCATCTAAGCTGGGAGGTGACTGACACCATTCTGCGTGCAAGGCTTTGTCCCCTCTTCTCCAAGGCTAGAGAAGACAAAGCCTTCTATGAGTTCCTAAGCTTGCTAGGACCGCTTCCACCTCGGGACCCAGTCCCTTCAGCTGAATGAGAAGAGCACTCGCCCCCCCAGATCTTCATCCGTTGGATCTTTGCCATCATTCAGGTCTTAGCCTACGTGCAACATCCTCAGAGATGCCGGAGCAGACCACACCTGAACTCTTCGGCCTGCTAGCTTTAGTCCTCCCAAGTACTTTTTCATTCATGTCTGCTGTTTTGTTTTCTGCTCCCCCACCCCCATCACCCCCAGAAAGTGAGTTCATGAGTACAGAGTCCGGATCGATCTGCTCCTCCTTGAACCGCCTGTACCTTCCATGTTGCCACACACATGTGGGCACCAAATAGCTACTTGCCGAGTGTTGAGTGGATCATGCTTTTGTTAAAACTGCTCTTTCCTAAGGGGCCTTAATAACACGTTTGCTTACACCACGATTTTAAACTTAAAGCTCAGAGTCTAATGTGTAGACAGTGTGATCTCAGTGATGTTAATTTAAATGTGTGTGTGTGTGTGTGTGTGTGTGTGTGTAAACAAGTCCAGCAATTTCGAGGTTTCAGAGATTACCTGGGAGTTAGGATTATGAGATGCTTCTTCGGCTTCTTCATACTTCGTCATATCTTAGATTTATTTCTCAATAAATAATTACTTTTAAATCAAACGCACAAGTTAAGTTGTAAGAGGAGACCCCCACCCCCACCTAGGGAAACCCACGGCGTCAATGTCCTGTTGGTTGGCCGTGACCTGGGCACCCGTTTGTACCCCATTTATATAAAACTACCTCTAACGGGATCGTGACAAGACTGAAATTTACCTGGTAATGTGGCAACCCCCCCAAATTCAGCAGAGCAGCTGCCGCCGAAGGCGACCTTTACCTGTAACTAGCTGTGTGGCTTCGGTCAACTGCGACCTTTCGGTCCTCAGCTATCTCACCAGGAAAGTGAAGGATTTGAACCAAATAAGCTCAAACATCTCTTCCGAGAGCCATCCCTAAGCAACCGCCCACTCCCGGAAGACATGGGGCGAAGCCCAGTTTTGGCAATGTCTCCTCACCCAGGGTCTCCCAGATCTGAGAGGGCCCGCGAGCCCCTGCAAACACACACAGGACGATTGCGTAAGCACTTTCCTGGAGTGGCCACCCACGGCTTTCATCCTATTTGCACGGGGGGCTGCTTCTCAAATACAGGGCGAGAAGCATCTCTTGTAGGCGTCCAGAGCAAGCCTTTTTCATAGCCTGGTTAACTAGCGTCCTAAGTGAGGCACTATTCGCCCTTTCCAAAACTAAGTGAGGACAAGACACACGTGTGGACTTGGTGCTTTCTGCCAGAGCAGGCGTCGGGAGCCAGGCAGACGGCCAGGTGGGAGTGGAGAGATGCCCACTGGGGCAGGTCGGAGAGCTGAGGCACCTCGGCTCAG
This sequence comes from Pteropus medius, assembly GCF_902729225.1. NCBI lineage: Eukaryota > Metazoa > Chordata > Mammalia > Chiroptera > Pteropodidae > Pteropus > Pteropus medius. The sequence continues at coordinate 2,918,481 of NW_024342466.1, read as the reverse complement.
CCAGGAGCGGCCGGCCCACCTCCCTGTGCCCAGACCCTCATGAGGGCGCCACTTAGCAGCTTCCGGCACATCAGCCAGGCCTCGGAGACAGACAGAGACAGTCGGAGAGCACAACTTCCTTTCGAATGACGTGGAAGCTGAGTTCTGCCGGGTGGGAGGAGTTGGAGGGCTGGAGAAAAGATGAAAAAGTACAAATGGGCAGTTACGAAACAGTGGCAGGGATGTAAAGTACAGCACGGGGACGACAGTCGATAGCATTGTGCTAACTGTGTACGGTGTCGGGGGAGCTAGACTTATGGGGGTCACTGTGCTGTACACCTGCAGCTAAGAGAATATCGAATGTCAACTGCAACTGAAAAATAAGAGAAAGAAGTTTTTTAAACTGAGTTCTCCGCCCCCACCTGCCTCCCCTGCCACTGACTCGTGGGTCCCCCTTCAGGGCCCCCTGACCTCTGTCAGCTGCTCCCTGGCTCCCCACCAGGCTTCCTCCTGGCACGCCTAATTGACTGGTTGTGTGATGTCCCCTCCCCATGGAGGAGCCCGGCGGTCGTCTCCCGGGGCACGCAGTGAATCCTGGCTGACGGGCACGAAGGAGCATGTCTGAACCCCCGCCGTGGGTGCTGCGGGCAGCCACCCGATGCCCCTCAGGGCCAGGCCCACTCCACAAGGACTGCTGGTCCTTGTTGGCTCACTGCCGAGCTCCCCTCGGGGGGACTTAACCAAAGCGGCTGCCCACACAGGAATGCTGATGGAGTCAGGGGTACAAGCCCAGTTTCCCAGGGACCCCTGCCGAAGAGATTTCTGGAGCCGAATCGCCCGCTGGCCAGCCGAACCCCGCTGTGAGTGTACAAGGGAGAGCCAAGCCCCACTGTGGCATTGATACAGCCACGAGAACTTGGCCAGCTGTGCGGTGGGACAGGAGCTGGCAGGGGTCCCAACACGGGAGTGCGGGCCTCCACGGGCAGCTCCATGGGTGCAGGGGCCCAGGATCACTCCTGGGTCAGGTGGTCCCCGCAGGGTCGTGCCCACCCGGAGTCCCTGGGGCGGGGGGGTCCCTTGAGTCCTGAGCTGCGCCTGGTGTTCTGGTCCCTCTGCCCTACGATCCTGCCCCAAAGCAACCATGCCATCCATGCATGCAAACCTCCGCCTCGTGGTCTGAGTCCTGGGAACCCCAAAGAGAAAAGCACCAAAACAGCGTAAACGAGAAAGTGACTCGAAGCAACACGACCTAGGATTTTGTGATAACACGATTCAAACACGAAAGCAACTCGACCTCCAGTTGGGATAAGAAAGCACGAGAAAAAACAGGCAGGTAGCAGGAGGCGGGATGGTGGCACCGGGAGGTGGGTGAGGGGACGGACCCCCGGCACTGACCAGGCCAGCTCGGCCACCCCGCCTCCGACCCCGATGGTGGGGACAGAGCAGGCCCAAGGACGGCAGTGGCCGGTAACGTCTGGTCGTCTTTTCTCGGTAGCAGCTTTTTGTTTGCCTCACAGGGAACACTAAGAGTCCGCAGAAATGTTTTCCTGTTTCTCTGGCGGGGTTATTTTTATTTGTGCACGTTGATTTGATTTGAAAGGAAGCGCATCAGAAGGCAGTAAACAGGCTTGTTTGGGGTGATCAGAGACCAACCTGAGGGCGAAGGGAAAGAAAAAGGAGTGGGGGCCTGTGGGGGCGCAGAGCAGGCCAGGGGTGCAGCCTTCCCAGACCGGGGGCCAGGGGGCGGGGGAGAGACGAGTCCTGGGTCCGACCCTGGGTGTGGCCTGAGAAGGGCCCGGTGGGCGGCTGCCCGGGAGCCTTCGGCCCCTCCAGAGACGCAACCCCGGGCATCCTTTGTTTTGTTTTCACTTTGCATCTTATTGAAAAAGACGTGCGCCGTGTATCAGTGGCTCGCATTTCATGATCCACGCAGCTGACTTTATGTTTACTTAAAAGGTTATTTTAAGCCTGCTTCCTAAAGTTCCCATTTGTTTTGGCTCCGGGAGGTCAGATGCTATATTGGGCCCCCAGGCCCCCGGATGCAGAATGACAGCTGCCACGGAGGGTGGGGAGGGGGCCTAGCCAGGACCCCTGAGGCAGGTACAACGGTCTAGCCTGGGGTTACGGCTATGATGGTGAGGCTGAGAGATGACAGGGAGACGGAAGGACGGATGCTGGGCCAGGGGACTGTCGCAGGCCAGGGGTGGCTGTCGGCCAGTGTGGCAAGGAAGGAGAACCCGGTGGAAGTTTCTTCCATTCTCTGTTAAGCACTGTCCGAAATGCGACTGTTTCACGCCGCACGAAATGTAACACCTGGTGTGCGCGGAGCACGGGCTGTGTTCGCGACGCGTGATGGGCGGATTCTACGTACTCTGTCGTTAAACTCTCAGAACAGCCCTCAAGACGACGATGACAACAACGACAACAACAACTTGATTTAAAAATGGGCAAAGGACTTGCACAGACAGACGTTTCTCCAAGCGCAAGACGCTCAATTCATTAATCACTGGGGAAATGCAAACCAAAACCACAATCAGACGCTACCTTCTACTCATCGGGATGGCTAACATCCAAAATTAAAATAACTTAGCCAATAACAGCTATTGGCGAGGACATGGAGCCACTGACACCCTCGCGCGCTGCGGGCCGGAGTGGAAAACGTGCAAAACGGTATGGCGGTTCCCCCCAAAAATTGAAAATAGGATTATCATACGATCTAGCAATTACACGCCTGGGTCTATGCGTGACAGGACTGAAAGCTGGGGCTCAGGGAGGTATCTGCACCCTCGTGTTCACGGCGGCATTATTCATGATAGCCTGAAGGCAGAGACAACCCAGTGTCCACAGACAGACAAACGGACAGAGTGGGCCATCCACACAGTGGGATGTGACTCAGCCTTCGAAAGGGAAGGACAGGCTGACACCTGCTCCAACGTGGATGAACCTTGGGGACACCGCACTGAGTGAAACAAGCCAGTCGCAAAAAGACAAGCTTCGTGTGATTTCACTCGCATGAGGGTCCTGGAGGAGCAGATTCGTGGGGACGGAGTCTGGGGGAACGAAGGGGGAATCGTTTAATGGACGCAAATTTTCCGTTTTGAAAGATGGCGGAGTTCCAGAGGTTGGGGCGCACCGTGTGGGTGATAACACCACCGAACGGTGCGCCTACAAACGGCGAAGACGATTACTTTTATGTTACGTGTATTTCAGCGCAATTTAAACATTTTTTAATTTGGGGGAAAGGCCCCCTGAGGCGGGTGCCACTGTTAAGCAGACTTCACGGACACCGAGGGCAGAGAACTTGACCAGTGTCTCGGGGCCGGGCGATGGCAGAGCTGGGAATGGGGCCGCTCGGGGCTCCGTGCTCTCGGCCACCACCCCCTACCACCTCCCAGTCACTGGCTCCGGGGTGACAGGCGCGTTTCCCCTTAAATGGCCCCAAAGAGAGAGAACACACCCACTCGGGGTCTTACTGAGATGGAGGGCCGGGCACGATGTCTCTTCACCAAGGCAATATTTGGCTCACAATGTAGACATGAGTCTTGTCCATTCACTTGGTTCCGTCGAAATAGATGAATTTTATTTTATGCCCAACAGTCGTCATAAATTTAAGACAGGTAGTAATGCTAGGCACAGTGCCCCCCGGCATCTAGAAGGAAGCACAGCCTCATCATTGACTGGCACCACTAAGTGAGGCCGGGCCCTTCCCCGAGACTCTTGGGGGTCTGTGTGCAGGAGAGGCATAAACTATTTTAAGAGTGGACGCAAACATTTTTATCGTAAGTGAAATTTCGCAAGCGAACTGAGCACAGTTCAGCTCGCTGGACTTAGCAGGCTGAGTGCACTCGGCTTGGCTCGCCCGCCGACTCGCTTGCCAGCGCGGGCTCGGCCACGTGCGAGAGCCGAGCCTGGTGCCCGCGTGGCTCCCAGCACCCCGGCCCCGCATCCCAGCCACCGGCCGGGGGCACGCATTCAGGGTTTCCCCATTGCCCACTCTTGGCTTTGTGTCTGAGGAGAAGTTTAAAGTATGACTGAGAAAAAGGAAACCAGCGTCCTGGAAATTTTCCAGAAAGGAAGGAAGTGAGAGTTCACTGGAGACCGGGGGCGAGCTCGCCCCCCACCTGCCAAGCCCCCTCACTGCCCAGACGCACGGCCCGGCTCAAGTGGGTTTGCGTTTCAGGTCGCTGTACAAACCCAACAAAGGCTTCGGCAGCTGCCGGAAGGTGGTTAATGAAAATGGGTCAGTCTTTTGATGCCGGTGAAAAATGGTGGTCCCTGGTGATAGGCACAGCATAC
>NW_024342466.1:2901799-2913596 GCF_902729225.1 Pteropus medius | reverse complement strand
CCTCCCAAGACCTGGGTGGGGCAATTCCCAGTTTCAGAAGCATCACCTGCGATCTGCAGTGAGCGTCTTAGGGCATAGTTTTCTCTGCAGTTACATAAATGTGGCCTGAAATCTTGATGACTTGGATATTGAGGGGGAGGGAGGAGAAATGGGAATAAAAGGGGAAAAAAAAGGGGAAAAAAAATCAATAGAAAGAGGCGAAGCTCATCCTCGGAGAAAGAGGGAAATGTTTCATTCTGAGTGCGCTCCGCAAGGATGTGGAGAACACTCCCCATCCTGGAGCCCGAGGGGGCAAGAGCTCAGTCCCAGGCCGGACGCCGGGCAGAGCCGCCAAGCGGCGGTCGGAAGACGGAGAAGAGGGCAAGAGCGGAAGCTGGGGACCCGAGCAGGGCCTGGGCGTGCAGTGTCCCCATCTCGGGCACAGGCCGAAAGTGAGAGCTGGGAACAGGTGGAGACTTCCCTCCAGGTGGTCGCCAGGATGTCCACTCGTCGGCCCCCACCTGGCGCTGATTGACATCGTTATTTAGAGGCTCGGGGTCTCCATCCCGATGACACAGGGGACCTGGTCTAACCTTCACCAGCGGCGGAGCATGAGCAGAGCTGTCCCATGTTCAAACCCTGGTGTGTGCGGGGTGTCGGAGGAGAAAGGGGCTGCGGAGTGGCCGAGAGGCACACTCGGCCCCACCGGGCTGGGCGGCAGGGAGCTGCGAGCAGGAGACAGGGAAGGGGTGAGCGCCCCTCCCACCCCCACGCACGCTGGGTACCCCCCAACACACTGCCCTGCTGCCCCAGGAAGAGCCTCCTGCCAGACCTCTGTCAGCTGCCTGGGATGGGAGGCCCCTCGGCAAACATTCTCACAAGAGTTTCTTTTCTTTAACTCACATGAGAAAGAGCATGGGAAGTAGCAACCCTGTGACCTGAATTGTTTGTACAAACAGCACAGAGAGCCACACGCGAGCCGGAAAGATAAGCGGGAGACACAGAGGTGCGTTCCTCTTGCGTGTCCTCCTCCGGCGTGACGTTCGCACGGCCGCGTGTACACCAGCCGCAACCCCAAAGCACAGGCTCCGCTCGGCCTTTCGGCACCGTCGCCAGGTCCCCTCCTCTCGGTTTCCCAGGTGCGTCCACGGCCACGGTCGTATCGTCCGCCCTTGCGTAGCGTTGCGTGGCGGCGTGACCCCAGCCCCCAACATCAGCTCCGAGCTCACGGCCGGGCTTCAGCTTTGCCGCCCGCACGGTGGCGCCTGGTCCACACCTGTCGCGTGGTTTTCTGTTTGTTTATCGTTTCTCATCTGACTCTTGCTCTCTAGACGGCTTGTAATTTCTACGAGGTTTGAACAATAACTATAAGCAGTAGATGTGTAAAGAAGCGTGAAACTCATACTTATCTAATTATTGACCAAAACTGGAAAATTAATAGAGGTCGAATCAAATAAAATTAAGAACTTCACAGTATGACGAATTCAGCGCTTTTAATTTTTACTGTTCTCATCCCGATCCTCCATCTCAATTAATAACTCGAGTCACAAAGCAAGTCATTTAAACGGACATGAAACATATTCGAAACTCATCTTTTATTTTAAATTTAGTACATTATAACATTTAAAGCTATATGTTTTCTACTTATACAAATGTTTATCATCTTCAGCCACATCCCCCTGAACACGCCCGATCTCATCTGATCTCGGAAGCTAAGCAGGGTCGGGCCTGGTGAGTCCTTGGATGGGAGACCGCCTAGGAAGACCGGGTGCTGTAGGCATAAAAATTTTTTAAAAATTTAAAAAGTTTAAAAAATACATTTATCATAATATATAAATGCAGGTTATATAGAATTTATAATTCGTATATACAAATATATGTGACATGTAATAAATACTTATTATAGAATAGACGAAGGATGCTAAAAAATATGAAGAAGAAAATCAATATCACCCATGTTCCACGACCCAGAGAAAAATCACTGTAAAAGTTTTGATGGTCCTTTTAGTTGTTTCTCTAAGTACATATCCGCACCAACGCACACCTCTGAAAACATAAACTATGAATTTATGCCCGTTATCTGTAAGGTAAGTCCATCTTCTTTTAATAAACTCAGGCCGGTATTCCACAGCAAAGGCGGGAGGACTCAGGCACAGCTCGTCCACTGCTCCGTGCTTACCCTCCCCCGCACTGTGGACCAATCTGCCAGGGACACGGGGACTTTTGCTGACCTCCTCCTGGCCTTCGACCCCGAGGGCTGGAATCGGTCTGGGGCTGGAATGCTGAGGTCAGCCCAGACTCCGGCTCTCCAGGCTCGGCCGGTGAGTGTGGGGCTGGGAGGAAGGAGATGGGAGAGCTCGGGTCAGTCCCGGAGGGAAAATCAGGGACGCACGGCAGCCGTCTCTCCTTCACTGGAGCCCCGATGACTTACGCCAATGCGCGGGAGAGAGACACGGCCCTGAGCAGGGCCCTCACTCGGGACGGGAGCGTGGGCAGGCTCCTTCGTGCTGTCGGTGGATTCTACAGCCACGAAGAGCAGCAGTGCCGAGTGAGGACGGGCACCCCCGCCACGAACCGCGAGAGCCGCTATGACGCATCCGCGAGCGCGGGCTCGTGGCAGACTCCGCAGGCGAAGCCGGGGCCCACCCACATCTCCACGGCACTGGGTCGCGATTACTTGGTAGCAACGGCACCTTTTAAATCTTCTAAATAAAGTGTTTGGAAAAATTGTCTCCTAGGTGTCGAACTTGGGGAGACCCATTTCTCCCTGTAACTGGGCAGCCCCAGACTCCGCTGTCCGAGGAAACGCCGATGTTGGCCACTGAGACCCGGGCTGGGTGACCAGGCCTCCGCTTGCGCTGTGGACTTGCCACTGTCGTAAGAGGCCCGACTGGGTAGCTTGAAACTGACCACGGTGGAAGAACTTACACCACAGACACCGGCAAAGGTTGTTCTGTCCCGCCTCAGGGGGCCGGTCATTATGCTGCTGCTGGCGCTGGAGTCGTCCCAGGAAACAGCCAGGGCCAGCTCCCGGGGCCGAAACACGGGGTTCCAAGTCCCGGAGGCGTGCACATCGCAGTGAATGCTCCTCTAGCCACCAATCCGGTCCCTGCCACACGCTGAGAGCCACCGCCACGTGACCCTCGGGTCCTGCCGGCACAGGTTAGCCAGGCCCGCAGCTCCCCACAGTGTAGGGGGCTCTCCCTGGGCGGGCCCCACGGGGGCCCACAGAGTGGTTCAGGTCTCGAGGAGGACACGTGTCATTCTGCAAGATGTCTGCTCCAGGCGAGGCGTCTAGTGAGGACTGCCTGTCCCCTGCAAGGGGAGGGGGACTGCTTCTGCCCTAGGAGGCTCCTGGGAACTGAAATTCTCGGCTCACCTGCCGGGCCACCCGCATCCACGGCCCGGGAGCACACCCTATCCTACTCCCGACCTCGGCGCAGGGGACCCGTCAGGCCGTGACCACCTTCGGTCTCCTTCGTAGCTGTGAGAACCCCGTGATCAGCGTGTAGGCTGCCTCCCTTTAAAAAAAAACATAACACCGTTCCTAGCTCAAGAACCATCCCCAGACAGGCCGCGGCTGAAGCCCCATTATCACAGCCCACTTACCACTAGGAGCGGGGCCCCTGTGGCTCGGAGACAGGTGGGCAGCGCGGTTCCAAAGTGAACCCCGAGGGCCCGCTTTCAGCATCCGGGTCTCCGCTTCAGTTCTCGGAAAACGGCCTGAGGACAGGCTGGAGAGCGGACGCTTCCTCGGGAGGTGCAACGCCAGGCCAGCGAGAGTCAAGGACACACGAGAACACGGGGCGAGGCTTTTGCCTCTGGCCACCGCTCCGGCAAACCACATGGGGCAAAGCAGACGCTCAGCACGTGCGCATGCTCGGCCCCGTGGGGCTCCTCCGGACCGGCTGAGCAAAAAACCAGAGGGCAGAGGGCAAGGAATTGGTCTGCTGCCTCTGTCCTGCCTCCCGCCTCCCACTGGGTACGCCTCAGGCCTGCCCTGCAGTGCCCACTGAGGGGACATAGGAAGAACCCCTTGGGCCGCCGGTGACAGCCCCCTGGGCTTCAGGTCCAGCAAGCGGGGGGCTGTGCGACTTCCCCCATTGCCAGTGTGCGGGGACTGGAGCACACAGCCTGGAGCGGAGGGCACGGGACCTCACTCTGCCGGTCTGAAGGGCTCAAGCGGGGTGCAGGGAAGGCCGGGCCAGTGCTGGTCTCTCAGGGCGGACTCCGCAGCCACGGGAGCTTCCTTCAGACGCCCACATCTGTGTCGTCAGAATGTGGCATGCCAGCTCCCCAGCGGTATCCTCTGAGGGACAGGAAGCTAGGTGGACCGCAGAAGAGAGAGTGACAGGTCCTACTCTCCCAGGGGGCCCCTGGCCCCAGCCCTCGGCTTGTCCCGCCTCCCAGTTCCACAGTCTTGCTTGCACCCCCCGTCCCCCACCATTACACACCCCCTCACAACAGTCGCTGACCTACTGTAGCCACGGGCCCCTTCGTCGCTCCCCGCGTAGGGCTTGGCAGGCCATCGTTGTCCTGGCCACCCTTTGTTCCCAAGCCTCAGGTGCACAGTTTGGGAAGGGGGCAAGTTCTGTCCTGTCTTTGCTTCCCCTTGCTGCCCCTGGCAGAGGTCTGGGGGGACCGCTCCACCCCAGCAGCACCTCCGCCTGGAGGAGCAAGGCCAAGGACATGGCGCCGAGGAGGCCCCACCTGCATTAAGTCACCCGGCGTCTTCCGAGTCCGGGGCCCCTTGTCACGGCTCTCTCTGGGGTCCCGCACGTTCTCTCGGGGTTGCCCGTGGCCTCAGTGGGGTGTCCTGGTCCAGGTTCTCAGGGAACTCCTACGGGACGGGTATGCCGAATTCCCCTGAGCGCCTGCTCCCAGGCTCGGCGGGAATGCCAGCCGGCCCAGACCACTGACCCCGCGGCGGGGCCCAGGCCTGCCCGCCCCCAGTGGCCACTTGCTCTGCTCAGCTGCACCCTAGGGGCTCCGGGAGAGGCCCGGTGCTGGGGCAGCCACGCCGGGGGAGCCTGTCTGTCCTCCGAGCACCCCCACACTCACGCCTGTGTGATGTGGGGCCGCAGCAGCCTCCTAGCGCCATGGGTGGATTGGGGTGTCTCCTGCTTTCCCTTCCTCCTCCCCCTAGGGCCAGGCTGTCGAGAAGGAGCAGGAGTGGGGTGCACAGCGGCTTCACTCATGCATGGCACCCCCATGTGCCTCGAGGCTGCCGCGGTCCACAGCTACGCCGGCTCCGGCCTTTGCAACTCAGCCTGGTGACTGTCACCACCCTCAGCAAGGGCGCCTCCCACCCCACAGAGGCCCCATCAAACCCTTTGTTGCTTTCAAAAGGCTTTGGTCTGGGGACAACTGGCATTTTTGTCCACACTGGTCTCCAAAGAGAAGCCGGCGATCAAGGACACACAGGGCAGAGTCTACTGGAGGGACACTAAGGGGCAGAGACTTGGGCAGAAGGCGCGGGGCCCTGTTGGCTCCCGAGAGGCCCTGAGAGCTGGCGCGGCTGCACTCGAACGGGGGGACACGGCCCACGAGAGGGGCTTGCACCCCGCCGTCCCCGCCCGCGAGCCTGTGTGAATTCGAACGGGAGGTAGGACAGTGCCGAGGGCACCTGGCAGCCACGCACATCGCGGAGGTAGACTTTGGGTGGGGAGAATGTTCTGGTGACGGGAGGGACGTTGGAGTTTGGCCTCTGGCCACCTGGTTCCCAGGCTCCGCAGGGGCCACAGGATCATTCTGCAGACAAGGCTGTCTCTCCTCGGTGACGTAGTACAGCCCCACACGGTTCCCACTGTGCCGTGAGGTCAGGCGTCTTTTACTAAGGGGCAGGGACGCACACGTGCCCAGCAGAACGCTGAGGAGGACGTACTGAACCGCAGCCATCTGCCCCGAGGTCCGTGCCCGCCATGAGCCTCGGCCCTGAAGGTCAGGCATCCTGACGGGGAGCAGCCTTGCCAGTCCCCGATTCCTGACACTGCAGCCGGGACATCCAGGGCTGGGGGTGCCCGCTGGGCTACCCCTCAGCATCAGCAGCAGTGCTGGCGGAACCAAGCTGAGGTTACAGCCTTGGGGGACAAAATGCGACAGGGCGAGAGACCCTGCAGGGGCCGAAGACGAGCTGGATGACACACCTACCGATGGGAGATCCTGCTGGCCTCTGAAGAAAGCATCACCTTGTCGTCTCAGACATGGGTGTCACCTAGGACATGGGGTGAAACCTCAGACATGGGTATCACCTCGGATGGGGGGTCACCTCAGACATAGGGCATCACCTTAGATGTGGGGGCCACCTTGGACATTGGGGTCACCTCAAACAGGCATCACCTCGGACACGGGGACCCTCACTGACAAGCTGCCGTTCCTTGGCCCCACTGGGAGAGTGAGGAGGACCGGAGACCCAGAAGCTCTGGGAAGGGGCTCAAGCCTCCAGGGGCCGGAAGATCTGACCCATACCTCAGCACTCAAGGTGCTAAGGCAAAGATCTGACCGCCACTCAACCTGCCCACGGCCACCCCGTCTCCCACACCAAGGGCACAGCCCTTCTCAGTGAAATCCTTGGTTTTTCAACGAATGGCTCGTAAGTAAGAAGTTCGATGTTTAATTCTTCCTTAAGTGACAGGGTAGCAGTTTTTCGGCTCCAGCGAAAACCACGCCTTTTATTTGGAAAACTGAACAGTGGGGCGCACACTGACCGCTGGCTTCCTATGGCAATAAAGGGAACCCACGCAGCATAAAGAAGGCAGAGACCTGGGTGCTAATCTTACATTTTTGTTCTCAGATACAAGAACGAATCAAGCAAGTCTGTGCAGAGTCATATACGAGAGACAAAGCTGTGTGACTTCAATTCTTTGCAGATCCATAATAAATAAATTAGATTTATTTTGGGGGAGTATTTTAAAATCATCATTGCCACGGATTAAAAGCCCATTGCACCAAAGTGTGATTTTTAAAAAGCTCTCAGCAGACTAAGTAAAGCATAATAGAAGGAGAGCTCCATCTGACAAAGGACAGCCGCAAAGAACTAAGCACCTAAGGCTAACGTGCTTCGCAGTGAAGTATTGAGCACTTCCTCTCTCAAAACGAGAACAGGGCCAGGCTGTCCACTCGCTGCCTCTGACCGACAGGGTACTGGAGAGCCAGCCCGTGCCACCGCGCCGTGACGCTGAGATTGCCTTTCGTGGGGGGACAGCGGGGACCCGATGTGACACTCCAGGCCAAGTAGCACTGAGCCGGGACGAGCCAACTCCTTTCCAGGCGCCTTCCCCGGGGGGAGGGGAAGGAGGACGGAGCCCACGCCTTCGCCGTTGCCTGTGACTCCCGGGGGGACATACAACACCCGCAGTTCTCTCCAGAACAACCGACGGCCTTCTCTGGATCTGTACTTGGTTTAAAAACCAAAAAGCCCCTCTCCCAGGTGGCTAGCACACAATAAAGATGGCTTCTCTCCACAGTCCACAGACCACCTCACATCCGTACAGAGGCAGCAGCCCCCTGGCCGCTGCCTGGCTCTGGGCCTTCTTGATCACAAGGGGCGGGCGGGCCTTGTCCCCCACTGTCTACAGACCCAGTGTGCAGCTGCTCTTGCCTGTGGGTACACCTCTGAGGGCTGGCTTAGAGCGTCCCTGCCAGGGGCTGCCACCGAGCCCCGCCCCGGGCATGCGTGTTGAGCCGCCGTGCACCGGCACCAGGGGTGAGGGGGGCTGGACGGTGAGCCTGAGTCAGGTATTGTCATCTTGAATGGCCCTGGACCCAGGAAGGGGGCTCTGCGGCTGGAGGACAAGACCGACGGCGTCCTCTCTGTCTCCTTAGAGAGGGTAGGTTGCCCCCCAGCTGCGGGCCCACAAACCGTGTGATCCCCAAGAGGAAACAGTGGCCAGCTCCATGCCTGTCGCATAGTAGTTGCCCAGTAAACAGCCGGCTGACTGAGTACATGAGTGAATGACAGAGCCAGCTAGCGGCCTGACAAGGGCATGGAGGCCCAGGTGCACAGGGGCCTGCCAGGTAGGGCCCAGGCACAGGTGGGCAGGGCTCACTCAGGCCAGGCCTCCTGGAGGAAATAGGGTGGTGGAAGTAGACTGGGTACAGGCACGGAGCAGCCCTTCGGCTGGGGGGCAGGACGAAGGCGGAGACCAGAGGCCAGCTCCTCCCAGGAGAGCGTTCCTCAGGCAGCTGGGGACCTGGCTCGCCACCCCGTTTCCCAGACTTCCTTCTTGCCAGCCTGCCTCCCCCAGTGCCAACGGCAATCTGCCTGGCCGGGAGCTCTGTACTAGAGGTGACGGCTAATTCTAAGACATTTCCGTATCAGTGTAGGCTGACCATATTGGCCTGGGGTGTTCTCCTATTGACCTGTGTCTGCCCTGGTCTGTCCTGTTCTCCCAGGACTTACACCCCAACTTAAACGAAATTGCTGCCCAACTTGCCTCATCACCCCTTACTTTGCAGACTCCCAACAAGCAAAGGATCCAACGAAACCATTGTTTGCACACCCCTCACGCCCAAGTGTCAATAAATGCCTGGGGAGTGCGCGAAAGTTTCTGACGGCGAGAAGGAAAAACTAGCTGTGAGACACTGAGAACAGATGCGTTCCGAAGAGTTCTGGAGGCCACAACACTTACTCTCTAAAATAGTTGATTTCAATATTTTCAGTTTCGAAACAGAAAAGGCTAAATTTAGGGTGGAAATATGACATTAGGCTGCAGACTGAAAGTGGAGCGAGACCAGGGCAGGTTGAACAGGAGAATGTCTGTCAGTGTGGATGAGCTGTCTGTTTACTCTTGTTTCCAGAACAATGGAGCTCAGCATTGACGTCAATGAGCGTGAAGAAACAAAGGGCTTTCGGGTGTGTCCGTGCAGCTGGGCCTGGATTTGCTTGGCATGTGTGTGGGGGTGTGTGTGTGTGAGGGAGGGAGGCGGGGAGTGCGTCCAGGTGTCCTTGTCAGAGAAACAGGAGGGGACACTCTCGCAGTGGAGTGTGAGCCACATAGCAGGCCTCCCAGGGCTTAGGTGGGAAGGCTTGCCCTGATGAACTTGGTATTTGCCCCGGTTTGCGTCTGCACCTGGGGCAGTTGCAAACACACCTTGTCAGGGAGAGGGAGAGAGGTGGCTGGCACGCAGGGATTCCTGAACGTGCGTTTGGCTTTGGGAACTGGCGGCTTAGTTTGCCTGCAGGCTACGAGATCTTCCTACCCTCCCAGCCCTGGTCCCCAGGAGTGCCTGGGAAGAATGGGACTCGTGGAGGGAGATGCTACAGGCACCAGCTTCTTGGATAGCTCGTGCCCCCTCAGCCCTACAGAGCCCCGCCAGCCTCGCTTCTCCTATCAGACTCTGTGTTTCAGAGCCTGCTGCAGCTGAGCTACCTTGGAGCCTGCCTGCTGTTCCATGTCCTACCAACGTCTCACTCTCTAACTGGTCTCTCACAGCACTTTGGACAAGAGCCTGGGGATTTGACATGCCTCAAACAACGTTTACTGAAAGAACAGGTGGGCTCAGCCGAGGTGCTCCAGGGCCCGGTGCTCTGTCCCAGGGCCCCGTGCTGTCCCAGGGCCCCGAGCTCCTGTGTCTCTGTGGCTTGTGCCTCCTTTCCCAGCTCTTCAAGTGCTGCCTCCAGCATGAAGCCTCTGGGGATAACTCCGGCCCTACTTAACTTATGATCCGCAATGCCCAATTCAGTGTTCGATTAAGTTCTCTTTTCAAGTCCTTTGTGCCTAATGATGTGGTTGAGGGCAGGGACAAAATCGTTTATTTCATTTGTACCTCCCATAGTAAAAATGATCCTATTTCCTGAACCTAAAATTGGACGCATGGTCTCAAAAATAAGAAAGGCCACTTGGAAAGCTGCCCGTCCTGGCAGATCTGGGACAAATGCTAACCTTGGTGGCCTAGGTGGGCGTGTGCCGGGAGCTCCTGCAAGGCCGTCCTGCTTTGGTCCCCTGGGCAGCTTCGTTGCCTAGCAGTGAATGAATAAGAGCGGGTAAATGCATGAATGTGAATGTGTGAATGAAAGATGTCCGCCAGAGACGCGCCTCTGGCCTGTCGCCGATGGTGGCAGCCTCCCGGGTCTGGGCTTCCGCGGGAGTCCGTCTGCCCGGCCGGCAGGGCTAGGAGCGCAGGAGCGGGCCTGCGCCCCGCGCCCCGCGCCCGGCGCCCCCACCCCGCGGTGGTATGCGCCACTCCGGGCTCCCCGAGCCGGCGGACGCGCGCCGTCTTGAATGGAAGGCGCCGAGGCCGGAAGTGGAAGGGACCACTCGGGAGGACGAGGAGGGGGGCACGAGCGCGCCGCGTCTTCATTGAGGAACCGACGCGGTGAACATGGAGTTCCATGTGCATCTTATGTAAAGAGAGCGACGGGCACCGCAGCCAATGGATGCGCGGGGCTCGCAGGCCCGGCTCCCTGGTATGCAAATAAGGCAGCACCGCGGCCAATGGAGGGCGCCGGGGGCGGGCGCGGCGCGCGCGGTCACGTTTTCCACTATGTGACAGCGGCTCGGCGGCCGCGGCGGCGGAGGCGGGTGGCCAGGCTGTCTACGCGTTGCTCTCGGCGGCTGCGGCCACGCGCGGGGTCGGTGGCCGGAGCGCGGACGGGCGGGCGGACAGGCGAGGACGCGGACAGGCCCGGTGAGTGCACGGCGGGGAGCAGCGGCGCGGGGCTGGACTCCGACTGCCGCCCGGCACCCTGCGCACGGCGCCCGGCTCGCGGGTTACGTAACCGCCCCGGCCGGCGCGGGCCTCGGGCGGGCGGGTCTGGGCTCCGGCGGGCGGGCTCCGGGCCACGGCGGCCGATCCTCCGGCCCGCCGAGGCGCCCACCGAGTTTGCTGGGCTCTTCCACTCCTTCTCCGCCTGAAACCGGCCTGGGGCTGGGTGCCGTTCTCCCCATTGCGCAGATGGAGAAACCGAGGTTCCCAGGGGTTCCCCGCGCTCAGAGAGCTGCTGAGTGACTCCAGACGAGTCGTTAAATGCGCCCTCCCTCCCCTAAAGGGAGGGGGCCGGGGAGGCCTAGGCGGCCACGGGGCGCTGCGACTGTCCGTGGGAACACGGAGGGTCCCTGGGGGTGCGGGCTGCCTGCCCTGAGGCCCGAGAGCCAAGTCCCCAGCTAGGAGGGACCACTGATGGACGCTGGTCTAGAGCCCAGCGTGGACAGCCTGTAGGTCCCCTCAGGTGTGCGAGCAGAGCGGCAGGAAGGCCTGGGAACCCTGTGGGCAGGGAAGCCCCACCTTATGTTCACCCCCTGTGCCGACCCTGGTTGGGTAGAAGGGGGTCCCAATTTTTGTTAATAGTGATCGAACCACCTTTCTGGGGTTTCTTTTGGCTGCCAAGTCCCAGACGTGGACCAGGGGCCATGCAGCAGCTTGCTAAGCCATCCAGGAAGGCCAGGGTAAGGGGTGACAACTCAGTTGCCACAGTTTCTGTAACCCACACAGAAGAAACCAGTTTGGGAAGCTGATTCATACTCACAGAACAACGGATCCAGAAGGTGCCCTGGAAATCATCCAGGGTGACCCCTTGGCTTGACAGAGAGGGAATCTGAGGCTCAGACCCCTGCTGGCACACACTGTGGCAGGGCCGGGCCTGGGTTCAGGGTGTCTGCAGGATCTTCCCATCATCTCAAGGGTCTCGATCTGGGTCGGGGTGAGCTCCTGAGGTTCAGTGAAGGCCCAAATCCTGAGTGGGCTGGAATTTGGGAGAAGGGGCTCCAGTACAATGGCAGAAGCCCCCATGAGTACCTCTCACCCCACCCCACCCCCCAGGCAGACACAGCAGGGCCACCGGCTTCTCTCTGGCTGCAGAGCGGAGATGCCCCTTCCC
>NW_024342466.1:2893691-2894745 GCF_902729225.1 Pteropus medius | reverse complement strand
CACCCCACTGCCCTCTGCTCCCCATTCACACCTCCTTGCTTAGTGCTAGAACTGCCCAGTGCCTGGAACCCTCATGCTCCCCGCCCGCTGTGCCCACAGCCTCCTCTCTCCCTAAAGCCTCCCCCTACCTATGTCCTCGTGCCAGACCCATGGACTGAGTTGGGGCCCCCCACAGCATGTGATGGGCAAGGCTTCTGACCTACATGAGATGCAGGGTCCCAGGCCCTGCCAGCCCTCCCGTGGGACTGCGTATCTCCCAGAGCCCCCACGTGCTGGGCGCCGTGCACCCACACTCCCGCCGCCTCCTGCACAGGCCATCAGCAACCCGCCGCCGGGGACAGTGCGGCCCGGCCCGGCCCAGCCGACCTCCCGCCTCACGGCAGGCAGGAACTCAGTGGGATAATGAAGGAGAGTCCCACGCGTGACGCCGACCGCCGCGTGACGCCGACCGCCGCGTGACGCCGACCGCCGCGTGACGCCGCGCGCTGGGCGGGACGGGGGGAGCCGGCTGGCCGTGGGTGGCCGCACTGAGTGCCCGCACTCCAGGCCGACTCCAATTCTCTCCTTTGCCAGCTTTCGGGAGCCGACATGAAAGAGTTTGCGGGGTTCGCCCCCAGCCCCAGGAGCCCCACCCAGGAGCCCGTGGAGCCCACGCCCGGCCCGGCCCCGCTCCAGGAGGACGTGGACATGAGCGGCGGCTGCAGCGGAAACGAAGCCAGCGAACACCGCTCCGCGGGGCGGGGCTTGCAGGGCGGCGGCTGCGGCGGCGGCAGGGAGCTGGGGCTGCAGGCGGAGCCGCCCGGCGCCCGCCAGAGGTGGGGTCTCACGGCCTCGGTTCTGCAAGATGATTGCTTTGCCACCTCAAAATCACGATTACCAGCTTTTCCAAGATTTTCGAGAATCTCACTAACTTAGAATGCCTGGCATTTACGCGGCTCTGTCCTGCCTCGCAGTGACGCCGCCGTCCGCGCTGAAGCTCTGAGCCCCGGGAGATCCGTGGCGGGGGTAGTGGGAACCCAGAGGCGGGCCCGCCGGGGAGGCCGGCGGGGTCCGC
>NW_024342466.1:2868307-2891902 GCF_902729225.1 Pteropus medius | reverse complement strand
CCCCGTGAAAGATGCCGCGAGGACAGGTCAGGGAGGGAGTGGCCAGCGCTCACCCTCTGAGGGCAGTAGTCAGGGCTTCTCGGTTCAAGACCCCAGGCAAGTTCCTTTCTGCTGAAATGCGTGGATGTCCCATGGTGCTCTTTGGACCCGCAGGGCAGCAGGGCAGAGGCCCCCTCCATCATAGGCCCACGATAACCCCACTCTGCTTCCGTCCATCTGTGGATGAGTTTGGACTTTATCATTAGGTGGCAGAACAGGACAGTGTTTAGCACTGGTCAGTGGACTAATGAAGGCTTTTGTCTGAGGATGCATTGCAGAAACCTTCACAGATGCAGAAATCTATGAACAAACACGGTAACTTCCAAAACAGCCGCGTCATTCAGCTCAGACACTCCATTTCAGTCGCCTCCGAGCCCCTTAAATAGCTTCCAGTAGAGTTTGGTCTTCTTCCAAGACAGTTGCTCCTGTGGCCAGACCTGCCACCAGGCCAACGCCCGTCTCCTGGGTCGCAGGTCACTGCAGGTGCCTCTGTCTCCAGAAGGGCGAGGAACATACTGCTGGGTGTGAGGTTCCGCAAACAGGCTGAGCTGGGAGCGCGGGGGGCGGGGTGGGGGCCTGTGCATGGGGCCGTCCGAGGGTGCCGAAGCTGCGCAGGTCCCGCGTGTCTGGGGGCGTGCAGCCCAGCCTCTCACTCTGCGCCAGGGATGGGACGACACCTTTCAGGCTCCTACCACCTCCCCCCCACCCCCCGTGCTTTGGAGAAGCGGCAGACAGGTAGGGCAGGTGCATGTGTGTGCAGAGCTGGCCTTACAGCGGTGGGCATCCGGTGGTCCCTTCCTTGTCTCCATGGAGACCATCGGTCCTTCACTTTGAGGAATTTCTTAGCTGTTCTGGTTCATTACGATGAGCAAGCCGAGACGGAAGGAAAATGAGCATGGCCTCAGGCAGACGTGTGAGCCCCGTCCCCACCCACTGTACCTTCATCGTGTGTCACACGCGTGCGCTGCGGTCCCGCCGGACTGTGCGATCCAACGCACGTGGGACAGACCTTAAAGGCTGAGATACGGTGACACGGTGGCTTTGTTCCGTGACCGCCAGGTACTGTCTCAAGGCACGGCACACGGTCCGGGCGAGGTTTGTCCCGAATGTGGGTTCGATGGCCACAGTGAAAGCCTTACTTCAGCGCGGCCCAGGCCTTCTCACGTGCGAACCGCTTGCGCGGGGAGGCCCCGGTGCTCGTCCGGTGTGGTGGGGCTGGGCGGGCGCACCAGGCACGGGAGGGCGGGCTGCTCATGCGCTTCGCGTGGCCCTTTGGGTGCCTTCTTCAGCCCCCCGCGGTGGGGGCTGGCTGCGGCGGTGGCCGTGTCATCCCAAAGCCACGCTGGACTTTCCTGCGTGGCCCTCGTCTTCAGGTCCCGTTCCGAACAGTCCCACATGTCACTTGTCGTGCCTCACGTCCTTAAGCAGTCGGTTCTGTCTGGAAGGTCTGGCCGAGGCCTCCAAGGGAGGCGGATCAGGGCCTGCCACAGCCGTCCGTGTGGGAGCTGTGTTGTGTCGCGCTGGGTAGGACTCTGGCCGTGTTATTTAGCGTGGTGGCTAGTTACCGTTTTAAAGTTCCACGATCAGCAGTGCAGGGCGGCCGGATCCCCCCAGCGGAGACTCAGCCTGCGTCCAAGAGAGGGTCCTTGAGTCCACGCAGGACAGGGTTCAGTGTGAGCCAGAGTTAGAGTGGAGGGGTTCATGAGGGAGGGAACAGCGCTCCGCAGGCAGCGCGGTCTCCTCTCAGAGTGGGGGCCTGAGACCCCGAGTGTTTGAGGAAGTGTTCGAGTTTGTGCTTTTTACTTTCCATGAAAAATTACTGATTCCAGGAAGTCAGGACTGGAATGCAGGGTCGGGTTTCTCTTGAACTCAGTGCAAGGTGCGGCTGAAAGTGTGTGTTTCCTTGTTTCCGCTTCCTGGTGGGCCGACCTGTCTGAGCGTCCGCAGGAACCATCCTCTGTCCCACAGTTTCCTCGCGGTCTGGCCTGGCCGATGTTCCCGTGTCGGGCGGCACGTAGCAGGCTCTGAGTTCCACTCGGTTTCATATTTAGTCCATGTAGTTTTTATGCCTCTTCCCTATATCGAAAGGCCTTCTGATTTTCAGTAAAACAGCGAAAACCACCGAGGTTTCTGTTCACGCCGCCTCATCGTTCTCTGTGGATGTCCTGTCTGTCTGTGTCCCAGTAAGACAGCCCCCTCGGGCCCCGTTATTCCGAGGAGGCCAGGGTCAGGAACCTGCCCCCGTCTCTCCCGCAGCCAGCGAGGAGTACTACCAGCTGCTGGTGTCCAGCGAGAGCCACGGCTGTGGCGCCGACGTGCCGTCCTACACCGTGGGCGAGATCGAGCGCGCCACCTCCGAGTTCATCGTGAAGAACGCGGTGAGTGTCCCGCGCCGTGGAGGCCTGCCCCCGCCGGCACGAGGCCCTCGTCCATCCATCCATCCGGCCGAGCTGGCGGCCAGGTGGCTACGGCAGCAGAGTGTCGACTTTCAGGAAGCGACTTCCTTCCTTAAAAAAAAAAAAAGTGAAGTCGGAGGTCCCGGAGCGGAGTCGTGGTTGAGACATTTGCTGTTTCCGGCGACACCACCCTCCCCTGGCCTCTGCATCTCGTGCCCTGTGTTTGGGAGCACGACCTCTCCTTGACCGAGCGTGGTGCTGGCAGGGGGTGAGGACACACTGTGATGTGACCGTTGGCTCACTGTTCAGGGCTTCGTGCCCTGGGCTTCGAACTCAGCTCGTGAGACTCTAAAGCTCACGCATTTCTAAGGGATCCATAAAGGTGGGGAGCCCTTGGAGGTCTGGAGCGAGGGAGCGAGTCGGCCTTACCCCCGAACCCCCAGTCCTCAGTGACAGAGAGCAGGGCAGGCAAAGCTGGCCTGGAGGGCGGGGCCCCCGCTCCTCCCCGTCTCCTTCCCCCAGCACCCCCACAGCTGCCCTGAGCGCAGAGGGTCCCCGAGGCCTGCAGCTCCCCTGCAGGCTCCTGCTGGCACCCCAGGAGAGGGACACACCAGCCCAAGGGAGAGAGGGACAGGGGCGCAGGGCCCCTTCCCCTCACAGACCAGCCCAGCCCAGCACCAGAGGCTCCGAGCCCCAGAAGACCGGACGCATGGCCCCCCCGGGACTCACACGGCCGGGGTCCTGCGGCAGTGGGACCCTGGTGTGTTTCTTCAGACACAGTCCTGTTTGGACCCCAATATGTGTGAGGGCAAAGTGGGGTTGTTCAGCGGGGCCGAGGCGGGCACAGAGGGCTCCCCTGACCGTCCACGTGCCCTTCCCAGCTGCCCGCCACGTCTGTGCCCCTCCCGTCCGGGCCCCTCCGCGTCCTCACCTGGGCCATGTGCTTCCTTTCCAGGACATGTTTGCTGCGGCCGTGTCCCTGGTCACCGGGAAAATCCTGTACATCTCTGACCAGGTGGCCCCCCTCTTCCACTGTAAGAGAGACGCCTTTCGTGATGCCAAATTTGTGGAGTTCTTGGCGCCCCACGACGTGGGCGTGTTCCACAGCGCAACCACACCGTGCCGGCTTCCGCCGTGGAGCGTCTGCAGGGGGGCAGGTGAGGGCCTGGGGGGCCGCGCAGGAGGGGGGGCACGCGCCCACCCCACCTCTGCCGGAGACCAGCACAGCGGCCGCCCGCCCCGTCCACGGCGAAAGAGAAAAACTGTTTGTTTGGAATGAGTTTAGGAGAAAAGGTTTTTTATGCATTTCAAAGGGGGAAACCCTTCAGGAGCTTAGGAACCCTTAGGGGAGCAAAGGTGTCTGAGAAGCTGGGTCTCCTGAGTCTGCAGAGTGCGGGAAAGTCCGAGGCGCACCTGGGTGTCCTGCTGAGGGGCGTGACAGTGGTGGAGTGACCGCGGACATGCTCCTCACCTTGGGAGCAGCTTGGTGACCGCAGACATGACATCCTCCCAGGCTCACGCCTTGGGCAGTGGTGTGCGGGGCCGTCACTGTCCAACCCACCTCGAGCCAGGTGCTCATCCCCACCCGATGTCCCAGACCCCAGCCGCCAGGCCGCGGCCTTTCCCGTCCCCAGAGCCAGCGTTGCGTGTGTCAGCCTCTGGCCTGTGCCCGTGCCTGCCACTGACACGTCCTGCGGGGCTGCAGAGCTGAGGCCTGGGCCACCTCTGTCGGACTTTCCCACACCACCCCCGTCAGCCCCACAGCCAGGCGTGTGTAGTTAACCGTGGCGTCTCCACGTCCTCCTCCTCCAATGCGACTGGGAACACTGAGTCTGGAAGGCTTGGACGCTGTCCCCGTGACCAGCACAGGCCTTGCACATAGTAGGTGCAGGAGGGGACTGGACGACCAGGCGAGACTCAGGGGCCCGAGACAGGAGGGTCTCTACCAGCTCAGGCCTTCCCTGCAGCCCCTCCATGCTCACAGCGACCAGGAGGCCAGCGAAAGGCCCCTTTTGAAGCGTAAGTCCTTCGGCACCTGTCCCCTGCAGCGCCTGTCCCCTGCAAGGCCTGGCTATCCGCCGGCAGCCAGAGGAGCCCTCGCTCCTCGGTGGGCTCCGATTGCTCTGGGCTGAGGTTGACTGAAGGGCAGAGCACTGAGGAGCCGGGAGAGATGAACGGAAAGCGAATGCGGCCGGGAGCCCCCCAGACAGGCTCGACCTCAGCCAGAAATTTGACTAAGAGCCAGCCCTGGCCACCTGACCCACAACTGTCCCCCGATTCATCTTTGGCTCACGAGTCAGCTTTTCCGCTGACATCACACGCCCGCCAGCCCCACCCTGTCACCACCACAGGTCCACAGCTGCACCTTCCTGATGACAGACCCCCTGGGCCCAGAGTTGGATGTAGGGCTGGCTCCTAAGAAGAAGGGACGCTCGCTTTGGGTTTCAGATATAGAGCCATCCACTCTGTCCCCAAATCCAAGCCCAAGGTCTGTTCATAGCACGAAAGCTTGCAGGGCACGTGACGAGGATGCAGTCAGGGCTAGGTCGCTGTGCGGAAGGGGTCACGCTGCGTGCGGACGCGCAGGCAGGAACAGGCGCCATCTCCCCTGATGCTTCTGACTGAATTTTTGTCTGAATAAGAGGGACCAGGTGACTTATCGGAGGCCTTTGCAGGCCAATGATTTCTGTCGTTTTCCCTAATTAGTAAGTGTGTGCTTTTCCTTGTTTCTTTTGAGTAGAGGGCACTTTATGTGCAAAATCAAAGTTTAAGATTTCTTTTTAAAAAATCCCTTTGTTATGGAAACACCACTCCTTTATCTGTGACGAGGTCACCTAGTTGACCTCATGCTTCTACTAAACATCTAAAATTTCAAAGGAAGCATTTTAGCAAAAGGACTGACGTAAGCTTTAAAATGTCCTGAGTTGCTTTTGTTAGAACTGAATACCCCCCAAATCTGTCGGCTGGAATGTTCAGGGTTTTACATGCAAAACTCCTGCCTACTGGTCAGTCTTTGGGGTTAAATTGTTCGCTAGCTGGTGTGTTCGCGGAAGCATCGTGTGCCCTTTCAAGAATGGCAGACTCCTGCGTAACTTGGTGCGGGCCACGCTGATGAAACATGTTTCGCTTCAGTCAGAACTGTAACCAAAGGTCTCTAATCAAAGCGTTGGCGTAAGCCTGCGTTCACACCTGCCTCTCTTCAGGAGAAGTACAGAGTGTTGCCCATACCTGGTTGTGTAATCGGATGAGTGACTTTGGGCTTTTTCTCTTAGATTCTTTCGCTCAAGAATGCATAGAGGAGAAATCTTTCTTCTGCCGTGTCAGGTAAGCCCAGTTTCTGGTTTTCCTAAATTTGAAATGGACAGACGTTTCCGCCCAAGTGGCTCGTGTGGCGTGGTTAGCCCGGCCCCGCAGCAGGGCTGCCCACGGTGCCTGCTCGCTCGGGGCAGGCAGGGCTGCGGTGGGGCCCCTGCCACACAGCGTCTCTGTTCCTGAAAAGCGCGTGAACACGTCATAGCTGCATTTCAAATGTACACAGGCAGTTGATGGCATGGTCAACAGTGGAGCGATTTAAGCAGTCCTCATGGGGAGTGTCGGCTGGGAAAGCGGCCGTAGAAGGCACGCACCCCGCGGCCCGTGAGGACCCCAAAACACGTAACCTTTGGTTAGCGTGTGCGTTGTTCCGGGAATTGGCCCTTAGCCTTCCCAGATTTTAGCCTGAAACAGAGCGACTGGTCGAGCATGCAGCCACGGTGTCAGGAGTAACCCCTGGCCAGACCTGGCGCCCACTGCTGGAGCAGCGTCCCTTTCCTCAATTAAAATGCAAACTGCCCTAGAGATGGGCTGGGAGACCTCCCACCGCTCAGGGCCGGTGACCCCCTGACGTACCTTACATGTCACTGGAAACCTGAGGGAGGGGGCAGAAGAGCAGGGTGGGGACCCAGCTCCGAGGGCGGGGGCAGGGCGGGGGCCCAGGGCAGCTTCGCAGGCACCTGCACGAGGGGTGAAAGGCTTGCCGAGAGGGGCCGCCAGCTGTGGGGCGTGTCGCCAGCGGTGAGGAAGGCTCCTGTCCTGACTCCAGCCTCTGATCACACCCTCCTGTGCAGTGTCGGGAAGAACCGTGACAGCGACATGCGCTACCAGCCGTTCCGCATGACACCCTACCTGGTCAGGGTGCCGGAGCCGCAGGGCGCCGAGAGCCAGCTGTGCTGCGTGCTGCTGGCAGAGAGGGTGCACTCCGGCTATGAAGGTAAGGCCAGGCCCTCACCACGGAGGCCGCAGGCCCCCGCCTCCCACCCCGGATCAGAAACGCGTCCCTGAGGCTGACCCCAGCCCGGCCTCTCCCGCAGCCCTGGGCAGAGGCTCCATCTCAGGACGAGAGGGCACCCCCACCTTTGCCGCCTGGCCCTCCCTGGAGCCCCTGCCACGCCACACCTCATGGGCCAGTAGGCATCTGTCACCCATGTCCGGGCTATCACCGTGACAGCTGTGCCTTTCCCTCCCCCCACCCCTGCCTTCCATGTGCAGCGGAACAGCCCCACCCCCTAGGTCCAGGGGCTCAAGTCCCTTCCTAACCACATGCACTCCTGACCTCAGCCCCAGGACCCCTCTGAAGTGCAAGGACTCAACCTCCTGCTCAGAACCCCAAGCCATCCCATCCCCTAAGGAATAAAGTGCAGGGCGCCCCTGCTTTCTACTGCACTGCCAGCCTCGGGGCGAGCCCTGGCTTCCACAGACGAGGGGCCACCGGCCCCTCCTCGCGCTGCCGCTTCCGCCCCTCACTGTCTCTGTCTGTGGCGGTCCAGTCGCCGGAGGCTTGTCTCACCCAGTGTCCTTTCCTGAGCCCTCGGGCCACCCTCTCCCCCCCAGTAAAACCCCAAATCTGGCTTCTTCCCTTGAAACACAAAGGTCCCCAGGCATTTTGCCACCCTGACCCTCCTAGCGACGCTTCTTCATGACCTGCCGGTGACACGGCCTCACGCTGGCCACAACACCTGGCCAGGAACCACGGTCCTCACCAGGAGGACTCAGCAAATCTCACGACTTTGGGAATGCGCTGAAGGCCACACCGTCTGAGCCGCTGGCCTGGGGGCCTCTAGCCCACGTTTAACCGTGTTCATGGTCTCTCAGTGGCGAATGACAGTGGGTTTTTTTAAAGACGCTTTTTTAAAACAGTAGAAATGTTTTAAGTATGTGGCTTTCTTTCAAATAGTCGATAGGTTCCTGCATATGGGACATTCTCTTCCAAATGATTTCCTTTATGCAAATTACCTTCGTCCACCCTAGAAACCCTGAGTCTCAGTACAGTGACATTTGCTGACAAGTTTGAATCCAAGCACTTAACTCATTTTAAACCCTTTTCCCTTTTAGAAAAAAAAACGTGCAGCCGGCTGCCAGTGGCATGTAACACCATGCGTAGGAACGCTACATTTTCTAGGATTTGACGTTTTCAGCAATCCAGAATTACTGTGTTTTATAAATGGAAACACCACTCCTAAAATCAGAACGATGTAAACAGGATGATGTCATTTGTTTCCTAAGACTATCGATATGCTAGAGCGATGCGAAAATAATAATAAAAGTGAGATATTTTGTGGCAGACTTTGGGGTGAGGGTGGGGCCGTCATCCGCGAGTGATCTCGGGGTGAACGCTGCAGCTGCCCATGCCGCCCGCAAGTGTTCTCAGGGCGAACGGGAAAAGGGTTAAGAAGCGTTCGTGCAACTCATCTCGTGGGATATTAAAAATCACGACGATGCCTTCCAGCAGGAGTTTGGTTCTGTGAATGTGGAATTCCTA
The DNA here is from genome assembly GCF_902729225.1 of Pteropus medius. Classification (NCBI taxonomy): domain Eukaryota; kingdom Metazoa; phylum Chordata; class Mammalia; order Chiroptera; family Pteropodidae; genus Pteropus; species Pteropus medius. The sequence goes on along the minus strand of NW_024342466.1, from coordinate 2,883,670 downwards.
GCTTTCTAGGCTAAAACTGGACCACACGGAAATTGAGAAGCTGGCTGGCGGCCCTCAGCCGCGGGGTCCGCTCGGCCCCCCGGCGACGGGCAGCTGTTGGAGCCTCCTTTAACATTTCTTCGGCTTCCATCACTCCGAAGCCACGTGGGGTTCTGTGCTGCTTGTGATATAACTGCATTAAGTGTATCTCTCAGAATCTCAAACGTGCAAAATTCTATTTCAGCCCCTAGAATTCCTCCCGAAAAGAGAATTTTCACGACCACACATACACCAAACTGCCTGTTCCAGGACGTGGACGAAAGGTAAGCCCCACGCACCAGCCCCGCCGCCTGGCACTCGCTCGTCTCGGAGCCGGCACCGCATCCTCGCGGTGTCACCGCCGAGCTAGTTACCCCACGACTCAGTGCAGCGCGACACGGGCTCATGCCTGTGACGTGAACGCGGCTGAGCTGGAGCTAGCCTGCGCCGGGTGTGACGGCAGACCACGTGCGTGATGACCTTCGGGCAGTGACGCGGTTATGGAAGCCTCCTGAGCCGCGAGCACTGTGTGCCTGGGGCATCCTGGGGAGCTGGTAACCGTTCTGACTGAGTCTGTCTTCCTCACCTCGTTTAAAGGCGTTTCAGAAATTGGACACATGAGTAGAGAACGGTACGACTGGGGACAGCGTGGGGTTGAGGCCAGAGACCCCGTTGGCAGATCCCAGCAGAAGGGCACTGCCAGCCCCACGCTGCCCTCCGCGCCCCTTCCCCGTGTCCCACCTGGGCTGCCGCAGCTGGCGGGACACCAGGCTGAGAGAGGCCCGGGCTGGTGGCGCTGGGCCTGGGCCAGTGCGCCCGCCCCAGCTCCTGCACAGACGCCCGAGGACGGAAGGCGCCCCAGGCCGCGGGTGGTGGTCGGAGAAGCTTGCTCAGGGCACACGGGGAGTAGACTGAGAAGCGCCAGTGTGCTGGGCTTTCTGAAGCAGGCCATGGTCACCTCCACAGACGCTGTCGAGGGTCAGGTCCTCTCCACCCCTGGCCCGGGACGCCAGGTGTCCAGCCCTGGGTGCAGGCCACAGGGCTCCTGGGGAAGTTCTCTCAGGCAGCCCCCAGCCCTAGGCCACTCAGAATGGGGGACGGGCTGGGCTTGGGGGGGACATCTCAGGGTCCCAGCCAGCCCTGCCAGGCCAGGGTCCCAGAGGGTGGGGCCTGGGAGCTGCGTCAGTGAGGCAGCACCCCACACTCTCGTCATTTTGCCCCTAGCAGCAGTCTGAGAACTTCTGCCTGCTTCCACCCAGGGCAGGCTCACCTGTACGGGGAGGGTCGGGGGGAGGGTCGGGGGGAGGGTCGGGGGGAGGGTGTGGAGGATTGAGGGCAGGTGCGGGTCAAGGGCCTCAGTCTGCACAGCCTCCCTTGGAGAGGCCTCTCCCCCTCCCCCGCTCCTCCTCCCGGCCAGGCCTTGAGCTGGGAGGGCGCCAGGAACATTCTGTACATACTGGGCTGAGGCAAACACGAAGGAGAGGGCGTGCCTGCAGGAGGAGGGGTCAGAGAGCGACGCTGGGCGCACGGGACAGGACGTCCCGCACGGCACCGCCCCACACGGCACCGCCCCGCACATGGGCACGGGGGCTGCGCTCAGACGCCCAGGGCCATGTCCTTGCACGTGAGCCAGCGCTGGGCAACATCTGTGTCATGCCACAAGATGTTGGCCTCAGCGGAAGACTGAGACACAGCTCGGAAGACGGGGAGCAGCTGGGCGGCAGAGGGGACGGGCACGTCAGAGGGCACTGGACACGATGGGGCTGGACGTGACAGGGGCGCAGGACCCCGCAGAAGCAGACAGGACTCTGCAGAAGTTTGGCAGAAAACATTCTCTTGGAAAACAAACTGCTCCTAAGACCAGTAGGCACAGAGGACCGGTTCCCAGCCAGTAATGGCGACACCCAGGGAAGCCACAATAAAAGGGACTCAACACAGGAGCCAAAGTAATAGTTGAAGGAAAACCTTCAGCTGGAAAAGAGGCAACAGACGGGGGTTCCAGGTCCGGGCAAAACGTGTTTAACAAAAACGTCCACGCCAGGCCACCTCTGGCCAAACTTACGAACAACACACAAAAAAGAAAATGATCTTAAGAAAAACGTAAACACGTTGGCGATTCATTCTTAGATGAAATGAGACGCAGCCCGTAGCCGGGGCGGGCCTCGCAGGGCCTGGTGCTCGTGCCGCAGGCCCGTGGGGCGCTCCGCGCTCTTGCCAGTTCATCAGCTCAAGACCGACCGTCTCTCTCGGCCTAATCCCCAGACTTCGACCCTTGGGGAGTGTGAGATCAGTCTCTTCCCCAGGAGTGGATGGTTTTGGCCGTGGCCTGGTGCCCTTTTCGGAGGCTGCATTCTGGAGTGCGCCCCCAGATGCAGGCGTGGGGCTGCCTGGGTGTCGGTGGCAGCGGTGACGCCGTGCGTACTTGTCTTGCAGGGCGGTCCCCCTCCTGGGCTACCTGCCTCAGGACCTGATCGAGACGTCCGTGCTCCTGCAGCTTCACCCCAGTGACAGGCCCCTGATGCTCGCCATCCACAGAAAGAGTAGGTCCCCTCTGGCCGATCCCGAGGCTCTGACCAAAGCTGGGGCGTGCCCAGGCTCCTCCTGACCCACGCCAGCAAAGACCGGTGGGGTCGGCTCCCGAGGCCGTGGCGGGTGCCCCACCCCTGACCGTCCCAGCACTCAGTGGGTCCTCTGCGGCCGAGGCCGTCGCGTTCTTACTGGCTTCCTGGGCGGCGGGAGGAGGGCAGACAGGGTCAGCTGTGGTGGGGGACGTAGGGACAAGGCCGGGGTGGCAGACAGCACATGTGCCCCCAAGCCCAGGCCTCGCAGACGCAGGTGACGTTTGGAGACCAACCAAAGCCAGCAGAGCTGTGAGTCCTGACACACGTCATCATAGCGCCAGACACAACCCCGTGTTGCGATTTAAAACAGATCGGAAGACTGAACGCAGGCGCTTGGGACAGGGCTCGGCAGCTCTTAAGTCTCCAAGTAGCTGGGGACGCGAGGGCTCTCGCCCGTCCTCTCTGACTGCGCGCTCGGTGCGTCCGCGCCCGCGCTCACCGGCTCTCGCTCTCTCTCAGTCGTGCAGTCCGGCGGCCAGCCTTTCGACTACTCGCCCCTGCGGTTCCGCGCCCGCAACGGGGAGTACGTCACGCTGGACACCAGCTGGTCCAGCTTCGTCAACCCCTGGAGCAGGAAGATCTCCTTCATCATCGGGCGACACAGAGTCAGGGTGTGAGTATTCCCAGGGCCCCGGCGGCTCAGGGCCTCGCCTCCCCCAGCAGACGGCGTGCCTGCCACCACCTAGCTGTGGTGCCCTGGCCCCTGCCCCAGGTTCAGGCAGAGCGGTGAGTGGAGGAGGGGGTGGTGAGCAGGCCGGTGGCACCCTAGGAGGCTGCAGGGAAGAAGCGGGGCCCACAGGGGCTTGCGACAGGGCGCCCCGACTAACACTCGTGCGAACCTGCAGGGGCCCTTTGAATGAGGACGTGTTCTCCGCTCAGCCGTGCCTGGAGGAGAAGGCCCTGCACCCCGGCGTTCAAGAGCTCACGGAGCAGATCCACCGGCTGCTGCTGCAGGTGGGTGCTCCGCCTCACGCCATCCGCCCGCCCTGGAAGCGGCCTGTGCTGCTCCGAGGCCTGGGGCCGCAGTTCCTCTGCCTGCCTCGCCCTGCCTCGCCCTGCACTGGGGCCTGGTCTCCCTGGTTTGGGTGAAGTCTGTGCTGGGCCCAGACCGCTGGGCACACCTGCAGCTCGCCCAGTTTGGGGCAGCCCCAGTCTTGCGCTTTTGGGGTGTCTGTCTCTGAGCTGCAGCCCTGGGCTAGCAGCTGAAGGATGAGTCCAGGCCCCTGCGCCCCAACTCAGCTGACCCCACGTGTGGCCTCTCACACGTGGACAAGGGGCACTTCGGTCCAGGGTGCTGTGCATGCACCAAGGGGCATTTGAGGGCGCCGGCCCCCGTCCTCGGGGTCACAGGGCTCAAGGAAAATGAGTGAGAGCCCGCGAACCCCAGGCTGAGCCGCTTTCTGCTTCTCAGCTGCCGGACTGCGGTGAACCTGACGTGTCGTGCTGAGTTTCTAGCGCCCCTCAGCAGACCCGAGGTGGCCGCGCAGTGTGAGGGGGGTGGGGGTCTCCCCAGGGCTGGGGTCCGGGTGGCGGCTGTGAGCCTGCTGCAGCCTGACCAAGTTTCCACAGAGCACCACCTCCTCCTGGGCTGCCACCACCTGTGTGCCACGGCCCCAGCCCTGTACCTAGTCCTCCTGTCTGTTCTCCCCCAGCCCGTCCCCCACAGTGGCTCCAGCGGCTACGGGAGCCTGGGGAGCAACGGGTCCCACGAACACCTCATGAGCCAGACCTCCTCCAGTGACAGCAACGGCCACGAGGACGCCCGCCGCAGGAGAGCCGTAGGTGCCCCAGCCCCCGAGCCCCGTCCGTGGTGCGCACGGGAGTCACAAAGCCTGCTCAGAGCCCCCGTGCTGGCGTCCAGAGCCTTGCCAGTCTCAGCCGCCTCTGGCTGCTCTCCGAACCGTTCACGGGACTGCCTGCACATAAGAACTGAGGCAGCTGAAAACTGCGGTTAAAGTTTTGGATGAAAATTACTTAAAGCAGGCAAATCGAGCAAAAGGGAAGGCTGAGCTGTAGGAGGAACGCGAGGCAGCATGCCACCCCTTTTCCGATCTCGCATCGGCAAGGCCGAGCTCCCCAGCTCTGCTTCTCGGGGTCTCCCTCAGAACTTCCTTCTCCCCCGGGGTTACTTCGGCCCTTCTCATCCTCACCCTGGGGGCTGACGTCTCCAGGGGTGAACAATGTGTTCGTTTGTTTTTTTTCAAGGAAATTCCTAAAAATGCTAACAAGGTCAAAAACAAAAATCATTATTCGGATGAATCTGGAGAACAGAAGAAAAAATCTTCTACAGGTAAAAAAATAACTCGCCATTTCCTTAGAGAAACCAGCCTGGGAAGGTGGGACGGGCTTCCGTTGGCGCTGCAGGGCGCAGGGAATTTGCCTTTTAGTGCGTCCAGACCCCGCCCCGTCCAGGGCTAGCCGCTCCCACGGGCTCCAGTGACTCGGCTGGCGGGCGCCTCGCCTCTTCCCCACGCGCCCTGAGCTCTGTTCACTCACTTGACACGCAGACCCTGGCGCCCTCCGGGCCTGTTCACCCCCTACAGAGTGGCCACAGGGCCACGCGTGAGCATGCGTGAGCACGCACGCACGCACACTCGCTGCAGGCACTCCAGCCCCGCCCTGTCTGAAGTGGAAACAGCTCACGTGGGGTCCCCCCGGCATGGGGGTGTTCTGTCTGCCCACCCCACAGCTCGCTCCCGCACCCTCATGCTCGCACGTGCACGCACCCCCGTCTCTCCCCCGCTGGGCACGCGCCCGTCCTTAGTGCTCAGGCCTCGCCTCCTGCAGGAAGCATCCCGCGGGGAACGCTGGGCCCGAGCTCGCCTCCGGCCGCCACATCTCCGCTTGGCCGGGACCCTTGGCCTTCGAGACGCACAGACGTGCGCTTTGCCTTTGCGGGTGTGCCACGAGCTACGCCCGTGGGGCTGCTGGGGACACACTGTGAGCAGGACCCGGCTCTGCCCTCGAGGACCTCCCGGGGGACAGCGTGTGCCACAGTTGGTGAGGGCAGGAGCAGACGTGTTCCCGGCAGGCCACGCAGCAGTGGTCGTTAGTACCGCCAGGGGGGTCGTGTTTGGAAAGAGCGGCCCTCCGAGGCAGGAGTGCTGATTGACCGCAAAGCGCCCCAAGGTCCCAGGAGTTCAATGAGGACTGACCTCTCTCACTGCTGAGCCTTGGACCCTGGGGACAGCCCCAGGCCCCGTCAACGGCATCCTCCAGGCTCCCTCTGCCGAGGGCGGATGGCGTAGCAGCTCACGCCAGAATATCAGTGTCCGAGAAGCGTGTCCCGATCACTAGCCTTAGCTTTAGGCAGACGTGCAAATATAAAGTGCGCTCTTTGGAGAAAACAAGTATTAACTGAAAGAACAATTTTGTCGTCCTCTCAGAAATGCAAAGTGGTTCCCCTGCTCAAGTGACAGCCGTCCAGGCCATGGAGGACAGCTCAGGTGCCAGCCCACCGAAGGCCACCTTTCCCGAGGAGCTGGCTTGCAAGAACCAGCCAGCCGGCTCCTACCAGCAGATCAGCTGCCTAGACGGCGTCATCAGGTGCGGGCACCTCTGGCCTCCCCCTCGGTGGTCACCTGCTCTCCGGGCTCCATTTCTTGAAGCCTTTGTGACCTTCCTCGCAGGTATCTGGAGAGCTGCAGTGAGGCCACCACCCTGAAGAGGAAGTGTGAGTTCCCCACGAATGTCCCCACACAGAAGGCCAGCGACAAGCGGAAGGCCACAGGCAGCCCCGGGCCACCTCCCACAGGTACCGCGTCTGGCGACTAAATGTGTAACAACGTGCATAGATCCGCATGGTGGGCTCAGGCGTCACCGGACGGCCCAGAGTTCCCCGCTTCCCCCCGCCACCCCGAACTCTGAGCATCTCTGGGAACACAGTGTGTGAGTGTAGGCTGCTTTTGAAAGGACCAGAGTAGCTCAAACGTCAGCGACCTTCTCACAAGCTGGAGGTAGAGGCGCTTCCAGACTCTCAGAAGGGCCCCTCGGGGCTGCTGGGGGCCCAGGGCCCGTCAGGTTGTCGTTCCTGGGCAGCCCGTTTCCGCGGGGTCTGGATGTCAGCTCAAGCCACATGAAATCTCAGGCCACTCAAACCTGAGCGTCACCGGTGGCCGTGGCCAGCATCGGCACACGGTTGGACGGCACGCTGTGCTGGACAGTCTGTGCCCTGCCGCAGGAAGGGGAAGCCAGCCGCTGGCCAGCGCTCACCTGGCTGCCTAGGCGGCCCCTCCCCGCCGTGCAGAGGCCCATGACCCCAGTCCCCTGCTGGCCGCCCCGCCCATGACCCCGAGTCCCCGCCCAGAGGACCCAGGATGTAAGGGTTGAGTCGCTGCCCTTTCGGAATTTCCCGTGCTCCGCCTGTCCCCTCTGACTAAAACCTGAGGACAGCTTGTCGTCTGCCAGAATGTGTGCAGTCACCTGGGTGTTGGACCCATCTGGACGGTGGCGTTTCTCATCCGAACAGTTCGTTTTTAATGCGTTCCATTTTCTCTTCTAAAGAGGCAGCTGCACCCTCCGGAATAAACAGGCACGCGGACGTCAGTGCACGCTTGCCGTCACTGACGCTGCCGGGCAAGGCGGAGAGCGTGGTGTCCCTCACCAGCCAGTGCAGCTACAGCAGCACCATCGTGCACGTGGGTGACAAGAAGCCGCAGCCCGAGCTAGGTATGCTGCGGCTCTGCGTAACGTTGAGAGCAACCTGATTTTAACAATCAAAATTAGAAGTTTCGACTGTCACCTCAAAATGTCTTTTAAGTTTATGCAAATGCAGAAGTACCCCACCACTGCCCAATAAGGGAGTGGTCCAGGAATCTGGGTGCATGAAGTGTGAGGGGGCGGGGCACGGCCACGCCTGTGCAGCGTGGGGTCACTGCGCCCTGCTGCCCCCTGCTGGCAGTTGTCTGCATAGGCGTCAATAAGGACGGGCCTGGTGGTGCTGAGCCCTGGTCTCCAGGACTGACCAGAGGTCCCTAGAGTCTCCCCACGCCTGCCCTGCCGACCTCTCTCGCCCCTCTGTGGGGCCCCCGGCTTCCAGTTCGAGGGCAGGAGGGAGCCAGGACAGGCCTGCGCAGCCGTCCAGCCAAGGCCGGCGTCGCTGCGTCCTTCTCCAGACGCCCCTCCAGGATGCCACTGCGCCCACCTGGCCTGCCCCATCCGCACCCGCAGCTCCACATGGCCCCGGCTGCGTTGCTGTGCGTGGTCCTAAGCCAGGAGGTGGGCGTCTGCACGCCCGCTTTCGCTTGCTGTGCACTAAAAACTAAACACAGCCTGGCAGCAGCCTGCCCATTAGAGGCTGGGACCCCGCGGCTCCCCAACTTCAGTCTGAGGAGCCCCGGTAGTGGGCTGTCTGTGGGTGCCGAGGGCCTTGGCCTGTGAGCGTCCTCAGAAGGCCACACGGGTGTGCCGCGGGCTCGGTCCTGCACTGGGGCGTGGGCACGCAGTGTGAGCGGTCGCCTGCCTCGCAGACGCCCGTCAGTGGCTTTCAGCACGGGGGCCCTTGCCCAGGACAGGCTGCGTCTTCTGTTCCAGAGACCGTGGGAGACCCTGCCAGTGGGCCCGAGTCCCTGGACTGCGGCCTCGGCCAGGACCAGGAGCCCTTCCGGAGGCTGGGCCTCACCAAGGAGGTGCTGGCCGCCCACACCCAGAAGGAGGAGCAGAGCTTCCTGCTGAAGTTCAAGGAAACCAGGAAGCTCAGCGTTCTCCAGAGTCGCTGCCACTACTACCTCCAAGAGCGGTCCAAGGGGCAGGCGGCCGAGAGAAGTAAGTGGTGGCGCCTGGACCGGACGTGGGTTCCTAAAACGCCCTTGATGGTGCCGCATCCAGGGCTGCTTGTGCAGGGTGACACGTCCCCAGTTCGGGACACGTGCATCGTGACTTTACCGGTGATGCAGTCTGCTTTGGTGGAACCCCGTCAAGGATGTCATCTTGTGTTCCCAAGAGAGCAGTGCCGTAACAGCCGTAACAGCAGTGACAGTCCCAGGCTAGCCCTGCCCCCCCACCCCCCGAACACAGGGCGGGTAGCTGCAGGGCTGCCTGGGTGACTGTGAAGGGCGGGGCACTTCACCCCACCCGTCCAGATGGGACCCTTAGAGGACCAGGCGGGCCACAAGCTAACTCACCCAAAGAGAATGAGCACCGTGCTGGTGGGCGTGTGGCGTCGGGCTCCTGGGGAGGAGAGCAGCGGGCTGTACGGCGGGAGGGGTGGCACCCGTCTCCCCTCCTGGCCAGGCTGGCTCAGGGCCGGGCCGCAGCCTCCGGAGCCAGATGGAGCCTGTGGGTTCACGAAGCTGCACATTAGGCCGAGAGGCACCACGGTCTGAGGGCAGGGATGCAGGAGCGTGGACTAGCTTCTTCACCCCTTTTCTGGTCCAGGAGCCTGGCTCCCGACTCCCCTCCACCTTCCCGGGCCCCAGGGACGGGCCTGGGCTGCCTGGAGATGCCACGTCTTCCTGAGCTCCCGGGGCCTGACCCGGGGTCAGAGCTGGCGGGCCCAGGAGACACAGCGCACAGGAGCCAGCTCCCCTGGGCCTGGGGCGAGCGTGGGGCAGACGCAGCGCAGCGAGCGTCTGACGTGAAAGCGGCCGTCGCCCTCTGCAGGGATTCTGTTCTCTGCCCTCTCCTTTCCGCCTTCCTCCCAGGCTGCAGGGAGCCTGTGTGGACATGACACACGGGCGCCCACTCCCGCCCTGCAGACGCCCCCGGCGGGCCGGCCGGCTGCGGTCCCAGCTCTTCCTCGCCCCTTTGCCCCCGCAGTTTGCGCAGGGCACGGTCTGCACGGCTGCCGGCGGCGGCCCTGCCCAGACCGCAAGGCGGCACACCCCAGGAGCCCGGGGCTTTGGGCACTACCCCCCCCGGGGACCAAGCCCCCATGGGGAGAACGCCCACCGGAGGGACAGATCACACGGTCCCCACACAGCGAGCGGCTCGCCTCGCACGTGCCTTCACGCGCAGCAGAGCCGCGGAGCCCCCCGGCCTCCGTGAGAGGAAAAGCTGAGGTTCCTGGCGGTGTCCCTGCCCACCCCACCCCACCCCACCGCGCCTGTAGCACTGGCCCGCGCCCGGGGCGGTGGGGGACGTTCCGAGTCCCTCCAGCCTCCTGAAGGCCTCATCTCAGCACTGTCACTGGAGGGGAGGAGTCCGGCTGGGACGGCAAGTGCCCCCCGCCCCCCACTCTCGCTTGGGCGGGATCTCGGGCTCTACTGGGTGGGGGCACAAGAAACAGCTCTTTTTAAGGAGCAGTAGTGGTAAAGCTCATAAGATTGAAAAACAAACTTAGATGCCGTGAGACTTCACAAACCAATATTGGGGAACAGCGTGGAGTTGCCGCTTTAAAATTTTTTTTTTTTTTTTTTGGATAAATGTAACCTTCTTAATACCACTTACCACCACCATTCACTGTTATTTCACGAAAGAGAAGGCTTTTTGCCGTCGGAAGAAGCGAGGGGTGTGATCTCGCAGTCGAGGGCCGTCCTGCAAACCGGCTGAGTAGTTTCATGGAAACTAACGTGTTGCCCTGATTCTTCTCACCCCACTGAGGATCAGAAAAACCGTATGGTGGACCCGACCGTGCTGGCATCTGGGAACACGGGCCCGTCACTAGGAGGCGCCTTCAAGTTTCCGAGATTCCTCAGTGTCTGAGAATTGACGTAAGGATGAGGTAAATTTTCACATTTTAACTCTTTGTTTTTCCATTATTGTAGCTGCTCCTGGACTAAGAAATACCACGGGATTAGATTCATCTTGGAAGAAAACCGGGAAGAACAGGAAATTGAAGTCTAAACGGGCCAAGCCTCGAGACTCCTCTGGGAGCACCGGGTCTGGGGGGCCCGTGCCCCACCGGCCCCCGCTGGTGGGCCTGAACGCCACGGCCTGGTCAGCGTCGGACACCTCCCAGTCCAGCTGCCCCGCAGTGCCCTTCCCCGGCCCCGTGCCAGCGTACCCACTGCCGGGGTTCCCAGCCCCGGGCATCGTGCCAGCTCCAGGGGCCGTGGGGGCGGCACCCATGGCTCCCCACGCCAGCTTCGCAGTGCCCACTGTGCCCATGGACGCCCAGCACGAGTTCGCAGTGCAGCCCGCGCCGTTCGCTGCCCCCTTGGCTCCAGTCATGGCATTGGTGTTACCCAGCTACCCCTTCGCCCCAGTGACCCCCAGCCTGCCCCAAGCCTTCTTCCCCGGCCAGCCGAACCGCGTCCCAGACCTACCAGCCAGCCCCAGCTCCCTGGCCGGACTTCGCCCCCCAAGCAGCCCTGCGCTTGTCCTCGGGGCAGAGCGTGGGCCACCAGTGTCACGTGTGGCCACCCGGCCACCCCCCTGTCGGCCACCGGGCCCACGGGCCGGGCGTCCCCGCCCCTGTTCCAGTCCCGCGGCAGCTCACCCCTGCAGCTCAACCTGCTGCAGCTGGAAGAGGCCCCCGAGGGCTGCACCCCGGCTGCGGGGGCCGCAGGGCGCAGGCGCCTCCTGGGACTGGCAGCCGACGGCACCGCCAACCGTAAGCACGTCGCGACGCCCTCCCCGGGCGGGCGGTGCCGGGCGCCCGTCCTCGCTCAGACGCGGGCGTTCCGCTCGCCTGCGGTTTCTCCCGAGCATTATGGTTTGCTCTGAATACCTGGGCCCAAAACGGACACTTCCGGCGATGCCACCCTGAAAGAGTAGATTAGGGGGACGTTTCTGTCTCGGGATCTGAGCGAAGAAAGACACCTCGATTGTCCGATGGTCAGCATAGATGACCTGTCGCGGGCCTCGAAATCTTAGATGGAAACTTCGAGGATAAAGCAAGTCAGGTCAAATGCCAGAGCTCAGGCTCCCTGGGGGCGATGGTGGCCTAGGTGCCCGCCAGCAAGGAGGGGGCGACGGGGAGAGCTGAGACCAGTGCCAGCCGGTCCCCCGCCCAAGCCCAAGCCGTCCCCGTGAAACGCTCCGTGTTCTGCCCGAGCTCAGCTCAGCTGTGCAGAGGCGGGAGCTGAGGCGGGGGCTCCGAGCCTTTGCTCTGGGAGAGGGGGTGGAGCCTCATCAGCCCCCCACGCCTGCCACCCTCCTGACCTGGTTTCGGGGTCCTGGGCCTACAGTCCAGGCTCCGAGGTTCAGAGAGTCAGAGCGCTCCCAGGACAAGCCAGAACCCGCCACCACCAGGGCAGCTTTGGGGTGCTGAGAGGCGTCTTCCAGCTTCCGTGTCCCTGTGGGGAGGAGCAGGCATGGGCTTCCCCGCAGGGCCCCAAGAACTGCCGTTCTGGGTGTGACACTCCCAGACTAAGTTTCGTTGGATGGCGTTTGTGGGCCACCATGGAGACACTCACTGTGGTGCCAGCACCCACGGAGCCGCTCATTCTGCGTGCGCGGGAAGGGCCAGCGAGCTAGGAGGCCGCGCTCAACCCTGTCCCCAAGCGGCCTTATGCAGACAGCCACCCTGCAGCTCTCCCCTGCCCCCCGCTTTGGGGAGCTGTGTCCTGTCTCTGTCCTGACTGCCCTGACTGTGTCTTCTCCTGTCCCTGAAGCATGACGAGCCCTCAGACGCCCAGAACAGTGATGCCCTCTCCACGTCCAGCGACCTGTTTGACCTTCTGCTGCGCGAGGACCTCTGCTCGGCCGCGGGGTCGGCCCTGTCCAGAAGCGGGGCCTCCGCCACCTCTGACTCCCTGGGCTCCAGCTCTCTGGGCTGTGACGTGTCCAGAAGTGGGACAGGTATGCTGGCGATGGGAGCACCTGAGTCTCGGGGGAGCGGGCGCGTTTCAGGCTGCTGGGATTCTGGTGCATTGGGAAGATTCTCACGTGAGGCACCTGGGCGTCCTCGACTTCTCCCGCACTCCGGGGACCCAGCTCCACGAGTGCCACAGGCCACATGTGCTCAGGGCCCAGCACCAGGTACAGACCAGGCCCGACAGATGTCCAGCTGGCACTCGGAGCCCAAGGCAGTGCAGACAGGCAGGCACTTGTCCCGCCCCTGGCTCCAGGCAGAATTCTCGCACTCACCTGCCCGCTACCATGTGGCATCACGGCCTGCCCAGGTTCACCTGCTGTGCCGGTCCCCTCGGGAGCCTTGCAGGGGGCCGTGTGCTTGACCCGCCGATGGCGCAGGTGTGACTGGTACCCGCTGTCACAGACCCTACCTCTGCAGGGAGCTGCCGTGTCCCTGCATCCGCTGGCCTCTCCCCAGGGGGCTGCCCTGACCGGAACACATTCGGGGCCCGCCACCCCGCTTTCAAAACCAGACCGGCTTCTCTGTGGCCTGGCTCAGTGAGGAGGCGGGAGCACGGGGAAGGGGTGCACCACGGCTGAGACGGGGCCCCCCAGGACAGACACCGCCATGGTGCTAGCTGACACCCCCGTGTTAGTTATCCAGGTAATTCAGGAACTGGGAAGAGATAGGGAACCCCGCCAACATGAGCGGGTGTTACCCAAACGACTCTTGGCTCCCTAAACTTACACGAGCACGTCACACGAGGGCGAACTCAGCGTTAAAGGTTTGGACACGTCATCTCTGTCTTTTAAAGGCAGTAGCGACACAGGTCACACCAGCAAGTATTTCGGAAGCATTGACTCCTCAGAGAACAATCACAAAGCGAGAGTGAAGACAGACATGGACGAAAGTGAGCACTTCATCAAGTACGTCCTGCAAGACCCCATCTGGCTGCTGATGGCCGACACGGACGACAGCGTCATGATGACCTACCAGATGCCTTCCCGGTAACCACTTGCTTTGTCCTAGGGACGCGTGAAGGGCTGGGTGACGGACTTCCCAAATAAGGCCACCACCCCAGGGGACGTCCCTCTGAAAGCCTTCTCTCAGACGAAGTGGCGTGCAGCACCCAGAGAAACAGGGTCCTTCTAGATGGTTCCGCAGGTCCCACAGAGCCCTGTGTGTGGCGGTGGGCCCGGAGCCCCTCAGGGTAGCCTGCTGCAGGCTCTGGGAGCAATGGGCCCCAGCACCCTCCAGGGCGTCATACTCGATGCGTACGGAGCCTTTCTGCCAACACGGGCTCTTTCGCTCTGGTGCCCAGTAAACCTGTGGGGCAGATGGGGTGCATGGTCTTAGAGATACAGAAACCAAGCGTCAAGGTAGGTGACCAGCCCGAGGCCACCAGCTGCTCTGTAGTGACCCCGGGTCTGCGCCCCAGCGGTGCCCCGTCCATGTCAGGCTGCTCTGAAGAACCATCATGGTCCCTGCAGACCCCTCTCAGTGGAGAAGCTGGGGGGAGGAAAAGAGGATTGGTTACCCCTGAGGCTCAGGACGGCCAGGCCTCTGGATCTGGAGCCAGGCCTGGCTCGTCCCCAGGGCAGCTTCGAGCCGGCCCAGCGCTGGTGGGAAGCCGGGAAGGCATTCCACCCGCAGCCTCCCGGTGAGACCCTCCCCGATTAACCATCCCTGCAGAAGCAAGCTTCTGCAGACACCCAGCGCCCCTGTCTGATTTAAAGAAAAACTAACATCGTGACTTAGATTGTCATCTTAATAGAAAAAACAGATTATTTACGAGGGAGGTTTTTACCTTAAACAGGGTAATCTATTTTAAATGAAAAGGCAATGTGCCTTAAACAAAATCATCTAAAATTCCATTGTTAATACTGAGTTGGTAGAAAATGAGTGTGTTCTTTAAACAAGAGCCCTAAGTCACGCTAACTTTCCTGTTTGTAAACACGCTGCGAAGAAATTTGGAAGCGGTTCTGAAGGAGGACAGAGAGAAGCTGAGGCTGCTGCAGAAGCTGCAGCCCAGGTTCACGGAGGGCCAGAAGCAGGAGCTGCAGGAGGTGCACCCGTGGGTGCGCTCGGGCGGCCTGCCCGCAGCCGTGGACGTGGCGGTAAGTTCCCAGACCGCTCCTCTGACCGCGCGTTTAAAAGGCACCACGTGACCACTGTGGGAATTCAGAACTTCCGAAACGAACAGTGTGTCGAGAAGATACGGTAACACGACACTGCTAAGTCTCCTTCCCACGTTCCTGAAAGGTCTTCCAAATATCTAATCTCAATCAGGTACTGAAATTCCAAGTTTTAAGTTTTCAAATTCTGTTTTATGTCTTAAAAACACACCGCTCCTATCGTAAACTCTCAGCATCCACGCAGGCCGTTAAGTAATGGTGGGGACATTAAATGACCGCTGCTAACACTCTTACCAGGCCTGTCCCCGTCCAGTGGCCCATTCTGTCTCTGTCTCTTCCTGAGAGTTCCGGGGACATGTCTGTACCCCAGCTCCCCACTTTGCTCCCTCCTGAGCCCCACGTGCCCGAGCTGCTCTCTCCAGGTCTCGGTGTCCTCAAGCAGCTGCCTCTGCTGCTCCTTCTGTCCACGTCCTGCCGCCTGGACGCTCGCGGCATCTAGGGCGGTTTGCCTCCTTAGCCCGGCCCATGTTCTCCGGGTGACTGCTCTGGCCTCCTGGTCACCCCGCCCTTCTCCCCGCTCTGACGTTGAAGCACCCCAGGCCCAGGACTTGCAGCCCTTCCCTGTCCCCACCTCCCCCAGGACTGTCTCCTCTTGCCCCCCAATTACAAAAAGCATCCATGTGCTGAGGTGGCCTAGCGCCCACCTCCTGTCCGGCCCTCTGTTGGACTTGACCCGTGACCCGCCCGAGACCGCAAACCTAGCTGCCCTCAGCGAGCACCTGCCCCACCGGCTCCCCTCCCACTGCGCTCAAGGGCAGCTCCATGCTCCATTGGCTTGGGCCACAGACCTTGGTGTCACCTGGCCCTCCTCCCTACCCACCCTCCCCGAGGACTTCCCATCAGCTGGACCTTC
>NW_024342466.1:2785727-2868175 GCF_902729225.1 Pteropus medius | reverse complement strand
CTGCTCACGTCACCCCTCAAACCAGACTATAGACATTGCCTCTCAGTTGAGATACGCTGCTCTCACGGAGTGGGCCATTCCTGTCCTCCCCCTCCCTCCCTTCCCTGCCCTCCCAGCCACACTGGCCTCTGGCTGTGCCGACTGGCAGGCAGGCGTCCGCCCTCCCTCCGCCTGGCGTCCTCTCCCCTCGGACACGTGGCTGACTCCGGCTTCCCTTACGCCTGCTTTGCAGACGCTGCTGTGTTAGTGACCCAGTGCGGCCCAGCAGACAGCCCCGAACCCAGCATCCCAGAGCCGAGCGTCCCTCATCTCCCGCTGTTTCTGTGGCTCGGGGATTTGCGAGCAGCTTAGCCGGGTGGTTCTGGCGTGGCCTCTCCTGAGGCTGAAGGCGGGATGTTGGGGCCCCCGTCATCTGGAGGGCCCCTCCCGGCGAGGCTCCCGCCCACGCCTGTCAGGTCACCCATTGGCAGGAGGCCTCAGTGTCCCTGTGCCACGCAGACCTCTCCACGGGCTGCTGGGGTGTCCTCGTGACGTGGCAGCTGGCTTCCCCAGGAAGGACGGGGAGCTACGGTGCCTTTTATGGCCCCATGGAAGAAGTCACACGTGTCATGTCCGGCACGTCCTCTTTGTGAGAGGCGAGGCACTAAGCCCAGTCCCCACTTAAGGAGACAGGAGTGAGACTCCACCTTTAGAGGAAAGCGTGTCGAAGAATTCGTGGACGTACTTAAACCACCACAGTCACCTTTTCTGTGGCCTTTTCTGAATGTCCACTGTGAAGTTACAGACACCCCCGCACCTCTCCACGTCCCGTCATTTTACACCCTGCGGAGCAGTTCTCGTTCCCCTCGTCGTCCCCCACCCCTCCACGGATGTCCCCTCCACGGGACGTTCACTGCTGGCTCCCAGTGCTTAGAGCACGCGTGGAACATGACAGGGGCTTCACGCATAGTCTGGGGATGAGCAGACGAGACAGGTGCATCGTCCGTACCCCATTTTACAGATGAGGAAACTGAGGCTACGGAGGGCAAGTAACAACTCCCGGTCCCACAGGCAGAACAGAGTGTGAGCCTGCCGGCTTAGGCCACCCCTCTCTGCGCAAAGCCGCCTCTCAGGCAAGGCCCTGACTGCCCCCGACCTTGGGGAGCTGAGTGTGGCCCCTCGGGAGCAGGCAGGGGTCCCACAGCTGAGCAGCACCCTTAGAGGCTGCTGGTCCCCCTCACAGCTAACACCTGGTCGCCTGCACCTCGCTCAGGCTGGGCTGCATTTTTGTAATGAAGATCTCATTTTTGTGACTAATCTCACGTTTTTCTCTTAAGGAATGTGTTTACTGTGAAAGCAAGGGAAAAGGTGACATTTGTGTGCCATATGAAGAGGACAGCCCTGCTCTGGGACTTGGCGAAGTGGCAGGCACCAAAGAAGAGGAAAATGGACCCCCCTCGAGTCATGAGAATGGAGAGCAGACGTAACCCCCATCCCGCCCCATGGGAAGACAGGACAGCGTCACGTTGGTGTCTGATGAAATGGCGGGTATACTTACGTTGGTTCGTTCTTGTTTTAGAAAAAAAAAACCCGCATAGTTTTCCGAAGGATGACTTAAAACTGTGGAGGGTGGGAAGGGTTTGGGAAGAAATACATTTTTATGTTTTAAAATATTGATGTGAACTTTGGATTATAGGGAAGCGAGCTTTCTTGTGATGTAACCTGAGAAAGGCTGAACCCCCTTTGTGTCGGGGGGCTGCCTGAATGCTGGCAGAAGTCCTAGGTCCATACTGAGCCTCTGTCCAGCGCACCAGTGTGCACTAGCCCCCTGTGGGGCGTCCCAAGGCATCACAGGCTGTGAGCACATGCGGCTCAGCTGAGGGCACTGGCCTTCTGGAGCTTTCCCAGGGTGTCTGTACAGGAGGAATTCTGTCCTCTCTCGGGGCTGCTGCTCCCCCGTATTATCATCTAGTCAGACTCAGTGTTGTAAAAACATGCCAATTAGGGATCACAGCCTATCCTAATTTTCTTTCAAAATGTGGCCATTAAGTGGTGTGAAGTGTGGTTCAGCACACCCGCAGCCTCGGCTCCAGCTGCCCGTGGCAGGCGCTTCTGCCTGATGCACCTTCGTCTGGGGTGACAAAGTCGAATGCTTGCTCTGCACTAAAGAAGCCTCGTGGTCATGTGACCAGCGCTGTCAGCCTAGCACGCCCAGCCCTCCGCGTGTGTCCGCGTCGCTCGTGGGCCTCTCCAGGCCGTGACCACACGTAGACAAAACTGTCGTCGGTCCTCTCCTTGTGGTGACTTCCGTCTGCAGCCCAGGCTTTGGTCCTCGCACCTGGGCCGCGTTCGTGTTGGCCCTCCGGCTGACACCGCCCGGCCACGAGCCCGGCCCTGGCCCAGAGCAGCGGCTGCGCCCATGTTTCCCCCTCGACCCCTGACCCCGGGCCGAGACAGTGGCCCTCTGTCTCCATGGGCCCGACCTCACTTGGGGCGGCTTCTGGTCTCATCCCCTAGTGTCACTGGCACTTCAATGTCCTTGGGACACTGGGGAGAGCGAGGCCAGTCTGCCCGGCTTTTTGCTAAACCTCATGCTGCATCACACGCCCCAAAGACTGTTTGGGAAAATGTCCCTGGTCCCTGGACTGAGTGAGAAGGTCCCACTGCTGAAGCGATGACTTAATGTTGGACCAAGCGTGGGAACTAAAAGGGAGCAGGTTTTCCCTCGTCCTGTGACAGAGAAGTGGCTGCTAGAACGGGTGACGGTGATGTCTCCTTGTGTTCCAGTTGGTTTTCATAGGAAAACCATCTTATGCCTGAATATCAATCCTATTTTTATAAACTCAAACACGAAACGCCGTTTAAATGGTTTTTTCATTTACAAAGTAACGTCACTTTCAAGCAGCGCACATGTGGCAGTTAGATGCTGCCGACTGCTTCCGGCCTCTGAAGTCCCGTCGGTAAGGGATTAAACAATAGAGAAGGCTACGTTTTTGTCACCTGAACAAACTGCCACAACGTCCTCTACTGTTATGAATGTTTGCCGCCAGCATTATTTCATTATTTATGCTCGTCAAGGGCGCAGCTTCCACGTGCTGAGGAGCTGCAGGCGGCAGCATTTGGTGAAGTTGTTTACACCGTGCCGCGTCGAGTCTTCTGTGTTTTTGGTAGTGTGCTTACACGGGTATTATGAAAACTCTCGATTTTAAACTGAGCCTTCTTTTTAATGTTCCTAAGAAGAAATGTAAATAAGCTCTGGGTCGGTACCGACCCGTTAAGCCTTGCCGGACAAGTGGTTTGTTCACGCACAAACCAAGCTTTCTCCACCCAGTGCAATGCGTTTGTTCGACTGCTTGTGTCTTTTTATGACTTTTTTGCCTTTTAGAAAATTGGTAAATAAAGTAAGTATATTTTTACGTGTATGTAGTTTTAATGTAACAGAAGAAAAACTGAATAGGGATCAGAGATTTTCAAAAGATTCAAGAAAAACTCTACAATGTCTGCGTCAGGGACCCTGTCACAAAGGCCCCTCCCACCTTCCCCGGCCCGGCGTTCCTCCTGCCGGCCCCTCTCGGTCTGAGTGACACACGCCTCTTCCATCCGGGCTGCAGCTGCAGCCGCCGCTGTCCCTGCCCGGTGAACTTTCTGGACATCTATGATCCAGCTCTCTCTCAGTCTTTTCGTTGCAGATGGGGTGGTGCTCCACTCTGCCCCCGGAGGTGCTCCCCGCTCAGCCCCCGGAGGTGCTCCCCGCTCTGCGCTGACCCCAGACACCAACTCTGTTTCCTTTGTGCGCTCCCCAGGTTGTCACGATCTGGCCAGACCCCACCTGTCCAGCCCTTCCTTCCACAGCGACGAGGCCATACAGGACCACGGGGGTCAGAGCGGGGAGGCCGGCGGCTGCTGGACGGAGTCCTCAGCCTTCCAGAGCCTTCCATAGGCTCCCTGAGTGGGAGGGAGGGCTTGACTCTGCCCCCTGGCCTGGCAGCCTGAATCCAAGTGACATGGGGATGGGGGGTGGAGACAGAAGGCAGAGTCCTTCCAGCGAGCATAGAGGCCTCTACGAACTGGCCCTACTTGACCAGGTATGGCTCACTGAACTTCTGAGTCCCTCTGGGGACTCTTAACTGCATTTTTATTCACCACATAACGCCAAGGGCACATCTCCCCACCCCCGTTATTTACAAACTAAAAGATTCTCAGAGCCACAAGGGGCCTACACACCCGCAGGCTGCCCAGCGCCTTTGTTCCCGGGGGATTTATAGCCTGCCACCCCTGCCGCTATCTGGTCCTCCTGTGTCCACCGCATCCCTGCCCAGCCTCTGCTTGCCTCTGTTCCTGCATCTGAGGGGACCAAAGGACCCAGATGCTCAGGAAGTCTGCTTGGGCAACCTTTGCAGGTCGGGGGACAAATGGCAGGAAGGGGTCTGCTTGGGGAAGCCACGCAGAGGAGGGAGCAGAGCTTGGCGGCCTCGAGACGGAGCAGCCGGGCTTCTGGGGGGATGCAGCCAGGCCGGTCGGTCAGCCAGTGGGCCCGCCGAGAGAAACTGAGGCCGACCTCAAGATGGGACCTCAGGCAACTTCCGGGACGGTCAAGACACACAGCCTGCTCTGTCCTTGTGTTTTTCCCCAGAGACACTCGGTCACGCTGAGGCACATCCCAGAACTTAATTTTCTCCCTTTCGACTCTAGATGGCATTCCTCAACGCCCCCCACCCCATGTAAGACGAGGCTTTGGTCCCAAGCCCTCCCTCACCTCCTCCTGACAAGTGTCACCTGTCCTTTCATGTCTACAGTCAGCCGTGCATCATGTCCTGTAACCTTAATTAAGCCTTCCTCGCCTTCTCTATAGGGTGATTCTAAACAGCAGCACCCCATGGACGGCGCTGTGACTGAAAGATCGGCTGCTGAGCCGATCGCTGTGCTAAGACCATCGCTCTTCTTGGCGCCTTCTTGTTTTTCCGGGAGTTCTTAGCAGCCTTTCGTTTTTCTGCTTGCACCATTACCCTCCTCCACCACCCACACGCAGTACCCCGTCCACTCAGGTGTTCTACCAGCCTCTTCCCCAAGGCCTCCCTCAGGGCCCCATTGTCCTGTTCCGGCATGAACTGCCTTTGATGGAGGACATTCTAGAATACCTGTTTGGCCTTGTGCAAGCCACATAATGGGTACCGAGAGGGGTGTACAAGACCAGTACAAGAGCGAGCACATCGCCGTTTCTCAAAGTAGTGCACACTTAACTGTAGGTGCATGCGTGTGCGTGCATGTGTGTGTGTGCATGTGTGTGCACGCGTGCGCGTGTGCATGTGTGTGCATGTGTGTGCGCATGTGCGTATGTGTGTGTGCATGCATGCGTGCATGCATGCATGCGTGTTGGGGCGGGGAGGGGGTGTCTCCTTCCCTGAGGTGATGTCTAAATGGCAAAGAAGAATAAAGTTACCGGCCAGCTTGGGGTCTACCACTCAAGCCCCCCCAATCTGTCACAGTGGAAGTGGGGGTGAAGGGCAATTGAGTCTCAGAGCTTGCGAGGACACTGAGGGGCGATGAGAGGCGTCCACTCACTCCGGGATGAGCAATGCCCAGCTGGGGAAGTCTCCGCCCACTCACGAGGAAGCAGCCAAGAGGCAGCGCAGGGACAGGCGAGAACCGGCAGGAGGGGTGCCCAGTGGGTTACAAGGGTCAGGAGATGGCGAGGACCTTCATCCTCTCGTTGAACTTGCCTTGGGCAGGTCCCTCCCGTGGGGAGCCCAAAATGAACAGCCACCTGGAAGGCTGCCAGGTCCATCCTCAGGGGGCAGGGAGCGGGGTGGGTGGTGATAGTGCCTGTGGCCTAGCCCACTACCCACTGCACTGCAGTCCCTGGAGGTCCCCTTCCTAGGCTGCCTCTCAACCAGGTTTGGGACACCCTGTGACCTTCTTTACCTACCCAGTGCTTCTGACCAGGTACGTGGGGGTCCTGGGTCAGACCGTACCCCTGACCAGAGAGGCTCACAGGCTGGAGGCTGCGGACCAGACCCTGACCACCTCAATCCAGGGTGAGCAGGAGGGGGCTAGGTAAGGGGGTGCGGCGCTACTGGGGGTCAGGTGCGCGCCCACCAGGTAGATGAATAGTGAAGCTGAGACCTGAGCAGTGAGGAAACATCCTTTAAAGCGGGACGGGAGAGCGCGGGAGCGTGTTCCAGGTTGAAGGCAAAGCCAGAGGTTATCGTGGCATTGCGGCTCTGCCCGGCTGCTTGGATGGACACAGTACCCTGGAACAGGGGCCTGGCCTGGGTCCTCAGGTTGCTGCCCAAGAACGCGGCCCCGCCGCCCACGCACCGCACCCGCGGGAAGGCGGGACCGGCAGATGGGCGGCCGCGGTGGGGGTGGCGGTCGTCTGGCGGACACAGACGCGCCCGCCGCCCGCCCGCGGGACAAAGCCGGCAGAGACAAAGGCGCGGCCAACACCTGTCGCTCTTGGCGGGGTCGCTGCTTTTCTGCTTTTCTCCGCTGAAGCCGCTGCAGCTGCCAACTGTCACGGGCATCAAGTTACGGGGTCCAGGCGGCCTCCGCAAGCCTGGCAGGGGGAGGGCTGGGAGGGAAGGAGTCGAATGGGGACAAGTGGGGGACAATAAGAGACTTCGGCATATATAGAAGTGGGGGGCCAGGCAGACTGAGCAGGGCGGGGAGCCTCAGGGATGGAGTGTGGGAGGCGGAGGAAGCCAAGGACAGGGTGGTAGGTGGGGGTAAACCAGGAAGGCGGAGGAGGGGAGTGGGGGCCGAGGGGGTATGGAAGGTCAAGGGGACCGAAGGATGAAGGCAATAGAAGGAAGATGGGGGGTTCAGGGGGTGACAGAGATGATGACCGGGAAAGAACGGGCAGTTTGAGGGGGCGGGAGGCGGACAAGGGGAGGAAGGGCAGGGGTTGGGGAACGACCAGAGAGCCTGGAGGAGCAACGATGCCCGCCGGCCGCGAACCCCGCCCCGCCGGGATCTCTGCGCAGGTGGAGGGCGGCAGAGGGCCTCCGCTGTTCCCACACAAAGGTCCGCAGGATCCGCAGTGCGCCGCGGGCATGCTTCCGCTGCGGTGGGCCCGCATCTCTCCCGGGCTCCACAGCCACCCCAGTCCAGACCCTGCGGGTCTGGAGACCGCGGACTTGACTGGCCCTGCCCCGCCTTCCCCGGACCTAGCACGCTCCCACACTGCGCTCCTCTCCGCAGGCACCATCCGTAAATGAAGCAGGTGTGAAGACTGAATGAGGAATAAGTAAAGGGATGAGCTCCTGCTCACACGCACAACTGATCTGGAGGCCTAGCTCAGGGTATGGAGGGAAACAAGCGCACCCCGAACCGCAGCTCTCTGGGGTCACCGCCCCCTCGGGTGCCTCCCCCGCGGGGGTCGCGCGGAGGCCGAGCTGGGGGCCACGCCCGTCGGCCACGCCCCGCCAGCTGCCAGTCGACGCCGGCGGCGGGGCTAGACAAAGCGCACCGCTCCCATTGGCTGCGGCCCGCCTCCCGGCCGGCGGCTCCAAACCCAGTTGGCCAATCGGTGCATTGAAATGTAAATAAGGCGCTATAAAAGGGGCGGGGCTGCCGTCGGCGGAAGAAGCGAGGGAACGGGGACCTGAGTGCGTCGGCGGGCGGCGCGGCCAGGGGCGCGGGCGCCTAGCGCGCTCGCGGCGCTCCAGACTCTGCGGGTCATGGCTCCGCTCCTCGCGTCTGGACGGGACCGTGCCGGCCGGGAGGATGAGGACCGAGGCTGGGAGGCGCGGGGGGACCGCAAGGTGCGGGCCAGGGCCGCGGGCGAGCTTACGGGGTTCTGCGCGGCGCGGCCCGCGGCGTTGGGGCTCAGTCTCCGGCTTCCCGCAGGCCCGGAAGCCCCTGGTGGAGAAGAAGCGGCGCGCGCGGATCAACGAGAGCCTGCAGGAGCTGCGACTGCTGCTGGCGGGCCCCGAGGTGAGGCAGGCAGGCGGTGGGAGCCCAGGGGCTGCCGAGCGGGAGGCGGGTGGGCGGGTACCCGGCCTCACCGCTCCTCCCCACCCGGCGCCCCCGCCAGCGCAGGTGCAGGCCAAGCTAGAGAACGCGGAGGTACTGGAGCTGACGGTGCGGCGCGTGCAAGGCGCACTGCGGGGCGGGTCGCGCGGTGAGTAGCGGAGGGGCGCCGGGAGCGTTCGCACAGCCCGCCCCTGCCCGGACCTAAGACTTCCCCGCCCGGCGCCCCTGTGCTATCGGGGCCGACGGCTCCCCCCGCCCCCGGAGTAGGGCACGCCCATGCATCTCCTTGGTGAGCCCCGTCCTCGTGGGCCAGGACAAGGCAGTCCTGGCTCACCTGGCCAGGTGCGATTCTCTCTCTCCCATCCCCGCGCGCAGAGCGCGAACAGCTGCAGGCGGAAGCAAGCGAGCGCTTCGCCGCTGGCTACATCCAATGCATGCATGAGGTGCACACGTTCGTGTCCACGTGCCAGGCCATCGACACCACCGTGGCCGCCGAGCTCCTGAACCACCTGCTGGAATCCATGCCGCTGCGCGAGGGCAGCAGCTTCCGGGATCTGCTGGAGGACGCCCTGGCCGGGCCTCCCGGAGCCCCTAGGCGAAGTGGCTGGCTCATGGGAGGGGCCCTGGGGTCCCCGCTGCCCAGCCCTCCGGGCCCCGGGGACGACATGTACTCCGACCTGGAGGAGGCCCTCGAGGTGGAACCGAGCGGCACCCTGACGGAGAGGCCAGACTCCGTGCCCGGGGCCCTCAGCAGCCTGACAGCTGCCCGGGTCACCCAGAGCGTCTGGAGACCTTGGTGACCAATGCCAGCCGAGGGCCTGCGGGGCTGGGCCTGGCCTTCTCGTGCTCTGGTCACTCCTCCCTGAGTTCGAGATGTGGGCCGGGTCCGAATGTCTCCCAGGTCTGCCGGTGCTCTCTCCAGTGGGCAACAGTCCAGCAGCCCTTGGATGCCCAGCCAGGCCCCTAGTCCTGTTCCTTAAGGGAGTAACTTCTGTGGACCCAAGGCCCGGTGGGGGGAGGATGGGAGTCACAGGGGCCAGGAAGGATCGGGCAGAGCTATCAGGGCTGTCTGGGGTTCCGCCCTCCCAGTGTTCTCAGGCTCTGTGTGGATTGGGGGGAGGGGGGACAGAGGTGACCAGAGTGGTGCTGAGTCTCTCCTCCTTGCTGAGCACTAGTGTCCCGGCAGAGGGAGACCTCAGGCTCTGGCAGCCTTGTCCTGAGTAGAAGTTTGAACTTGCCACTTCAGCCAGGACACAGGGGAGGCAGGTGCAGCATTGCACACAGCTGTGGGACAGACTTCCTGTACATCTGGCATTTAGCACACTTGAGTTTGTGTATCAGGTTACCATCAAATGTTCCAATCTATTAAATAAAGGATTTTGTAGAGTTAGTTACCCTTTTGAAGTATTACTAAATGATGTGTCATTAATGTGTCAAATGTATGAAAACTAAATTAAGCACATTTTCCTGTGTCTAATACTGGGGGAATATTTTTAAAGTCTCTCACCCTCTGTCAGCAAAGTGAGTAGTGTGATGGCAGTGGAGACGGGTCACCCCATGGCACGTCTCAGAGTGGACAGTGCTTCCTCCCCCGATTGCTGGGCAGTTCCAAATGGGCTTCGCCTGTGGGTCCTTGGGCCTGGCCCGCTTCCCGTGGGACTGTGTACAGCCTGGAGATGGACGCCATCGTGCAGGCTTTGTCTCCAGAGTAACCAAACGACAGGGAAACAGCCTGCCCTGGACCACTCTGCTTCCTGAGCTCCGGGAATAAACTAATCCCTAATTGCCAGCCACGTGGTTTGCAAATTTCCTTCAAAGACCTGACCTGTGTCAGGATCCATGAGCATGATGTCAGTCTACTTGTGTTAGGTTGTCACTTTTCTGGCTGAAGAGGGAGTTTCCACCAGTGCCAGTGACTTCAGGGACAAGGAGACCCACCCAGTTCATAGCTTGAAGTGAAAGCGCCATGGCTGCAGGCGACTTGGACTGGAGGTCAACCCAGGCCCAGGAGGTCAGAAGCCTTGAAAGGAGTGACAAGATGGCAGCTGGGGTATGGGGAGACTGCCCCCTCAGGCTGGGTTGGGGCCTGCAGCTCACATGTGATCAGTTGACAGCAGCAACTCATAGGTAGCCCAGCCTCATCTGCTCCAGGCCCCCAATGCAGCTTGTTCTCACTTTGGATGGGTAGTGTCTAGGCCCAGGGGGAGATGTGACAGTTTAGGATTGACACCTGGGTCCCCTCTCTGGTTACGTGCCTTTGCTTGTAGAACATCTTTCCCAAGAGCCCTTTTACAAAGGCCCCCAGCAGGTCCTGGCCACCAGGCGTGTTTCACACTGGCTCTCCTGATTCAATCTTAGATCTCAGTCACCAGGCTCTAACCAGATGAAGCTTAATTTTAGCGACAAGATGAGTTGTTCAAGGGGTGGAGAAGGGGAGGCAGGTCCATAAGACGGGACCCAGAGGATGGAAACATTCCTGGGATTTTAATTGCCCCAGAGGTGGTTATAGGATGTGTCTACAGGGACACAGATGAAGAACAGTCCCACCAGGGAGACCGCTATCCCCTGTGGCTCCCAGCAGCACCCAAAGGTCACTGATGAACTCTGGTGCCATTGGAACAACTCCATACCCACACTGTCACATCCTTCACTGCATTTGTCTTCTACGGTTGCCATAACGTGGTGGTTTAAAGCATCACAAATGTGTTCTCTTGCAGTTCTGTGGGTTAGAAGTCTGATGTAGGATTCACTAGGCTAAAATCAAGCCTCCTTTCCAGAGGATTCAGGGTGACTCCATTTACTTTTTTTGCTCTGCTTCAGAGGCTGCCCACCGTCCTTGGCTGGTGACCCCTTCTCCCGCCTTCAAAGCCAGCAACATTGCATCCATCTGATTTTTCCACAGCCCCATGTCCTTCGACCCTCCTATGTCCCTCTTCCTTCTATTTTTGAGAGCCCTTATGATTACACTGAGCCCACCTGGATGGTCCAGGATACTCTCCCTGTCTCGAGGTCCTTGATCACATTCGCAGAGCCTCTTTTGCGGTGTGAGGTAACGTATTCACAGGTTCTGGGAATGAGGGTGTGCCCCTCTCCCGGGGGGCCGTTATTCTGCCGACCACACCCACCTGCACCTCTGCCCAGGCACTCCACCTTCCACCGCGATGCCGTCCTCCCACGTGGACAGTGGGACCCGTCCCCTCTGACCTCTCTGACTGCGCTCTCTCCACTGCATCAGGCATCTCGCCTCCCACCCGCCCATTCTCATCATCCCACAAATATGTGGCGCCTCCATGTGGAAGAAAGAGGGAAAACACCTCCCCGGCCAGTGTACCGTCAGCCTCGGCCTCGTTTCTCTGCGTTAGAGCAAAATACATTGTCTACACTCACGACCTCCGCTTCTGCACCTCGCTCCCTTTCCTTCTCCTCCAGCCAGGATAATGTTCCCGCCCCACCACTGACACTGCCCTTGTCAAGATGTCCGGTGACATCCACGTTTCCAAATCCAGCGGCCAGTTTTTAAGTTTCAGGGTACTCCACCCTACAGTGAAGCACCCCCTCCGTCCTGAAACTCTCCTCAAACTCAAGAACAGCCACTCCCCAAGTTGTCCTACCTCACGGGCCATCCTCAGTCCCCTTTACTAGATGCCCCTCTCCTGCCAACCTCCCAGTGTGGGCAGGCAGGCCTCCCCGTCACCGCCGCCATCTATCCCATATGGCATGTGGCCTGTCCCATCCGGACGCCTCCATCCTAAGCCCATGTCCAAACTTCTTGGCCTTCTTATATCCTATCTATTCAATGTCTCCACTTAGATGCCTGATGAGCATCACAAACCAGAGAAAAAGCACGACTGACTTCACCCCAAAAAGCGCTGTCACTGCCGCAGTCTTTGCCACTTTGCGGCACCCCATTGATTAGGCAAAAAAATCTAGAAGTCCCCCTCCATTTCTTTCTTTTTCTGTCGGCCCTCTCCCACTCAATCAAGTCCATGAGCTCTACTTCCAAATCGTGTGTCATCTTTCCCACCCACCGAGTCCAGGCACCCTCGTCTCGTCTTTGACTTGGACTTGGGTCCCAGACCCAACTCGCCTGCCCACTTGCACGCGGGGCGCCTGACCTGCGGGCCGCCCCCACCGCCCCGCCTCCCGCGGCTCTGCTCTAGGCTCGGGCCGTGGCGGGCGACCTGGCAGCGGGCTCCGGCCAGTGTCGCTCAGCGCCGCGCGGGCCCGCGAGCCATCTCAGGACCGCCCGGAGCCCGCCTTGCAGGAGCCGGAGGCGCTCGGAGACGCTCGGAAGTACTCGGGGGCTCTGGGGACGGCGTCTTAGAGCCGCGGGGCCTCCTGGGAGATGTAGTTCCCAGCCTCCGACGTCCTTTTGTCCAAGTCGGCTGCGGGTCGAGCCCGGACTGCGACTCTCGGAGGCACCCGGGACGGAGGCCACACCCTCCGCCGCCGCGAGCCCCGAGCCCGTGGCCGACGGTGCCAGCCGAGTTTAAGGCCGGCTCTGCGCCCCGCCCAGGCTGGGCCGTGGCCTCTCCGACATCCCCGGGACCACGAAAGGAAGCGATGGCGGCGTCAGCGCCCCCCAGCTGCAGCCTCGCATTTACGCGACGGGAGGCCAAGGCTAGAGGGCTCCGCAGCTGGCCGGCCTGCGGGCAGTCGTCGGCGCTGGGTCCAGCCCAGGGCCACTGGGACGGGCCCACAGCGAGAGACCGGGGCCACCGACCGCGGGTCACAGGCGTCCTGCACGTCGGGAGTACTAGAAGCTCCCAGGCGGTTCGCAAAGGGGACCCAAAGCCTACGGTGACTGATGCTGAGTCCGGAGGGGGCCGTTTCGGGCCGCGGATGGAAGCAGGTGTCTCAAGGAGGCAACAGGAGCCGTGCCAAGCTTGCTGACCATGCCAGAGACGCAGGCAAGGCTTTGCTCAGCATTTATTCTACAGATGCCGCTGAGCACCCGTTACATCACGGGTCACAGAGATGAGGCTAACCCAGACCCCTGCTGTCGCGGAAGTTGCATTCTCTTAAGATGAGCGAGAGCCACAGGCCACCGCCAACCGCCCAGAGGGTAGACAAAGGCCTTGCTTGGTAGAGAGCAGCCAGGGAAGCCCAGAGCCTGTCGCTGCGTTCAGATGGACCTGGGGAGAGGAGGCGTGAGGATTTAAAATCCCTCCTCCAGGGAGGCCCAGGCTTTTGGCTCTTCCATCCGTGTGTAACAAAAATTGCCCTCCCTTAAAGATGGTGGTGCACTTGGCTGTGCCTGTCCTGCTCCCACTCGTTGCCCTGCTATGCAGTGTCAGTGGCTGACGCTTGGGGCACCACCACCCTCTCCGCCCCAGGTCCTGCCCCACCTGGGAAAATGCGTGGACCCTTAGACATCTCCCAGGGTCTTGCCTCCCCTCGCAGTTGAACTAGCTCCAGAACTTTAGGCTCCTACCTCTGTCCTGTTTAGACCTCACCGACTTCTAGTTACTGTCCTAGCGTTTCCCGCACAGTCAAGTTTATCGGAATTAGTCCGCGTTCTCGTCTTCGTCTCCTCGCCTGCTCGCTCCTCCCAGAATTTCAGCGTGCCCACGTCTCCTACTGTTCTACTGAAGCTTCTGGCAGTTTCCAGTGAAGTCCTAATTGCCCAGTAGACTCCAGTTTTCATCTTACCTAAATGGTGCCGCATTGACACCATCTGTAACCTCCTGCTTCTTAAAACGCTGTTCTCTGGTTTTGTTGCTTCCTCTTCAACCATCCCTTCTCAGATCCCAGAGACACCCTTCTCAACCCGCCCCTTAAATATTGCTGCGCCCGCGTCTCTTCTTTCCTTGGCCTTCGTAGCTCCTGACTACAATCCGTGTGTTCTCCATGGCCTCTCCTGCTGGGCTACTGACCCAAGAAATGACTGGCAGCCCAGGCCTCCCCGGAGCTCTAGTGTACCCACTTCTCCCTAGTTGGCACCTCTCAGATGTGCCACGGGTACTTCAAACTCAGGAAGTTCAACCTGAACTCAGCTGTCATGCAGAACCTGCACCTCCTTTCATGCCCTGGCTCCCCGAGAGCAGCAGGGCCACCCTCCAGCACTCAGGGTGGAAGCCTGACCTGCAGGGGGATGCCTCGTTTTCCTTCATCCCCGCCAGGCAAGCAGTGTCCTGGAACCGTCAATCTACTTTCATGGGTTTGATGAATGAGATCGCGTCTTACGCCTCGTCCCGTTGGGTCTGTCCCTGCCACTGGGTCCTTACTTCAGGTTCTTCTTTCTCGCCTGAAGAATGGCAGTGGTCATTAAGGAAACTCTAGGCTTCTAGTACATCTAGTCTTGAAGAGGAAATTTCAGGATTTTCATTAAAAGCGAATCAGCTTTTTTTGCTCTGCTTCTGTAAACGTGCTTGTTGCGTGCAAGAGCTCACTGCAGAGCTCACTTGCACCTTGTCCTACTCGCCTTTTGCTCAACAAATGTAACGTTTGTACTGTTTGTACCCTTAGCAGCTCTGTATCTGTTGGCAACCTGTGACAGCTCCCGGCCTTACCAATGTTACTACTTGTAGTCTCCATAGCAACTCCTGCCATTTGTAATAGTTTGAGTTCAAACTGACCAATCAGCTTGTGTAAAATTCTGGTATATAAAATAAGCAATATTGCAACTGAGCCCGCTGCCCAAATCTTCAGCGCACCAGCTCCTCTGGGACTGGGCGTAATAAACCTGAGTTGTCCTTTCTCTCCGAGTCACTGCTTGGTGTTTCGCTGGCCTGGTTTGGGATTTTTCCACAACAGTCTCACCTCCCAAACTTCAGCCCTTCCACAGCCCAACACTGCCAATTAGCAAAGTGTAGCGGGCTCATGAGTCTGTGGGTCAGCTCAGAACTCCATCGCTCCGCCTGGATGTCCCTCTCCTGTCCCAACCCCTCACCTGCTGCAGTGCCGACCCACCGCTCTACTCTGCCTGCCTTCAGGGTTGGCTCGGTGTCACCTTCTGTGGGAAGCCTTTCCCGGTCACCCTTGGTTTTGTGCAGTTTCCAAGGTTTCCCCCTTCTGTTCCCCTGATGGAATCTTTACCTCTGACTTTGATGGTCACTGTGTTCTAATAGCGTCAGTGGTAAGGAACTCCCATTTTCAGTAGCTAGAATCCTGCTTTTCTATCCAAACTTGTAATTGTTTCCTATAATTTTGATCCAGTTCTGAATATATTTTTCTTTTCCTGAATACTGTACCACTTGGCTTTTCAGATACCAAATTTGTCTAGAAATTTTTAATATACATTTAAAATATATTTATTAACATAACCAATGTAATCTTATATTTAATTAACTTAATACGACAATATTTAACAAGTAGGTGTACATAAAATTTTTTGTCAAAAATACAGAAATCAATTGCTGATGGCAGTGTACAATGGCACGATCACTGCGCAAAACAGTTTGTCACTTCTTCCAAAAGCTGCACATAGGGTCACCGAATGGCTCAGCAGTTTCGCTTCTAGGTATCTGCCTGAAAGAATCGAAAACTGGGACTCAAACAGACAACCGTTCACCAGCGTTCATAGCAGCATTAGTCTTGAGGGCCAAAAAAGGTGAAAATAACTCAGGTGTCCATCAGCCGATGAACGTTTAAACAAAAGTGGTCCATCCACACAATGCAATAATATTCAGCCGTTAAAAGGAGTGTGCTTCTGACACACGCTGAAACGTGGATGAATCCGGAAAACATTTTCCTCGGTGAAATAAGCCAAACACAAAAGAACAAATAGTGTTTGTTTGATTCCACTTATGTGAGGGACCTAGATTATGCGAATTCATACAGACAAGTACAACCGAGGGTCCCAGGGGCCAGGGGAGGGAGGCATAGAGGGAGTTTACTGAACGGTTCGGAGCTTCTGTCTGGGACAATGAAAAAGCTCTGGAGATGGGTGGCGGTGACACAGGCGTGCCACTGTGAATGCAGTTAATGCCACTGAGTCGTGCACTTAAAAACAGCTGGAATGGTAAATCTTCTCTTATGTGTATTTTACCACAATAAAAAAATCAACTTGGGAGAGTGTCGACGAAGCTGAACGTAAAGGTGCCCTGTGACCCAGCGGTCCCATCCCGCGTGTCTCCCACCAGTGTTCACCAAAAGACAGTCCTGGAACGTTCTGGGCAGCGTCATCTGTAATAGCCCCAGACTGGGTACAACCCAGCCGTTCATCAAGAGGAGAAGGCAAAAGTAAGCCTGGTGCAGCCCAACAGAGCATGGCTACCAGAGGGGACGAACTGTGACTGTCACCTGTGTGGACGACTCTCACCAACAGAAAGCTGAGCGAAAGAAGTCAGGGTCGGAAGAGCACAAACGGTGTGATTCCATCTCCATGAAGTTCACACCTGGCAAAACGGCTCTGTGGCAAGGTGCTGCTGGCCGCGGGGCGTCATGATCGGAAGCGGCTTCCGGGGCGCGTGAAATGTGCTGGGTTCTGACCTGGGTCCTCATTAATGGGCGTGTTCACTTTGTGAAAACGCATCAAGCTGTACATTTACGACTTGTGTACTTTTCTGGAAGTATGGTTTTACGTCAATAAAAAAGTTTACTAAAAATACAGGAACCAGTCTTTACAATAGCAGAAAATTATATACCTGATGGAAATAAATAGTAAAAAAAAAATTTTCGACATAAAAAGTGAGTAACGGTGAACTCTTTATCACAGTTTTAAGTGAACGAAGTATAAAAGTTTCCCAATACATTTATTTTCCTGGTTGACAATTTTCAGAAGTTGCTTGATCAAATATCATTTGTGAAAAGTCAAATATATCCATAAATAAAATTTGTATGGCTCGCCTGAATGCCTGAAGTGGGGCTCCAGGAAAGTGAGCCCAGGAGGCTGAGCCACAGCCAGGGGGTTGGCTGCGGGAGGGTGGTGATGCCTGCTCAGGTGAGATCGCAGAGGGCCTCGTAAGGGTGGCAGGGGGGTTGGATTCTAAGTAATCAGGAAGCGAGGGAAGGGCTTACAGCAGGGGAGGGTAAAGGGTGGGGCACATTTTTAAAAGATCCTCCCTCTCTTTTGTAGACCATCGGCTATCAGAGGGCAAGAGTGTAACAGAGGGGAGGTCGTCTCATCCGTCTAGGAAAGAAATGCCGGGGCTTGGTCTAGGATCGTAGTGGCCGAAAGGGATGTGCAGGGGTTTGGAAAGCAGAATAGGGGAGATTTACTAGTGAATAGATGTCTTCGAGGAGGAGGGAAGGGTAGGAATCCACGGTGGGACCGGGTTTCAGCAGGAGCCGCTGGGTGGAGGGTGACTGGAGCAGGGCTGGGAGGACAGGTGTTTGGGGAGAGGGCGGGAGTCGTAGTTGGCGTAAGTTTAATTTGAGATGCCTACTAGTTACCCAAGTGGGGATGTTGAGTAGGCAGCTGCGGGTATGTGGGCAGAGTCGGGCAAGAGGTAGGCGTGAGTGCACCACCAGAATACAGGTGCGTCCAAGGCCAAAAACTAGCAAGAGCACCCGGAAGAGAGTAAGTGTCTCTGGGACCTTACCCTGGGGCACGCCATGTTTAGATAAAGAGGAGCCGATAAACTGAGTCTGAAAAGAGAGTACAGAGTGAGCCACATTTCCCTTCAAATGTGAAAGGGGGAGGACAAGGCCTCTGGGGCCATTACAGGTTGCAAACAGAGAGTGGAGGCACTTAGATTTTTCTAATTGCAAAAAATTGGCTCCCCCATTAGGGTAAACCCACCCCCTTGGCATTGAGGACCCCTTGTGAAATGACCCTACCTTACCTGTATCACTCATCTACCCAACTCTCTTCTGTCTCTTACAGAGGCACGACAGCCTACATCCATGCCTTTTGCTCTGCCCTCTACCCAAAATGAATCTCTCACCTTGGTATCTTAAAATTACACCCAACCTCCCAAGTCCTAGGGGGTTCTGTGGGTGTCTGGTCCAAGTACCCTCAGAGCCCCTGACCATTCCTTTGCATTCCACATGTGCACTGGGTGCACGTGCATGCAAGCGTGCACACACACACACACACACACCCATGCATTCCGAGGGCTTTCCACTCTGGCTAGCGGATACAGGAACGATTCCCGGCCCCGAGCAGACTGGGAGCATCCTGCCTCTGTCTTCCTGGTTGCTCCGTCCGCAGCCTCAGGTGGGCGTCTCACCCAGCACTAATCAGAGCTCACCTGAAAACTCCACGGGCCCCCTCTGCAGACCGCTCCAAGGCAAGATTTCTTCCCTCACAGGCTGCTGAGAGAGTAAATCAAACTAACACTGGCAAAGCACCTAACTACTGTCTGGCCCCAACCAGCATGCAGAGTTCCCAGTCCTCTGCCATCGTCTACGAAAAAATGTCCAGCCTATAGAAAAGTCTTATAAGAGTTTATTTGAGCCAAACTTCGAGGACACATCCAGAAGCAAAATCTCACTAGACTGAGAAACGCTCTGGTGAACAGCAGCTTTGCGGCCTATTCTATACATTAGAATGAAAGGAAGTGGCAGGGGAGTCACGTGACATCCATCGGTGGTAGAATCGGGAGGCAGGGGGAGAAAGCAAAGCGGGGCGGGGGGTGAGGGAGGATTGTCTAAGTTTGGATAAAAGTGGATAAAAGGCCAAACGGAGAGACACACACGTCTCCTACATTGGCGGGTACAGGACAGTTAATAACACAGCACACAGAGGTGGTGAGCGGGGAACGAGAGAATGACTGGGTCTGTGGTCTCGGGCTCTGTTTTGGGGGGAGTGTGCCGTTGAGGGCTGGGCAAAGAAAATCACTCTGAGGCATAAGAACTATGGACAGGGCTCGCCTAAGGGAAAGACTGACCTTTCTTAAGGAAGATGTAAGCCTAGGACGTGACTACCTGCTCTCATCTGTCCGGTTAGGAATTTGTGATCAGACCATCCTGGTGGTTATTTTCGGTCACTGAGCTCATCATGCCTGTCATGTGGCTCCTGAACC
This sequence comes from Pteropus medius, assembly GCF_902729225.1. Lineage (NCBI taxonomy): Eukaryota > Metazoa > Chordata > Mammalia > Chiroptera > Pteropodidae > Pteropus > Pteropus medius. Next base: position 2,849,312 of record NW_024342466.1, on the reverse strand, counting down.
TGTCAGGTTTATTAAATGGCCCCTTTTCGTTCACAGCCCCCTTGTCGTTCATGGCCCTACTGTAAAGGCCGCAGTTCACAATAAAAACAGCACAGTCAATTAATTCAGCAGAGTGAGAGACTTTTTCTGACCTTTACTCAAAGTTCCCCAAACCAGAGCTGCTACACAATCCCTCTCCCCATCGCCATGGAAAACAGAACAGTTATGTCATTGTCTTCATTTTTCAGCCCTCACAGTGCACAAAACAAGCCTTGTAACATGTCGTTCAGTTATCACTGCTGCATCATAATAACTTAGCAGTTTAAAACAACCACGTCGTTTTGCTCATATATTGCATGTCAGGAATTCCAGAAGGGCTGGGCCTGGCACCTTGTTTGAGATCCTTCATGTGGTTGTGGCTGACACTTTAAACATTTTTCCTGGAAATCTTCTTAGATTATCAATTCATTAGGTCCATTTTCTATTTCCCACATTACAGCAGGCAATAGTTTTACAAACTGCGCCAGTATATGAAGGTATTATTTTCTCCATCTTCCAATCGACCTTCTTCTCATCTTTCTTTGAGCCCCTATCAACAGCCTCAAGGAGAGAATGGATGTTACACAGGAGAAAGGGGCCTAGGAGAACGTTCTAAGCCAAGAGACTCACATGAGAAAATGTCCTGGGACAAGAGAAGACAAGAACAAGAGATTGAGAAGACCTGAGGGAGGGGACTTAAGGAGGCTGCAATTCGGTGACACAGGCTTGGTAGGGGTGGGGAAGCAGGGAGTGGATTCAAAAGGCACTCAAGAGATGGAACTGCTAGGACTTGGTGACGGAGGGTATGTTAGTTATCTATTGCTGTGTAAAATATTACCATAAACTTAGTGGTTTAAAACCTCATCTAGCTGTTATCACACAGTTTCCATGGGTCAGGGGTCCAGGCACAGCTGAGTCCTCTGCGAGGCTGCAGTCAAGGTGTTAGCCAGGGCTGGGGTCTCACCTGAGGCTCAGCTAGGAAGGAGCCACTTCCACACTCGCATGGCTGTTAGTAGCGTTCATTTCATTGGGGCTCGTGGATCGAAGGCTTCGGTTTCTCGCTGTCAGCTGGAAATCACCCTCAGTTCCGTGCCATGGTCCTCCCCATACAGCAGCTCAAAACACAGCCACTTGCTTCTCCAAAGCCAGCAAGGCACAGAGTCTCCCAGCAGGATGGGTGTCACAAACCTGTGCGCAGGAATCACATCCACATAATCATATTCGTCCTGACACTTTTGCTGGACTCTACTGGCCAGCAATTCGCAGGCCCTGTCCACACTCAAAGGAAGGAGATCTCACGAGAGTTGAATACTAGGGTGTGGGGGTCATGGGGTCCTAGGGCAGGAACCCAGGGAGGTGTCAACCTGGAAAGAGAACAGATCGAAGGAGACAGGGTGGGGGGTAGAGACGATGATTTCAGTTGGGACACATTGAGTTTGAGGTACTCTTGAGATATCCGAAGAGCTATCACATGGTACTTATTCGAACATGTGGATCTGGAACTGGTAGGAAATCAACAAATCACGTTCGGCTGAATGGTAATTCAAGCCAAGTGTGGATGAGGTCGCCGAGGGAGAGTGTATGGAATGAGGAGAGGACCTAAGATCAAGTCTTAAAGAATCCATGAGTAGCAGGGCAGAAAGAGTTGGGTCTGCAAAGGAGACAGAGATGGAGCAGCCAGAGAACGGGAGTAAACCCGGGAGAGTGCTGTGTCCCACAAACCAGGGGGAGAGAGAGGCCAACGGTGTCAGTGTTGCTGGGATTCCTGTATGATGATTTAAAAGGTCAGTTCCATTTAGCAGCAGAGCCGGAAGTCACCGGTAAGCTTAGCAAGAGCTGTTTTGGAGGACCGATGAGGTGAAGCTGGGTCGGGTGGACTGAGGGGTGGACGAGAGGCGAGGAAATGGAGACTCTTGTTACGGTATTTCTACTGCAAGGGAGAGGCAGTTCATCCTTGAGGGTGAGGCGAGGTCAGTGAAGGTTTCAAAGAAGGGTGCGGGGTGACTGAGCAGGCAAGCAGACGAGAGGCGGGAAGGCTTGCTGGGCCCATCAACGTCCTGAAGCCAGAGAGCACCAGAAACGCGCCTGCAGATGATCGAGTTGGTTTCTCACTCATCACAGCCAGGGAGACCACTACCATGGGGAGGCTCGGGGATGCTGGGAAGGACTTGAAAGGTCTGGGTTGGCGTTAGTGGATTTTGGGGCACATTTAAGGAAGCGGGGCTTTGCTCCGGATTGGATAATGTCGGAAAGGGGGTAATTCCTCAACTGGGTGTCTTAATCTTACCTAGAAGGCGGGAAGACCAGACAAAGGCTTAACTTGTACTTGGTAAAGCAGCAGCAGTCGCTCATTACTCAAGATAAAGGGATGTCTGGTCTTCCCCGCGGCTCGGACTACGTTCACGTAGTGTCTGTGTTCAGACATGATTAGCGTGGCCTCGTTTTAGACTTTGCCTATCATAGCCTGATGTCGACGACTTAAGAAACTGTGTCTATTCAACGGGAGAACAAGGCCTGGCTGCGTGGGCCTGGCCGTCTCCCCGGGTGTCTCTAGCTGCTTCCCTGGAACATCAGGTGGAAGTGCCCCTTTCCTGCTCCCGCCATGCGCCCGGATGAGTGCAGACCGGCGTTGGGGCGCCGCCTCTACACCCTGCATCTTATGGGGTGTTAGTCTAAGGCTGCTCTATCAAGAGCCGCTCTATTCCGTTCCCCAGTCTCCAGAACGCGACAGGAATGGAGGCCGGCCGTGGTGGGGAGAGGGCGAAGGGGCGGCCCGCACGTGAAAAGCTCCAGGAAGCCGTCTCCCACATCAGGGCTCATTACAGTTGCCGCTGAGGGCAGACATTTCTCTCTGCACCGGGCTCGTCGGAACCGGACGCCCCCGCCATGGGAGAACAGGAAGCGCCCGACCAACCTCCGTAGGCAACATGGCGGCCACCGCGTCAGCGCCGCGGGGCCCGGAAGGCGGGGCGCCTGCGCGCGTGCGCACGGGCCCGCCCCGCCCCCTCGCCGCCCCGCCCCCTCGCCGCCCCGCCTCGCTCGCGCACAGGACTCTGGGGCGGCCGGGCCGCGCCGCGCGCCGATTGGTGGCGTCCTGGGCCCGCCTTCTGTTGATTGACAGCGCACGGGCCGCCGCCGCCCGGTCGCCGCCGCCACCGCCGGTGTGGAGCGCGCTGCCGCCGCGTGTGGGGCCCGCCGCCGCTCGCGGGCTGCGCGTCTGCCAACCCCGCCACCGCCCAGCCTCCGCCATGGACCTGTTCGGGGACCTGCCGGAACCCGAGCGCTCGCCGCGCCCGGCTGCTGGTAAGCGGGCGGCCGCCGGGCCGGCGCGGGGAAGGCGGGCGGGCGGCGTGGCGACGGCCTGGAGGCCCGCGGTGCCTGAGGCGGGCGGCCGGGGAGGCGGGAGGGCGAGCGCGGCCCGCGCCGGCCCCGGCCGCGGCCTGGGCAGCGGGAGCGCCTCCGCCATGTTCGCTGCGTAGGAAGAAAGGCTCGCCGCGGGCGCGGGGCCGAGGGCAGCGCCGGGCCGCCGCGTCCTTTGTGTGCAGCGCACACGCGCGGGCCCCGCGCAGCGCCGGCTCGGTCGCGGCCAGGACCCGCGCGCGGGGGCCCGTCGCCGTCGCAGGCGGCGCGGCGTCCGCAGCCCCGCAGCCTCTGGGCCTGCGTCGAAACCACTCTCCCCTCCTGCACGTTATCCCGCGCCGGCACAAGTTCGGGCTTTCGTTTGGCTTTGTTCTCGCCCCAGAGATCGAGGCTGAACCGTCCGCGCTCCTCTGACTTTTCGGTTCATAGTGCTTTTCTGTTCTCTCCCGGGTCGCAGGAAGTTCCCCCCCGTCCCCAGAGTCAAGAGCCCTAGCCCGGGTCCACTCCTGCGGCCCTGACCTCGGGCGCGGGAGTTCCTGGCGGCCGGGGCTTGAGCTCCGCATGGAAGCCGTGTGAGACCGCTGCCTTTGTTAGCCCTCTGTGCCCAGGGGGTTACGCTCACTCCAGGTTTAATGTGACAGGACCTGTATGTGTTTCTATAAGAAAGACATGGAGCTAAATGCGAAAGTCTGGGGTAGGCCTCGAGTGGGCCTCACCAAATCCCCAGGGGGATTTTGACTGGCCCGCTGGGCGGGGGCTGGGGACCACGGTTTGGGAACTGCTTCGGGGAATACGGAGGTGAATGAGACCCTGCCTTTACCCTCCAAGAGCTTAATAATGAACGCTGGTGATTATCTAAAACTGGCGAAAGTTAAGGACCGTGGGCAGTGCGGGTGTGGCCAGGAGTGATGTTTGTAGTCCCGCAGAGAGTGAGGAAGGGGGCGGTGCTGGAATTGGGCCTCCAGAGATGGGGGACTTGTGATTTTGCAGAGATTCCTGGCGAGGGAAGGATGTGCTCGGAGGGGGAACGTCCAGTTCTCCAGTTTGCCTGAGCGAACCAGTGTGGAGGAGTCGTGCGGCCCGGGGCCCTCCGGAAGGGGTGGTTCTGCCCTCCACAGAGCCTGGGTGCTGGCTGGCCACATGTGAACGGCCTGGCCGGTCTCTGGGCCATTATTCCCACTGACCATTCTGATGGTACAGAAGCATCTAAATGTCCTTGATCCTGTGTACTCACCTCGGTCGTTTGTTTTCTAGAGTGTTCTAGTTGTACGTAAATACCTTGGCTTTGTGTATGCAGTCTTTTTCTCTGTTGATGGAGTATAACTTCTATCTGAATACGTTTGGGGCAGAGTTTGGATTTGCAGATGTGCCAGTAAGCCTGTCATTTTTTAAAAATCTCCATAACTTTTTCCTCAGAATCAATTTAGATCTGCTCAAGAAAGAATCCTTGAGATGATACAGAATCTGACAACTCCTAAAGAAATTTCGTTTAGTTTTTAAATTATAGTTGACATACAGTATTATATTAGTTTCAGGGGTACAGCACAGTTGATTAGACATTTATGTAACTTATGAAGGGATCACCCCATTAGTCTAGCACCCACCTGACGCCATGCATAGTTATTATAACATTATTGACTATATTCCCTACACTGTACATCCCCTTGAAAAACTTAAGTCTTACAAGTTGGCCGTTGGCAACCTGTTGCCAGAGACAGTGGGGAGGGCATGTCCAACCCTGGCTGAGGTGTCAGGAGGGCTGCATGATGTTTAAATCCTTTCCCTGGAGAGTGGATTAATGAAGTGCTCCCTGCCTGCAGGAAGGGCACTGACACTGTCACAGGCCCTGCTCGGCTGAGTGTGTTTTTAAAAATAGCTTTAAAAACAAGGCATCTATGTATGTAAATGACAGGAAGCTGAGAAGGATAAGTACAAAAATGAGTGACAGAATTGAGATCCAAAGTTCTCTTGACAGGCACTTAGTTAAAACCAGCAAGATGAGATTTAACGGGTTAAAAAAAACATTTGAAAAAGAACAGAATCTGACTTCACAATCTTGTGAAAATACTGTGATTTTTGAAAACTTAAACAGCATACTTTTTCAGAAAATTGATGGTATTGACTGATAAAAATGGAACAAATGAGAGGAAAATAATGTCTGCTTCATAAAGTGGATAGAAAGATGAGGCTAAACCTTACTGTCATGACCCTCATTGTGATACGCAGGTGTCACAAATTTCTGAGCTAATGCAGAATGAATGGTAAAGCCCCTCGTCATTTTCACAGTCCCCGAAAAGAGTTATTCAGGACATGTGATCAGACCCATTTCAAATCTGAACTCTTCCTGCTTTCTGTGACTGATCCTGCATCTGTAAAGTGGGACGGTCACCTCCTGTCGTTAACGCGTGGGTTAGGGAGAGTACTGGTGTCCAGTGCTTACTGCAGGGTGAAGCACGTGGTCAGTGCTTAGCAGATGTTAGTATATGAACTGTTAACTTTAACGGCTGTTTCAAAAGGGGGGAAATGCACTCAAAGGGATTCTGTGAAAAACGCTGTATCCAAAGGGAGGAAATATCACACTGCTCAGGTGACATCAAGTGTATTTTGTTTAATTCTTTGATTTTTGTTTTAAACATCACATCTGATCTTCTTGCTATCAAGCCTCTTAAGTTTTTATAGTCTGAAGAAAAATGTAGAAAGAACGTGTTATAGGTATACGTCAGAGATGTTGCAGGTTGTGGTCCAGACCACTGGAGTAAAGCAAGCGTCGCAGTAAAGTCAGTTGTAATCTTTTTGCTGGTGGAGGGTCTTGCCTTCAGTTGGTGAGAAATGCACCATCTGTGAAGCACGATGAAGCGAGGCGTGCCTAGGAGCGCTTTCAGACACTGCGTCACATTAGTACTTTCCCTCCCGGCCCTTACACACTTGCTTGCTGAATGGAGTTTACACGCGCGCACGTGCCGTCAGAACTTGGCTGTAACCACATGTAACTCTGCCAGCCCCCTGCATGCGCAGATTCCCCACCGCAGGTGACCTCTGAATGACGTAGGTGTTAACTGGTCGAGTCGGTTGAAAAGGTTGAAAAATGTCCGCACATAATTGGACCTGCACAGTTCAAACCCATGTTGTATATATGTGTGTATGTGTGTATATATATGGTTTACCTAAAAGGAGGTATGTTTGTTCACATCTGACAGAATCGGAACCCCTCAGCTATGTCATACAGAAGTGCAGACTTGATGTCTTAAAGATTGACAGCTTGTATTTGATCATCCAAACAAGGTAACGGTGTCCTGGTTTAAAGTCACTTTGGCAGCCACTCGGTTTCAATTTTATAGGGTGGTTATTTCACTTACTAGGTTGCTGCACCAGTTCACTTTAAAACTGCTGATCAGCTGTCAAGGACTAGATAAGTTCTTGGCAGGCCAACTTCACACTATTTCTTACAAAAAAAACAAAAACAAAACTGGAGGTCTAGGAAATAAAGTTTAAGATATTAGAAAAAACTTAGACTAATTGTAAACTTCAGAGTTAAGCAGGTCATAAAAAGTTAACTCAGGTCATAAAAAATTAAAATAGATTTAACTATGCAAAAATAAGCAATTTCTGCAGGACAAAATACCACAAAAGCAAAAGACAAATTGAGAGAAAATAATTACAATACATTTTACTAAAGGTTACTAGTTGTAATGAGTGAAAGTCTCACACGGGTTAATTCGAAAAAGAGAAAACCCATTAGAAAAACAGTTCAAAGATGTCCTGTCAGGTTAAGGACGAAGAAATGGAATGACTCATCAGGAACCAGGGCTCCGCTCCCTCGGTCACCGTAGAGAAGAATGACAGGTCATTGGTGTGCCGTGCTTTCCACCCGTCAGGATTAAGATGTGAGGATGTAGAGAAATGGACGTTCTCGAGAAGTACGGGAGTGGAAGTTACCACAACTTTTTTTGAACAGCTTTTGGCACCTGTCAGATTGAAACCGCTCATACCCTTGACCAGCATTCTGGCAGATTAACTAAGGACTTAAGTCTGAGGTTGTTTACGGTGGCATCGTCTGTCACCTAATAAACCGGATTCAGCCTGCATGCCCATCAGTAAGGGAACTGGACAGGTGACTGGTGCCGCTTCCCATGTGGACTAGTGCGCAGCTGTCAGGAAGAGGAGGTGGGCCCAGACGCGTCACCAGCGGTGTCCATAGAGGGTCGTGTACCGTATGCTTCTACCTTTAAAAACTAAAATGCACATACACAAGAGTGCGTATTACGCGCCATCGAATCAGCTCTGACTCCTGGCGACCCTGTGATGAGCAGTGTCCATGTTCTGTGCTCCCCGTGCACAGCACAAGAGCAGAGAGGAGAGTGGGCCACATCCGCCAGCGGTGGCCTGGGTGGGCGTGGTGGGGCGGCGGGGCCTTCCTCTCGTGCCTCCGTGCCGTTGGGAAAACGTATCGCGTTTGTAGTTGAGAAGAAAATGTGGGTATAAAAAGCAGTGTAGGCAAAATATTTGGTCATTTTATTGTACATAGCAACCATTAGCTAAGCGGAATGTGATCAACCTGAGTATTTTTCTCAGTATAGTATGTAATTTTCAGTAGACTTAGCTTCAGAATGTAGAGAACTAAAAAAAAAATGTAGGTGAGATTAGCTAATGAAAAATTGTCTTCAGTCTTGTTTCATTCTTTATTACAGTTCTTCTGTTTCAAATTTGGGGCACCTCTTCCAAAGTTTTGGGTCAAAGTCAGATTTCGTGCAATGGTTGTAGCCCCAATATTTTGAATTACTATTTATCCGGAATAGAATGTAAGGTTCTGGCTAATCAGAAGTTTCCTGCAGCGGTCCCCAACCTTTGTGGCACCAGGGACCGGTGCTCCTATGAGAATCTGATGTCTGATGATCTAAGTCGGAGCTGAGGTGGTGATGCCGGCGCGGGGAGCGGCTGCAGATGCAGACGAGGCTGCAGATGCAGACGAAGCTTCGTTTGCCCTCCGCTCACCTCCTGCTGTGCAGCCCGGTTCCTAACAGGCCATGGACCAGTACAGGTCCACGGACCAGGGGGTTGGAGACCCTGCTTTATAGCATCTATGACCTGTGGATTTTAAAAGAAAGAACCCAGATGCAAACTAAGTGTGATCCTTCGATGGATGCAGAAGGTGTCCCAGAAGCATTCTAGAGCCTGGGGAATCACCTTCGTGGGGCTGAGGTGAGGTTAACGAGATGACCCTGAGATGACCCTCACAGAGTCCCTGGAGCGCTGCCTGTGTGTGGGGGGGGAGTGGCAGTGTGGCTCCTGCTGGGGCATGGACTGGGAGCGGACGCCTGGGTTTGATCCCTGCTCCTCACTGGCTCTCTCGGGCAGTTAACCTAAGTGCCTCCCCGCCTCGCTCTCTCACCAGTAACAGGAAGAACAGTATCTGCCTCCCTAGACTACTGTAAGGTTTGCTGCTTTAGAATAGGGAGAGCACTGCACTAGTCCTGGCGGGCAGAAATGTTCATGACCATTTTTATGAGCCAGTCTGGGTGGTGGATGACAGCGTGAGGTGAGCTCGTGTGTGAGATTGAACCACCACTCACAGTGTTCCAGAGTGAGAGAGGAGGGGACGGGCTCTTTGCATCCCGCCGTGTCCTCGTTCCCTGGGGGGTGGCGCTCAGTTTGGGGCACTGAGACTGCCTTGTGGCCAGAGGAGGGGGCCAGGCCGGTACCGAAGCTGCGGCCTCTGCTGCGAGGGAGGCTTGCGGGAACCGGAAGTGTGTTCCCCAGATAAAAGAGACACCCCCCCAGCGTGAGACATCGGCAATAGAAAGACTGGATTTAGGCGGGTGGTTTAATTCAGCAGTTGAGATCTGACGTGGCACAGGTGGAAGAGTTGGCTATCTCCAGATTGGCTTCCTCCCTGCGATGCCCCCTCTCCCAAGATGCCTGGCTGCGGCCCCACCGAAAGGCAGCGCGCATGTCCTGGGCCAGCTCATGCAGTCTCGCGTCTAGGAGAATGGGCTAGACCCGGTACCGTCTGGGCTCCCTTGGAAGTGGCCTGCTGGAGCATGTGGGCTTCTTGTAGGGGTCGGATCCTGGGAGTCAATGGTCATCCTAAATGCCGCTTCGTGTCCTTGTAATGCAGCTCGTTGAATACTTCCCATAGTCTTTATGTCGCTTGTGAAAAACATGAAAGTATTTGCAGCTACGTCAGTTACTAGGGCAATCCCGAGGGATAAGACAGTAACGGAGTAGACGTTCCTCATTTGCATGAGGAGTATAAAGCGGAAGAGTTACTTTTTGTTAAATCAAGAATTTATCAGGTATTTCAGGTACTTCTGACCAAAAGACTCCTGAAGAAATTTTTTTTACTTGGAGTTTATAAATGTTCATTAAAATTTTTATTTTTGAAAGAGTAGCATTGATACCCTGTTCATTCCTGCATAGAGACTTAAAAAGATGATATGGCTGAATTGGTTTTTAAATGAGTACATTTCTGTCCTTGAACTCCGAGGAACAGGAGCTAGGGCAGGTTGTCCAGCCAGTGTGCTGACCTTCAGAGCGTGGACGCACACGCCCTCCTCCCTTCTCAGCTGTGTGCGGGTTCATGTATTTAATAGCTTAAATAGAAGTTGGAGGGGAAGCTGGAAAATAAGGAATTGGGTTCAATTTTATGTGGAAAGGAATAATTGAGTATAAAACATTTAAGACCAGTACTTTGTTTTGTAAATCTTCAGCTTTTTGGATAAAAGATTTCTCTGAGTTAATCTTGGAGTATCTGCAATGCCTCATTTTCTCCGTAGACATTTGTTGAACTGGGCATTGTGCTGGGGACACCCCTCAGCCTCTCCTGGTCTCTGTGCTCGTTTGTTTGAGACTCTGAGTGGTTATTGAAGTGGGATCTTTTGAGACCTGTAGACCTTTGAAGAGTCCCTGTAACTTTGAAGTTCTATTCTGAGGTACCAAATTATTGTTTTCTTGCTCGAGAATCAGGTTTTTTTCTTCCCAGGATTCACTTTCTAGAGAAAGATTTTAAAATGATTGTTGATTTCAGTAATGAAATTATCAAGACAAGTATTTTTCTCAAAATACCCAGCGTCCCTTAAAAATGCCTGTCGGGTCATCTTTCACTGCTTTTATGTTGCCTGTAACTGTTGGGAACATGTCCATATTAAATAACTGTCAAGAAAATATTTTTAAAAATAAAATTTGTCCAACAGAGAGAACATTAGACTTTAATAGCGAACTTATCTCAAAAGTTTCCCCCTTTGACACGCCCACCCCCCTCCCCGACCGGTGACCTAAGCAGGTGTCCTGTGTCCTAGGGAAAGAAGCTCGGAAAGGATCTCTGCTCTTTGACGACCTCCCTCCGGCCGGCAGTACTGACTCAGGTACAGTCTTCAGGCTCTCCCAGGTGTGTGTCAACGTGTCATCCTGGGATTGTAGTTGTCTCAATCTTTTTCCCTTTCCCCCATTTTCAACACACAGATGTTTTAGGTGTTGGACTGTCTTAAGTTTTGAATCCATGGCATCAGGTAAGGCAGACAAATCCACTAGTCGCTAGCCCTGAGAAACTGCGTAAAGATGCTGAGCAGTTTTCTCTGGTTCATTTGAGTGTTTCTTTTACAAACAAATAGGATTTAACTCTTTAAGGCAGGTTTTTGTTTCCTTTCAACGATAGGACTTTAAAATAGGTTCAAGACATTAACTGCAGTGTGAGTTGCCATTGGATTGACACAAGAGTTTTGAGTTTATTTCAATGACCCACATAGGTGTCCTGGTGGGATGGATTCTGAAACTTAAGCCTCACCCAGGTTTTATGGGTTCACCAAGTGTTCTGCTGTGTTTCAGGATCAGGGGGACCTTTGCTTTTTGATGATCTCCCACCAGCCAGCAGTGGTGATTCAGGTAAGTGGTAGGGAAAAAATCCAATGTGCTGATGGAAATAATACAGATTTTACTCTTATGTCAAATTTATTTATAGCTTTTCAGAGGGTTTAGGATGGCATTAAGTCATAGTACAGCATAAAGTTTATTAAAACTAAACAGGCACCATTAGATGGAAGCAAAAAGATTAGGTAGGTACTTCACTACATCATCTTTGTGGCGATTTTTTTTTTTTTTAACTTCTTGTGGTTCATCTTACAATTGACTAAGAATTAAGAGTTCAGTAATTTACTTTGAACTTTATTATTAATTAAAAATAAAAAAAAAGCCCACATCTGTCATTCTGGTTTGCCTTATGTTCCTGATGGATCCAGTGGATCCAGCAGGTGTCTTCATATATGAAATAACGGTTAAAATATTTTCAGTATCCCTAAACCCATAAATTCAGGTAAATAAATCTTCTGTTTCATGCTACTTACATTAAAAATTTTCTGATTTCAGAAAACGAGGTCTGAATGACACTGGTTTAGTGACTGACTGGTACAGACCCCTGTGCAGGAATTTTTTTGCAATGCAAGACGTTAGTTAATATTTTTCACTTGGTTCATATGTCGTCAAGATTCTGTTTATTGATTTGATTTGATTTTTGTCAAGCCTGTTAACACCACCTCTGTTCTATAAATGTTTAACTTCTTTTTATGTCCCAGTCACATAGAAGGGGAGCATGGAGCAGATTTCTCTAGGTTGTCATAGTGAGGCTCTGTGACTCCATCTCCCTGAGGACTTCTCCGGGGAATTCCCAGAGGGGAGGGGAAGGTACTGCGGTGGCGGTGGTAGGGGGATGTCAGTTTGGGATGCAGGCTGTCTTTTTTCATGTGCAGTTGTATTCTGGTGTGAAAACCTTTATATCGTCAAATAGAACATTTGCTGCTTTTCATACAATTTTTTTTTGTAGTAATTCATTACCATAAAATCATTGGAATTAGTCTAGAAAGTTTGGATTAAATTAGTATCATTTCTGTATTTGGAAAAAGTAATACAATCATCTTACATACCCATACCAGGAAACTACAGCATCCTCACGCTCACAGTTTGGCCTTCCCAATAAAGACAGCGCCTTTAGTTACGATGAAAGTTAATGTGTGCACACAGGGCTCGCAACAGGTTTAATAGAGGAAAGAGCCAGCATAGCCATGCTTAGTTGTCTGTGGGGCAAAAGACGGTCAGCCAGTCACAGCTAATATCTCAGCACCCCAGAGAGCAAGTTTGGTTTTGGGGACATAGAATCCAGTCTTACATCCAATCCAGTATTTTGGATTTCTTGAGAAGATATATTCTTCTCAAGCAGGCAAGAACCGTTTATAAAAATGGACTGCGTTCTAGGACGTAAAGGAAGCCCCAGTAAAGAATCGATTTTATAGACAGACCACATTTCTGACTACAGTGTGGTGTAACTAGAAGTCAATAGCAAAGCTTTAAAAATTCCTGTTTTGCAATTTTAAAGAAAGGATTCTTTTACGTGCCCATGGCGAAAGCGGAGCACAAACAGCAAGTGGCAGGAGGGTCTCCTGGAAACGCCCGACGTTTCCTGTTAATTTGGCATGTTATGTGGGGTGGGACGTCTGTCATGTTATACTATGGTATGAAATAAAAATCAGTTACTTGCAAAAGGATGGATTATAAAATGCAGGGACATTTTCTTCCCTTTTCCTCCACTCAGAAATGTCGGGCAAAGGGGAGTTGCGTAAATGGCCGCGTGCTTTATGCCTAAGTGCGGGGAACACTTGGGCCCGTTCGCTGTGACAGCAGCTGCCATCTCTTGGATATTCGGTGGACCAGGCACTGTGATAAATGCTTTATGCACCTCGTCCCCATCAATTTTCAAACAGCCTTCTAGGACGACTATTCCGGAGTTGCCGGTGCAGAACGGGCTGGGAGGTGAAGTAACCTGCCTGCCGGGCACACCTCCTGTGAGCAGCAGAACTGGGCCTGGAAACCAGACCTTTCTGAAGGCACGCCCACCGCAGGCGCTCCAGGCCCTGGCTTTGAGTGCACATGCCTTTCTTCGCGTCTGGGAATGGCTCCAGCAGCCCCATTTACCTTTTGGGGTACCTGCAGCCCTTAAAGTCCGACATTTACCTCATTGTAAGCCCGTTTTGGCACTTGATTTTTTTTTTGAACTTGTTCAGGAGTGTCGCTTTGCGGATTTTGGAAATGTCCCTATTTATAAATAAGAACCTGTGGGTGTCAAACATGGCGTGCGTGCTGCAGCCCCGGGTACAGCTGTGTCTTTTTACCGCCGAGAGGCCTCTCTTGCACATGCTCCCATGGTTGGTCTGAGCAGGGCCTGACCCTAACTCGTGGTCTTCCACGCAGGTGCCCAAGCGCACTGCCCAGGCCCTTGATACCACAGCCAGGGCTGCTGTGCCTGCCTCTCACAGGCCTCTGAAGGCTTGACATGTCATCTGCCTCTGAAGGCTGCGGGGAGCCCGGTCCGCTGGGGGATCTTTTATAGCAGTCCACAGCTGTGTTTCTGTCTGGTTTTTACTTCATTTCCAGGTTCTCTCGACACCTCGCTAGCCCAGCTGGTAAAGAATGAAGGGAAAGGAGCAAAGAGGAAAACCTCTGAGGAAGAGAAGAATGGCAGTGAAGAGCTTGTGGAAAAGAAAGTTTGTAAAGGTTTTAGACAGTTTGAAAACAAATGTATTAGACTTCATCTTCCAAAACAACCCAGAGCAAAAGCAGGCTCAGCTGTCTGATGCTGCTGCTTCCTTTCGCGTCTGTATTTAAGGAGCGCGTAGGGCTCCCTTTTTGCAAACAGATTTCCAGAGTTTACTTTTGGTTCCTCTCTCTTTACTTTCTCTGCTTTGGTCAGGTGGGAAACCTACGTTTCTTCCAAGGGTTTAAAAACACAGGTAGCCTTGACTCAGCCCTCTCTGTCTTTCTGATCCTGAGTCTTCGTTCCCTGCCGGCTGATGGGCACCGTGAATTCCCTGTTAGCACCGTAGACAGCTTCCCCTTTGAGCCCGAGGCTGCAAAGAGCAATTGAAATTTGTAGTCAGCCTTGCAGCTTGTCGGAGTGGGAGAAACGAAAGGCATCAGCGGGAGAGGAGCAGCTCTGGGTTTCAGCCGCTGCCCTGCGGGGGCTTCGTCCTTCCCCTGAGGAGCTCTGTGCCCGCAGCAGCGGCGCTTCGCAGAGCGCTTGCTCTGTTATTTACACGGCCCTTGGGGTCAGAAAGCCAGCTTAGGCTGGCCCGGCGTCCAGTATGAGTAGGTTTCTGTGCCTAGGTGGACTCCCGTACCCTTTTCCTTCTTAGTTAAAGCAAGAGCAGCTGATCTTGCCGTTCAGATTCTTTACCGGCCTCACGCGTGGAAGTGCAGGTTTTCAGGTGTCCGGCAGGGCCTTCGGCATAAGCTCTACTTACTCGCATTTCTCGAAAGTAGTGCTTTGCCTAACGCCTTCTCAGACGGAGCTGTCCTGTGCTCCTTGCTGTCCTCTGCTGTCCCCTCTCCACTGCTCAGCGCTGCGGAGACTGGCCCCGGCCGGCACTGGTCCGACCTCCATTGCAGACTGCCCCCGGGGAGAGGCCTCGAGGGGTGTGGCTTATCTGCGTGCCCCGTTAGGACATTGCTGACCGTTCCCTCGCATTTGCTCTGGGATTAGGGCTTCTGGAGGGAAGGGCACAGTTTTGTATTGGCTTTGTGTTCTCTTTTCTCAGCCTCTTCAGTGATCTTCAGTTTGAAAGGCTACGTGGCCGAGCGGAAGGGTGAGCGGGAGGAGATGCAGGACGCCCACGTCATCCTGAATGACATCACCGAGGAGTGCGGGCCCCCGTCATCCCTCATGTGAGTGTCCGCACTCCAGCGGGCCTGGTCGGCATAAAGCTCTGGACCAAACTGACAAGCTTTGGGCTCCGTCCAGTGTGTATTCAGTAGAAGGACTGACACCCACCACTTGAAAGTAGTATTCAGCTGGGATGGCATTTGCCCCCCTCCCCCCTTACGTTTTTGGTTGTCACAGTGGGTGTGCTCCAGAGTCTGGTAGGGGAGGCCGAGGGTGCTGCCCAGCGTCCCACAGTGCACCAGGCAGCCCCGTCACAGCCGTCCGGCCCCAGATGTCAGCGTGTTGACGTTGGGAAGGCCTGCTCTCTGGGAAGTGGCTCCACGTGGGGGCTCTGGGGTGTGTTCCTCGCCACCGGTGCTTGACGAGCTGCCGCCAAGGAGTTTTCCAGGTGTGTGGCCCGGAAGAGGGAGGTGGAAGCCCCGAGGTGCAGCAGCGAGTGGTGACCACGGAGGGCTAGTACGATGGCGAGGGCTCAGGGAGAGCAGAAACCGATGGCTTCAGGGGGAGGAAAGACAGGGAGAAGTAGCCTCATCCGGACACGCTGAAACGTAGCCTTCTGGGTAAGGTCTTAGGTGTGGAGGAAAAGCAGCCAGAGGCAGGGCATCCAGGTGGTCATTGACATTCGTTATGTTTACGTACGTGACGTTGTGTGTATGTTTCATAATTACATGGCACAAACCACCTGGTGGTTCTATACTTACATACTCCAGGTGTTACCTTCACTGACACTAGTCATTAACATAGTGTGCTGGGGCCATCAGTGCCAGTAGCTTTTGTCTGGTGGATCAGGCTAATCGTGAGGCAATGGCCCAGGGTACCTGGTCATGTTCTGAGGCAACTGTATGTGCGTGTGCACTTGCTCCGTGAGTGTGCCTTGGAGTCACTTTCAAAGCCAGGAGAGGGCTCCTGGAGGGCTGCGGGAACAGAGCCTTTGGGGTGGGTCTGATGGGGAACACCAAGCCACACCAGGCCAGCGCGATGCCACGAGATACCAGGTCTGACGCGCAGCCAGGTGAAGCTTATTCTTTCGTGGGTCGTAACGTCCCAGGTTGAAAAGGGTTTCAGAATGTCAGGAGCAAAAGAAAAAAAAAAATGTTGGGCGAGACAGGTCTGCCAAGTGAATGTCCTTTCCCCTGGACATTTTGTTCTTTCTTTCTTGAATCAGTTTGTTATTTAGCGCCATTTCCCCCACATATGTGAATTTTCCTGGCAACACTTGGGAGGGGAATAGGAATAAGTGATAAGGTGTAGACATCCATCCGTGTGAGTGACAACCCCGGAACGACCCCTGCTCTCACAAGTGTTTTTGACTGTCTTGGGTCAGTAATTATCTGTGCCTTAGTGTTTAAAACTAAAACTGGTTTAAATAGAAAAATTTAAAATAGATGAATTTTAATTTCATCTTCACTGAATTAATAGATCTTGATTTTTGAAACAAGTGTTGAGGAGTTAACTTTTAATTTTGAAATACCATGCAAGTTACTTAAACGTTTGTCTTAGTTAACGTTACTGCCTTTTTTCCCCGTTTGTGACCATGTGACTAGTGTCTTACCAGTGAGACTTCCTCTCTCTCGTCGTTGCTCACTGGTTGAGATAAGATTGAAGAGCTTCTGATAGGAGTAATGTTTGCTGTGAGACTCACTGACTCCTAATTCATTTTCCTAGTACCCGGGTTTCTTATTTTGCTGTTTTCGATGGACATGGAGGAATTAGAGCCTCAAAATTTGCTGCACAGAATTTGCATCAGAACTTAATCAGGAAATTTCCTAAAGGTGAGTCTGAGAACTAAGTTCGTGTTCATTCGGTGTTTGCCGTTGGTGTGGATCAGACACTTTGGCTTTAGCGAAGGGTCATTACGACAGGAGCAGGGCCGAGAGGAGCGAGCTCCGAGGCAGGCGGGTGTAGCGGCCGCGCATGTGTGCCTCGTGGAGTCGCTCGTGTCTCGGTGATTGGCACCTCTCGCGAAGCGTCCAGGCACAAGCGGGTGTCTCGCCCTTACACTCGGGAGACTGCTGCAGCCAGTGCAGATGGCCCTGTCTCGTCGGCGAGGAGATGGGTCGTTCTCGGTCATGGCAGAATGGCAGTGGGAGGAAGCGAGCCTCCGCTCCTGAAGAGTTTGCTCTCTTGTTCCTTCTGTAATAGGGGATGTAATCAGTGTAGAGAAAACCGTGAAGAGATGCCTTTTGGACACTTTTAAGCATACCGATGAAGAGTTCCTTAAACAAGCCTCAAGCCAGTAAGTAGAACCACGCGAAGACGTGAGTGGAGTGTGTGTGTTGTTTTCCTAAACACATTTCAGGTCTCCTGATTTAGTTTAATACTAATGCTCACTGTCTGGAAAGTACCTAGCACCAAGTAAGCTCTTACACCTGTTAACTAACTCTGAAACGGGAAAAAAGTAAGTTTCAAGGAAACGTTTCGTTTTGAAGTATAAGACACTTTCCATTTGGCTCTGGAAATGAGTCTCAAAGTGCTAGCATGCTGGTGGTGACTGTATTTCTGATGTCTTTCCCTCCAGGAAGCCTGCCTGGAAAGATGGGTCCACTGCCACGTGTGTTCTGGCTGTAGACAACACTCTTTATATTGCCAACCTCGGAGATAGCCGGGTATGTGGCTCTGGAGCCACCCACTTAGATAACAGCATGTCACGGGGGGACGAACCGTAGCAAGCGCTTGTCGAAGAGGAAAGCGATGATGATGGCTGGGTTGAAGTCCCGTGGGGTCGCTGCAGGGGCTTCTGCAGAGTCTAGGTCCTGAGTGGGGATAGCAGCTGAGCTTGAGGCACTTGTCCTCCGGGAAGACTTGAGCACCGTCGCAGACCTTCTGCTTTAAAATCCGGGTGTCGTCGTGTTCCTTCGTTTCCCGCGTTTTCTTTCTTGTGTGTACTCTGTGTAGACAGCGCTGTAGGCCGGAATTTAGTCGGTAATCAGGTAACTTCAACATGCTTTAACTTCATTTCTCTGACCTCAGACAGTAATGAATGAAAGGTATTAATCCCTGCCTCTTAAAATCATTGCGATTTCAGAATAACTCAACAGCCTGGCTAGAACAGAGCGAGGTGACGTGCCAGTCATCCGTTGAACCCAGCCCATGTGGCTGAAGGAGAAAACCCAATCGTTTCCCACTGGCGACGCACAGCCTGGGTCCCAGTCACGATGCTAGGAAATGACCTAAAGCTGGAGGGTGGCGCGTTTCCAGCCAGCCTCCCTGCCCATTACCGGTCACAGTGATGACGTGACCCTTCTCACTCTCGGGCGGCATCTTCAGACCTGGAGATAGCTGCACCCCTGCCCCCCGTTGCTTTTAGGGTGATTTGTGTATTGAAGAAATGGCCCTAAGGCTACAGTGGTGATCATCGCAGGTGACAGTCCAGCCTAGTGGGGTTCGCACCAGGTGATTGTCCAGTAGGCTGTCTCCAGTTCATAGGTGTTCAGACCAAATGACTTAAGACTGTGAGTAAAATGGGCCCAAAATGAGAACGGCCTTGCAGGCAGACTCAGACGTGAGTCCTGGTGCTGTGTTTGGCTTTGGGCCTCAGCTTCCTCCTCTGAAATACGAGCTCGTCCAAAGTGCCGGACGGCCAGCATAGCGGGAACACACAGGGACGTGCTTGGGCAGCATGCCGAACTCCGCCCTCGTCTCCCAGACTCTTCTAGGAGTAACTTGGCCAAAGGGGACCTTGGTGCTCGCTAAGGCCTCCCTTCCCTGTAACCGTGAGAAGACAACGGCCTAGGAGGGTGAGCACCCGACTGTGCTCACCCAGCGGAGTTTGCACTGGAATTGAGACCCGAACTCGGGCTTCTCTCCCAGACCGGTGCTTCTGTGACAGACTCTGCTACTTTTTTGAACTCACGTTTGTCGCAGGAGCCTGAATCTGCAACCCAGTCATCACCCTTTCTCCTCAGCGGTGGCCCCAGCACCCACGTCTCACCCCCGCTGTCATCTGTCTTCGCAGGCCATCCTGTGTCGCTACAACGAGGAGAGCCAGAAGCATGCCGCCTTAAGCCTCAGCAAGGAGCACAATCCCACACAGTATGAGGAACGGATGAGAATACAGAAGGCTGGAGGGAATGTCAGGTAACGGCCTCCAGGGGCGGGGCGCTCACTGTGAAAGCGGCCGTGAGACTTCCGAGGGTGAGCTTTCCGCGTCGCGGAGGCTTCAGGGTGATGGGACTCTGACTTGGCCACGTAGGTCCAAGTGGGAACAAAAAACGTGCAGGAAATATGCCTCTCTAAATTCGCAGAAGCAGAAACCCTGTCTCAGGTTCAAGTACCCCACTTGCCACGTTCCTGTGCCCAGGAACTTGCGTAGATGCCATCACGCCGTCCTTCGTCACAGCTGAATGAGCTACATTTTTCAGCCAGTTCTCCAGAGAGAACTGACGTGCTTAAGACTGTGAACGCTCGTTGGGCTCACGATCTCTGGGCTCCCTGGGGATCACCTCCTCAGGCACAGGGGCCGCCCGTGTCTGGCTCCGTCTGCCCCACTTGCTCGCAACTCTCGTTCAGCCTTGTCCTGGTTGTCGTCTGCCATCCCTCTGGCCGCTAAAGGAGACCTTGAGGCTTGTCCACCTGAGGAGACTTCTTCAGGGATGTGGCATTGCGAATTTGTCAGAAGTGTACTGTGGTTCATCGTACAGCTTGACCATTATGATTTTTTTGTGGGGGATGAGAGAGAAGTAGCAAAGCCATGTAAGGCTGCAGTCACGTGTCCTCGGACGTGTCGTGCACCCGGAGACGTCTCTGCTCTGGGCTGATTCTAGCCAGCGGCATGGGGAGGTCTGGAGAGGAGGCAGGACTCTTCGAGTTGGTTCAGTGCTGCTGGGTTAGTAACGAGGGGACGTAGGCCCTGGTCACAGCTGTCTCTTGTGCCTCGGTGGGGTCATGGGCCTGATTTCCCACCGTGGTTGCTGTGGAAAGCCATGCCCAAGAGTGTGGCTCAGTGTTAGTGTCGACGTCACCTTTTCTGCCCTTCTAGCTTTAAAACTCTGCCTTTGAACACGTCAAAAAGACGTTTGGCTCAGTCCTGTGGCTGCGTGATCAGCTATGTTGCGGTCACGTCCCGTTTCCCAGGACCCGCTTAGTAAGCGCGGCATAGACGCCTTAGAGCGTTTGACAGTGGGCTCAGGGCCAGCCCCGCATTTCAGAGAGGAGGGTGGGAGGCTCGGACGGCAGTGGCTCTTCGCTCCTGAGCGGCAGGCCAGGCTGTGGTCCCATCTCCAGCCTGAGGCCAGGACGGGTGTGCTTTTTCTTTTCCTCCACCCCGCCTTCGTTTTATTAAAATTTTAAAATACAAGGAAAACATTTAAGAACGTCAGAGCAGACGTTTCAACATCGACCACCTAGATTCATAAGTTAACACTTTGCCGAATGCCCTTTGTGTATGTGAGTGGTAGGCTGGATTATCTGAAAATTAGTTGCAGAAGTAGCAGCTAAGAAAGTAATCCCTTAAGTTATATTAGATTATCTAGCATCCCGTCTGTGTTCACATTTCTCATTTATCCCGAGTCTTTGAAACCGGGGCTCCTCCGGCCTTCATGTTTGTTTGCCTTGGACGTGCATCCTTCAGCGTGGGCCGGTCCTCACTTCCTCGGCCGGGGTCCCATGCTGGGCCAGGCCGGCGGTCGTACAGGGCCACCATCTTCTGAGTTGGCCTGTTTTTCCCTAGTATTGTTTATGTTGTTCACTGGAAGTTAGATCTGAAGATTTCTCAAGATTCAGATTCAACGTTTTTAGCAAAAAGTGTTTGAAGGGGGTGTCCTACACCTGATTGTCCCTCCCTTCAGTGAGTTCGTTCGTCATGGAGCCCTCGGCTCACCCCAGCACTGGGCCGTGGTGGTAGCAGCAAAGTCTCCGAGTGAGGGGACAGATTTCCCTATGTGGTAGCAGGTAATCTGGGACGTGGCCTTTGGCACCTTGTGAGTATTCTGTTCACCGTCACCGTCCGTCGATGGTGTCATCTCCCCTTAGTGACTCTTGCCCGAATCGGTATTCTGTAGAGTGGCAAAGATGATTTTCTGCTCCTGAGAGTCCTGTCACAGCTATCAGCAGGTGTCGTACAAAAGAGCTTTCCTGGGGGGGTGGGCGCGGGGTGTGACTCATAGTTTCTGTTCAAAAAGCAGGGTAAATGTTTAACTCTTTCATTGCCAATTTACAAAGTGAGGCAGCCACACTTAACATGCATGGAAATTAGTGTTTTTGCTTTCGCTCCTCTGCTTCTGTCCCTTCCTGTCGTTCCTTGCCCTGTGAATCGCCGTGTGGCGATGGATTTTATGTGTTCTGTGCACTGATTGTGGCCATAGGTCATGGTGCTTTCGCTACTCACATCACCCCTGGCGTGGCCAGCGGAAGGGGGCTCCTTAGAGCTGACTCTCGTGTCCTTCAGACAGGTCTGCATGTGTCCTTAAATCCAAGCTCCACGTGCTGGGGATGCTTGTTTCAGCTGGGCTGCCTAAGCCTGTCCAAGGCTGGAGCCGGGACACACGTCGGACCATGCGCTTGGGTCTGTGCTGCTCACTCTGGTTTAACGGTGCAGCCTCCTCTGAGCTGCTTAATGCAGTGGTCGTATCTCTTTTCCTCTCTTCTGAAAATCTTGGTTATTACCAAGAGTATATTTATTTGCAAAAGTGCTTTAAAGTCACGGTGTTGACGTTGTCGCCGTTAGTGAAGTTTGGGTTCGTGTAGTTCTCTTGTCTTTGGACTGTTTCTCACGAGGACCGTGCAGAGTTCCATGTGTCAGCGTGGAGTCATTGCTATTCCCGTGCTTGTTGCCACCTCGGTCATTTATGATCCTTTTGTTTCAATTTGTTTTAGATTTTAGGACTTTTCCCCTTTATTATCAGGCATTTACATGGTGAAGTTGGAACTCTTGTGCACTGTTGGTGGGAATGTAAAATGGTGCAACTGCCGTGGAAAACTGTATGGAAGTTCCTCAAAAATTAAAAAGTTACCACGTGATCTCGCAGCTCGACTTCAGGGTGCACGCGCAGGAGAATTTAAAGCAGGGATCTGAACAGACGCGCACACAGCCGTGTCCGTAGCGGCTTCCCTGTTGGCTGATGAAGTGGTAGAGCGTGGAACGCTGTTCAGCCCGAACCTGGAAGCAGATGGCTCATGCGCTACAGCGTGCACCTTGACGTCATGCTGAGTGAAACGAGCCAGTCACGAGCCACACACTGCCCGCTTCTACTGATACGGGGTCCGAAGAGCGGCCAGAATTCTCATAGACGAGTGCAGTGGGAATTGTCGGGAGGAGGTGTGGCGAGTGCTGGGTAACGGGGGCGTTTCTGGAAAGGTCCTCGAGGCGGCGGTGGTGACGGCTGCACAACATTGTGGCTGTGCTAATGCCACTCAGCTGCACATTTAAAACTAGATAAAATGGTAAGTTTTGTGTTGTATATATTTCTACCACAACTTAAAAATTGAAATTCTGCATTTTTCCGTGGTTAGATAGCTGAATTATATAAAAAGGCGTATTTGCAAGTGTCGTGCCTTCATCCCTGTCTCTCTCCCTTTATTTCCTGATTCTCTCCAGTGTGCCGTCTTACAAAAGTAAGCAAATCTGTGTGCGTAGTCTTTTACCTTTCCTACTTTCTCACACCGACGGCGGGATGCTGTGCACAGCAGCGCGCCTCTGTCTCCCATGGGCCCTCCGAAGATGGACGGTTTCACTCTCACTTCGTAAGGACGGCAGCTGCGCAGCTGAGGCGGGCTTGCACACGCGGCCCTGAGCTGCGCAGCTGAGGCGGGCTTGCACACGCGGCCCTGAGCTGCGCAGCTGAGGCGGGCTTGCACACGCGGCCCTGAGTCTTGAATATGCGCTCCGGTAGGCCTCGCCTGGTCAGGCGCAGGGCCAATAGTGCGGGCAGCGGGCTGGGGCCGCACCTGCAGGCTTGGCCGTAGCACCCATCGGGTTAAGACACTGAACTTGGGCGTCCGCCCTCGGGATGCCCAGAAGATGGAGCTTCCACCACCCAGCCTTTGCTTTGCTCATAGATGGCAGCAGAGTGTGACCTTGCTTTTGCTCATGTGCCAGGAGAGCTGCAGCCAGGTTGGCCGCCTCTGTGCCTCTCTTCCTGACTGAGTTGGAGCAGGGAGCATCAGGCCGCCGCGTAGCCTTCCCGCCAGCAGGAGCGAGTCTCGCTGGGCAGGTGGTAAGGAGTGAAGATGGAAGCTGTGCGGAGCCAGCCGTGTCACCACGCCAGCGTGCCAGCACCTAAGGGCGGCTGCTCCCTGACCGGTCTGGCCGTGGTGGCCCTCACACAGGCGGCAGTGAGGCTCCATGCTGCGGTGACAGCGGTCTTGCAGTCGGTGCTCCGATTCGCTGAGCTGAGTGACGTTTGCACGTGCACACCCTATGCAAGCGGTCGCACTGGGTGCAGGCAGAGTCCCAGGCCGGCTCGCCACGTCATTTTCTGAAGTCTCAGTGGCTTTTCTTGGGTTTGTCACTTGGGCCCTTGGGTTGGGTGCAGGACTTCACTCTGTGGGACTTTGCTCAGTAAACCAGAGTGGACATGGCAGCCTCTGAGGTGCGGCGCATGTGTGGGATTGATCCTCGTTTCTTGTACTGAGTCGTGCTGTGCCCAAAGTTGCTGACGGTAACTGGGTCTCCTGAGACCCATCACTGAACTCAGTCTCCTTGACACAAGTTGCACTTAGCACTGAGAGGAGGGGACTCTATCCTGGGCACCCAGTCACTCAGCCGCTGAAGAGGCCCTTTGTTGGCTTTCCGTGGTCCTTGTGCTTGGAGCTGCGTCCTGACTGGTGCTGTCAAGGCCGGGCCCCCACCCGGTCCCTCCAGTCTTCAGCCCTGCTCTGCCCCTCCGGCCCCGCGTTCTGATTGCTCTGGGAGGACTGCTCGGCTTTTCCCCACATCAGACGTCAGCAGTTGTTTTCGTTGCTGATGACTCAGCCGTCCCATGGGCGGTGGCTTCGTGGGCTCGGCGAAGGGCCCAGGCGCGGAGTTCCCTGCCCCAGGCACGGGCCCACAGCATCTGCAGAGCTGCTTGCTCCAGCACCGGGAGCCCCTGGGGACACCGCACTTCAGGCCCAGTGTCAGTGCCTGCCCAGCGCCCTCCCGCACCCCGTCCACTGTGGCTTTTCCCTTGGGCGCATAAGCCAGGGTGTGGGGGCCCGGGAAGTGCCAGCTGCCAAGGTCGCAGTAAAATGTTCTCGGGGAGTCGAGCTGAGGACCGTTCCCCTGCGGTGGGAGCTGTCTCACAACGAGGAGCCCATCTCTGTCACCCCCACCCCACCCTCCCCTGGAAGGAGAACGGGCGGTAGTGCCACGCTGCACAGGAGGCCGCCGACCCCGGGTGCTGCGAGTCCAGCCCAGACCCAGTAGGGAGGAAGGGTGCCTAGGGCGTGGGGATAGTCGCCTTCGAGTATCTCCCAAATCTGATTGAAGTGAAATGCGAAAGTGCCCTTAGCCCCACCTGTTCGGGGCCAGGCCACATGCTCGAGTCACTGGAGGAGCTTTAGGGTAAAGAACAAAATGACAGACAGACAAAGCCAGGCCCGCACCCGAGTCCCATCAAGGTCCAAGTCTGATTCTGGGCTGTGGGCCAATCAACAGGTTAGGCCAGTGCTGGCACATGGGCGGCAGCCAGAGGGGGGCGCTGTTCCCTTCCATGTGCAGCTGGGCTGAGGTGCCAGGAGCAGGAGGCATGGTGGTGACCAACCGCAGTGAAGACTGAGCACGCTTTTCCGTGTTGTGCGTGAGGTCAGGAATGTCCGTGCTGGTTAATAACGTGAATTCTGCAGACTGCACCTTCCACTTTGTCCCATTTTTCTGCTTTTAAGGTCATATTGTAAGTGCTGTGGCCCCGTGATCTGGCGGATGGAGTCTGAGTGTTCTCCCCTCATTTTAGGGATGGGCGTGTCTTGGGTGTGCTGGAGGTGTCCCGCTCCATTGGGGATGGGCAGTACAAGCGCTGTGGGGTCACCTCCGTGCCAGACATCAGACGCTGCCAACTGACCCCTAATGACAGGTAAAAGGGCCCCAGGGGCACAGGCATGCACACACGTGTCCTTGTCACTCTCCCAACTCTTCAGCTTGTATAACGAGCCACGTCTTAGGCACTGCGCTAGGCCCCGGAGCTGCAGAGAGGATACGGCACTGCCCCATGGGCCCCGCTGTCGGGCGGGGAACACACAGGACGGGGGGGCTCTGGTCCAGGGGTTCCTGGGTGGGGGCTGCTCTGGGATACAGTGGCAGTGGAGAAGGGAAGGGCTTCTTGGCCAGGGGAGCACGCGCAGAGGCACGACAGCACGGCCATGCAGCTGCCAGTGACAGCACTGGGCAGACGATGGCAGGTGCTTTGGGGACAGTGATGGGCCCTGAGTTCTGTGCTGAGGAGTTTGAAATCTAGCTTCTCGGTGAAGAATCATGGGAGGTTTTTAGGCAGAAGCAAGCTAGGTCGGGAAAGACTGCCTGTTTAGCTGTACGTCCCCCGTCCTGAGCTGCCCGAGGATGTAGACATTGTGCCTGGTGACAGGAAGCCCTCGGCCAGTCATCGTTAGAGGTCAGAGCAGGATGGAGCGGGGGGCGGCATGGGGAAGAGCGGAAGCTCAGGCCTGAGTCGCTGGGGGAGGTGAGAGGTGCACTGACTGTGCTGTGGCGGGGCGGGGGTCTCTTCCAGAGCGCAGCCGAGAAGCCCTGCCACGTCCCTCCCCGCTCAGCCACCTCCTGTCCTCCACCCCTGCCCTCAGCATGCCATGTTCTTGCTGACCTGGGGTCCCAGGACGTGTTTCCACTGCTTTTCTGAATGAGGCTCAGAAGAGCCTTATCTGCCCCATACCAGACCAAGCCCCCTTTAGTATGTGTGGTGCCAACTCCCTCCACGCTGGGTTGTAGTCCCGTTTGTAGGATCAGTTACTCAAGGTCTGTCACCTCCCCGGAAGGGGCAGGAGTCTGCTCAGACTTGTGCCCTGCTGGTCCCCAGCACAGGCTTTGTGCTGGGTACATACTTGTTGCATGAACCCCCAGTCAGAAGAGAGCTGAGACCCACACAGCACAGTGAGCAAAGAAGGGCTTGAGGCCGAGGGAACCCCGTACCCCGTGCCGGGAGAGCTTGAACCAGACCTGTCCCCGCCACCGCTGCTGAGGAGGACTTGCCTGGGGTTGCTGCCCAGGGGACAGGGGTTTTGAAAGCGAAGAATCCTATATTCAGACAGCGAAAGTGGACGGTCGTCCTCCCTGGGCCCTGGGCTCACACGTGGCCTTCTTGTGGGTGACAGGCATTCAGGGACGTTCCCGTAGGTCCCAACCGCTCGCTCCGTGTTTGGGAGGTGGCTCGAGATGTGGTGTGATGGAAAGCCAGTGTATGTTCACCGTCACACTCGGCGTTTGCATTCAACGACTTGACTTTTGAGTTTGCCTAAGGAAGGGCAGCGGCCGACGCTGGAATTGACCCACACCCAGGTTACTGGCAACCAGAGGGCAGTCCCGGGCTCGATGCATACGAGCTGCCTGCCATGGTTTTTAGGTAGTTTTAGCCTTCGTGTCATAGAAGTTAAATCGGTTTTTAAAAACGTTTATTAGCCTTTGAGTAGTTGGACAAGTGTTCGTCTTGCCTTTATTGCAGGCTGTTTCGTGGCATCTGCGTAGTTATAACCCGTTTATGCTTCTTCCCTCCATCGTAGGTTCATTTTGCTGGCCTGCGATGGCCTCTTCAAGGTCTTTACCCCAGAGGAAGCTGTGAACTTCATCTTGTCTTGCCTCGAGGTAAGAAGGCTCATAGGGAGTGCCAGTTGTCGCAGCTTTAGATAACTGGGAGTCGGGGACACCCCGTTCCTCCTCCATGCCCCTCATTGTTGTGGGGCAGCCCTTGTGTGTACTTGCAACGTCCGCTCTGCCCAGGAGACACCGGTCAGTCTGTCCTGCCTGCCCTGCTGGGCACGGCGAGCAGCTGCTCCTCTTGGTGACGCTGTCTCGAGAGGGCCGGGGTGCGGGCCCCCCGTTTACCAGCCCTTTCTTGCGGGTAGGATGAGAAGATCCAGAGCCGGGAAGGGAAGCCCGCTGTCGACGTCCGCTACGAAGCGGCCTGCAACAGGCTGGCCAGCAAGGCAGTGCAGCGGGGCTCGGCCGACAACGTCACCGTGATGGCGGTGCGGATCGGGCCCTGAGGGCGCCGCGAGGCCGGGCCCGGTGCGGCGTTGGCCAAGGTCGTGTGTGTGTGCACATCTGTGTGTTTCGCGTACTCCTGTGGGACTCTCGTGGTTGTAAATAAAGGTTCTTTTTTTTTTTCTAGTCTTTTGAACTAATATGTTTCGAGCAGCCCTCGACCCTTCAGAGGTTAGGTGTTTGGTTTTGAATATGCTCTGGGTCTCGTTAAAACCACCGTGGCGACTTGCAGTGGCTCGTGGTTACTGACCCGCAAGCCATTCACCGCGCACTGTCTTGTAGTTTCAGGCCCCTCTCCTGTGCTCTGTCACCCTCGGGATGGCCCTGGATGATGGGGAAGTGGCATCCCCTAGTGAGGAGGTGGTGGTGGTGACTGGCCGAGACGAGCTAGGACCCGAGTTCAGGGCGGTTGGGGTGCGAAATAAGGGTACGATATGTTTTGTACCCTCTCAGCCGGGAGAGCAGACTGGCCCACGAGCTCAGGCCCTCCATGGGGTGGTGGGCCCCGCAAGCACCCCCGACGACAGCTCAGGACTCGGCTGCTTCCTGACACCACTGGTGCTGGGCGCAGCCTGCACGAGGGGCTCTGGGCGTGCTGGTGTCCTGGCCCCCGGGGGTCCCGGCGTGAATGGGTCCTCTCCGCTTTGAGCAGTGGAGCTGCTTGCTGTTCAGTGTGGCCTCTGTTTCCTGTTTGGGGAACATGTGTTCGGTTGGCTCTGTGCTGGGCTGAGGTTGTTCGTCCCAAGACTATGCCAGAGCAGAGGGGCCCTGCTGTTAGAGATGTTGAGAGGGGAAAGCCTGGTCCGCGTTGGAAGAACCTTAAGATGCTTCCCAACCCTAATCCTACGTGACACTGGTCGTCAGTATCGCCGTGACTCTGTGTGTATGAGTGCTTGCCTCAGGATGATGTAAGATTTTAAAAACTTGCCTTTGAAGAAGCGTTTCTGTGATGTTCTCTGGCCCCCGCCCAGCACGCGCAAATGGCTTATCACCCTGTCAGTTCAGCATTTGGAGCACACCCTTCCCCGGCTGAGGGCCAAGTTCCGTTTCTGCTGAGGACTGTGACATTGTGCAGTGTGCCATCAGTGATGAAAAGAACCTCAGCGTCTCAGAAGGGGAGGTCGAACAGTTTATTCAGCAAACCTTCTACAGCAAACTAGGTGTCAACCTGTGACTCACATGTCCTTAATTACCAGAGTGCCACTGTCCCAGAGCTGGGAGGCTCAGCACTGAGGCTTCCCTGGCAAGGCCCTCCCACCCTCTTCATAGTGTCCGAGCCCCCTCCTCCAGGCTGGGGCCAACCCCCCACCTCACAGAGGTCACTCCTCGCCATCCTTAGCAGACCTGGCCTAAATGGCCACGAGTGTATATCTCAAGGTCTCCACTTTGTTTTTGTAACTTTGTATAACCACACAACACAATTTTTTAGGTACTTGTACCACTATAAAGTTAGTTATATAAATATATTTTATTTGGCAACATCATACAATAAATACTAAAGTAAATTGCTGTGTAACACACTAATGCCAAGAAAATGAAAGAGATCTGCGGCTTTTTCCAGGGTGAAAGATAACTTTTCTAAAATGTGTCCACTGGATACAAAATGAAATCCAGAAAAGGGTGTGGCCGCACCGCCCCTTATCGGGGAGCATGGGGCGGCGGGGCCAGGCCAGCTGGGCACTTCCTGGTAGGGCGGGTGCGAGGCCTACTAAGAATCGTGCTGGACCTGGCAAGGGGCATGGGGTGGTCGCTATGTGCTGGGGGGAGGGGGCTCCTGGGGAACAGGCAGGTCTAGCTGTGGTCACCTGCTGTTCCTGGGGCCAGCCAGAAGGTTAAGGTGACAGCAGCCATCGCCCCCTCTTCCCCAGGCCTGAATGCACCCAGCTCGACCCCCAGAATATCCTGTGAAACCAGGTCTCCTGTTAGCCCAGTGTGCAAGGATGGGAGTTGGGGTAATCCTCCGGCACTGGGGGGCTCTGGAGGGACCACCTACTCTGGGACAGTCGTCCGCCCCCCAGGTCCTGTCGCTGCTACAGCAGCACCGTGGACTGTGCTGGGCTTTCCCAAGGCCAGCTCTCTCTCGGCACCGTCCTCCAGCTGTCTGAGCGTGGGGCCACATCACCACCCAAGTGGGGAAGAGGCTTTGAAGAGCCCCAGAGCTAGCTGGCCCCAGTGAGGCCATGGGCGGGCCTTGGGAGCTGTCAGCGGGGTGGGCAGGGCCTGGCCACCTCTAGTCTGCGAAGGTTTCTAGATCTTTCACCTGGTGGGTGGATCTGAGCAATGAGCCTCCATGGGGAAGGAAGGGGACCTTTGTCGTGATCAGGCTTGCGGACGGGAGAGCGGCCCCTGTTCCGGAGAGCCGTCTGCAAGGCGAACACACGCTCATTAGCAGTGCAAACACCTGGCAGCCAGGCCCGGACTCACCCCCCATGAGCCCTGTCTGGTGTCCAAGGCTGCTGCGCCTGGGAGCCACAGAGACAGTCTCAGGTTCTCTGGTCAGTGCAGGCCAAAGGCATGGTTGGGGGTGGCAGGCAGGGACCAAGGAGCCCCAGCTGGAGACGGAGCAGTGGGAAGGCTGCTGCTGACCAGCCTGGCCACGCTGCTCCCGCTGCTCGCTCCCCTCGGCTCCTCAGCCCTGCGCAGGCTGTCCCTCCGCGCCAGCACCCGGCAGGCACACCTGCTTTTCCCTCCGTGCTGGCCCGCCTGGCAGCCCGCGAGAACACTCAGAGATGGGAACCAGGGGGCTGAGGCTGCGGGCAAGCGGCCCGAGGCCAAGAGGGGCCCAGGTCCACAGCCAGGGAAGAAGCAAGTGCTCCTGGGTGCGCTGACCCCAGCTAGACACGTTCCCGGGCTCACAGCCCACCAGGGCCCTTCCCCTATAAAAAAGATGGGCCTTGAAGCCCTTCCTGGTTCTGGGACTGTGGGTTTGCATGTCCCCTCCCCAGGCTGCTGTCGTGGTCATCTCTGGGCTGAACTGTGCCGGCCAGTGTGGGCGGTTCCAGTGGGCTTCCTCCTGCAGGCGGCCTCTGGCACTCCAGTCCCGTCCAGAGATCCTGAGGACCCCAGCTCGGCTAGCTGGGGTGGCCCTCACACGCCCAGGAGGACAGCGCTGAAGTGGGAGCCGCTTCGCACAGTGAGTGGGGAGCCGCTGGCATTGTCCAGGAAGACGGAAGTGTACTGCCCCGTCTGCGGAGGAGGCTGGAGTCAGCCTGACGCTGCCCACTGCAGCCCCACGCCCGCCCGGCCGCCAAGGGCGCAGAGCGAGGGCTTGGCAGGCCTTGCCCTCAAACCCAGGCCTCTGACCCCTGTTCTAGTGCTTTCTACCCAACTCCACGGGCCCCCGGCTGATGGGCTCCCACAGTTCTCACGTGTGGAGCGAGGCTCTGCTTGGCCAGCAAGGGGTCAAGACTTAACATGGATTTCAGCTGCACGAAGAGCCTGTAGGGTCCTCGACAAGGCTATAACGGTGGCCTTGAACCACAGGCCTGGCCCCTGACCCGTTTGGCAGGGCCATTGTGAGACCAGCAGTCTGGCCTGGCTGCCCCAGTTGTGGCCCATGCATCCCAGCAAGGTCCCATCTGGGGACTCCCAGAGCTGCAGCCTCTGGGGACGCACCTGACCTTCATTTCAGAACCCCCGGGGCACCGTGTGCCCTTCGACTTCTCCCAGCAGGCTGTGCGGTGCCTGGGACCGGATCTCTGAATGCCTTTCAGCAACTACAGCTGACGAGCCAGACGGCCTGGCCTCCAATCCTGACTACTGTGTGAGCTTGGGCGAGTTACTTAACCTTTCTGCACCTTAGTCCCCCGTTTGTAAGCGGGACTAACAGTAGTGCTCACTGCAGCACACCGAGCATTAAGTGAGCAGCGTGGAGCAGGGCCCAGCGTGGCGCTGTTGGAACCCGAGCCCCTGTCCACGCATCGGCACTTGCATCTTGCCTTTCATAGCGAGTCCCCCCTCGACGTCGATTCCTCAGCTACTTGCCCAAATCCCCACAGTGCGAGAGAGACTGTCACTGGGGGTTTTGTGCAGGAAATTACACGTCCTGCTTCCCACAGTGGCCATGGGCCAGGGTCGCGTGAGGTCAGCCTGGGCTGTGGAGCTGACTTGTTCCCTCGTACCACCAGGTCCCTGTGGATGGCTCACTGGGGGCAGGACCAGTGGCCCTACAGCCGGGTCTGTGGGGGAAGGGGGCCCGGACTAGTCTGAGCGCTGTAGCCCTGCCCTGAATCTCTCCCAGGCCTGGAGTCAGCGTGCCGCCCCCCAGAGCTCCCGACCACCCGCCAGCACCCCCCTGCACCCTACTACCCACCAGCTCCCCCGGCCCCACACCTGCAGATACAGGACGCCGTTCACTGAGATGGTGAAGAGCTCGCTGCTGCTCTCTAGGCCCGTGACAGCCTCCAGGGAGCTGTGGCCAATGCAGAAAGAGGGTCAGCCAGTGCCCCCCACCCCAGAGCCCACCAACTTCACAATGCGCTCACAGCTGACACAGGGCCCAGCAATGTGCGGTGGGGACAGCTGCCTTGGTCTGGCCGGGGTGGCATCTGAACTGGGCTGCCAGGAGGAGTGAGGACAGCCCCCCCCCCAGGGCGAAAGGTGTGCTGTGGATGCCAGAAAGGGCGAACAGGCCCAGGTCAGGAGCAGCTCCTGGAAAACCAGTGGCTGGCGCAGCGGGAGGTGGGGGTGGCTGAAAAGCCGGCTCAGGCCAGTCCTTGGAGGGCTTGCAGAACCGGAGGTTTCGACCTTCCGTTCATGCTTCCACTGCAGCCCCTGCCAGCACCTGGGTCTGCTGTGGTGCTGGAGACACACCAGAGGGCGGCGGACAGGGTTCAGCCCCGCCCTCCACGGCCTGGTGCTCCCGGAAGATGGACAGATGGACATGGTCGTGTGCGGTCGGGATCAAGTTCACAGGGGAGGGGAGGCGGGAGAGCAGAAAGGAGGCGTCAGGTCCCCCAGGCCACAGTGCGACTGGGACTGCAGGACCCGGGCGACGGCCGGCGGTGGGGGTGGGGCTGGAGAGAGGAGCCGGGTCTGGTGCCTGTTGAACAGCGTGACGGCCCCGAGCTGCTCGCGGCCCCCCGCGCCCACTCACGCGTTGCGCTGGCACCGGGACTGGATGCAGATGAGCAGGCGCAGGCGGTCCCGGGGTCGCGGCGGCCCTCGCCTTGGCGGCTCCGCCAGCGCTGCGGGAGGGGTTGGGGGAGGGGAGGGTGGTCACGGTCGGTGGTGGGCGGAGCCGAGGGCGCACGGGCGGCCCCTCCCACCCCGCGCCCCCGAGCAGAGCCGGGCCTCACCCACGTGCAGCGTGGCGGCGAGCGCGTAGAAGCCGGCGACGGGCGCCGTGTACTGGCCGCTGGTCAGGTTCAGGCCCGGGCCGCGGCGGAAGGCGCCCTCGGCGTCGGGCTGCGGAGCGCACGCACGGTCACCCAGGGCCCTGTCGCACTCCCCGCCTTGGCCGCCCGGCCCGGACTCACCAGGTAGTAGGCGCCGAGCTCGTGCAGCGCGCGCCGCTCCAGCGACGAGTCCCGGCGCAGGCGGCAGTGGAAGGCGGCCTCGACGCGCGGCGCCCAGGGCCCGGGAGCCAGGGGCGCGGCCAGCAGCGCCAGCGCGCCCGCGGCCCCCGACACCTCCTCCTCGGCGTCCGGGGTGGTGGCCCTGGCCGCGGCGGGGCCTCGCGTGCAGGGCTCCTCGTGCTGCTGCACCGCGCCTGGTACAGAGCAGGCAGTGGCCGCGTGTCGGGCCCGCTCACCTTCCCTTCTGAGCCCCGGACCCGTTCCCCAAAACCCAGCACGAGAGATCCCTCTGGGCCTGCCTGCAGGGCCCGCAGACACTTTGCTCCCTGATCCCGCGGGCGCTCCGGTTTCCCTTTACGCTTTGGCTACCAGGAAGCTCAGGGCAGCCTCACACCCAAGGCCCTTGTTCTCTGCCTCATCTCCCTATGCTACCTGCACTTCCCCTTTGGCGCTGCTGGCTTGTTTGTTTTTATGTTTGTTTTTATCATATTAGCAAATGCAGTCAGATCAACCAGCCCTGGGCATTTTGGGAAGGAAGCTGGGTATAAATAATTATTGCAGCTACACTGCAAATAGCATGGAGATTCAGCACCAGAAGCTGGTGTGTTTAATGAACACTGCAGTGAACCGATGGGGGAAGAGGCTCTCTCACGAGCTCTTCACAATAAAATTAATCTAGCAAATAACCTGAGCCGCGGACCAGCAGCTGGCCACAGTTCAGGGCCGTCCTCCAGCACGACAGCCCAGCTCAGCTCTGCTGTCTCTCTGGGCCTTCCAGTTAAGCGACTCAGGCTGGCCTGGGCGGTGACCTGGGGATGCCAGCCTGGGCTCCACCCTGTGCTGCCCCTGTACACTGTCCTGCCCGCCCTTCTTGGGCAGCCTCCTGGTGCCCTCCCATGAGTCTCCGTGCCAGCAGCTGAGATCTGTCAGAGGGAGGGACAGAGGTGACTGATGGAAAGCGGTTGGGTCAAGGCTCTGTATTGGCTGGATGACCTCAGATTTCTCTGGTGACCCTGTGGAGTCAGAGGAGCACCTTGCACAGCTTAAGGGGCCCTGACTCCGCCCTGGCAGTCCCCACTTCGGGGTATAGGCTCAGGCCTCTGGGCCTTTGCTGGGCTCACCTGAGTTCCAGGTGGGGCGTGGCTGCTAGTCCCTGAGCACCGACCGAGCATGAGGTGGTCAAGTCCACCTTCGTCTGCTAGCACCCTCCTCAGCGCTCTCCCACCCCCGGCCCCTGACTCTTGGCCTGACCCAGGCTGGCTGGGTGGACCCTGAGCCCGGCACAGCTCAGAGGCCTCCTCGGGTGCTGCCGACATGCTGAGGAGACCTTCCCCTGGCCCCCCTCACACCGGGGTATGTGCCCACGTGGCGCGCACCCCTACCTTTCAGCTGCAGCTGGAACTCCTTCAGCAGCACCTCGGGTGGGATGATGGGGCCTGGGGGGCCCTGGGGGCCAGGAGGCCCTGGGGGCCCTGGCAGGCCGAGCTGAAAGGCAACCTTGGCCATGAGGACATTGAAATGGGCAGGCTGGGAACCATGGGCCCCTGCCCTGCAAGCTCTTGCCACTAAGGCAGGCAAGAGGCGCTCCCACTTTGACCCCCGACCTCCAAGGTAGAGGTCAGCTGCAGGGTCCTCAGACCCCAGAGCAGGCAGGGACATGGGGGGTGGGGGAGCGGTGCTTGGAAAGCTGCCCTCTGGGCCAGCCGAGGCCTCCCGTACCAGGATGCGGCCGGAAGAGAAGGGGCTGCCTGGTGTTCCAGGGGTGCAGGGTAAACGGTCGCAACAGGTCCCAAACTTGGGGTCCCCTGGGCCCCCAGCTTGGCACTTTCTGTGTTCTCCGATCCAGGCTGAGAGTGAGGGTCTGTGCTGGGTCAAATGTGCGGGGTGTGCCAGCGGGGGCTGGTGAGTGGCATGGGGTGCGGGGATGGGGGGGGGGGGGGGGGGGGAGGCTTCTCACGTTTGCACGCGCACACGCGCACACACACTCATGGGGCTCCCCTGCTCACCTTCAACTTCTTGGCTTTGCCTCTGCTCCCTCTCTTGCCGTTAACACCCTTGTCACTCTGCCTGACGAAGAGCATCCAAGTGTCCCAGGGGTCGATGCTGTGTGCTCGCTCGGTGCTGGGACCCTAGAACGCAGGAGCCATCGAGTCACTTACCGCCCCGTGCCCCCACAGTGGGCGCCTGCTGGGACACTTCAGAAGGTCACTGTGCAGGACTGGCCTTCAGCACTTCGATCCCGTCCTCGTCAATCATCGTGCCCTCAAAGCCAACACAGCCCCTGGGGATGACCCCTGGGGAATGGACCAGACGACGGAGCAGAAGAGCCAGGACGTGGGCAGAGGAAGATGGGGTGCTGAGCTCTGTCCCGACACTGCTGCAGTGCACACACCTCCCAGGAGAGTTGCGGGAGGATGGGGCCACCCACACCTGCAGGTGCCCAGGAAGAGGCGACTGTGATTATCGGAGTCTCCAGCTACCAGTGGAGCTCCCCACCCCTCAACTAAGCCCTGTGGCCCAAAGTCCCAGGAAGCCCAACCTCAGCCATCACAGTCCAGGGCAGTTAGGGGGTCCAGGCAGTCCAGCACTGAGATGTCATGACTCAAGGTCTGTGCCCGGGGCGTGACACTGCTCATCTAATTCAGGACATCCGGGACACATGACCCAAGGACAGTGACAGGTCTAGAAATATCCATCCCTGTCCATGCTGCATTCTAACTAGTCCTGACACTGAGGAAAGTTCCAGAAGGTGCCTTCCAGGGAGAAGCCTTTGGCCAATTGGGCACCGGGCCCTGGATAGTCTGGGCAGCGGGCAAGGCTGCCGGCTGGGAGGGCTTAGATGAGGTCATGGGCACCGACTTGGTGGCTGATGGGAGGACTGGCTTGTAGAGCTGGCCAGGTCCTGTCGTCAGAGATAGATCCCCCTTCATGGCCTCACACTGCCCTCAGCACAAACACGTGGCGGGGGTATTCCATGAGGGCTGGACACACATGGCGAGCTGACCCTCCCGGCTGGCCAGGGGCCTGTGGATGGACTCGGACCCCAGTTTGGTTTGGGGGGAGCAGAAACAGGTAGAGCCAAGTTGGTGTGGGGACCTGGGGATGGGCCAGTGGTGGTGTGGGTGCGTGTCGGATAGTGCCCTGGCTCCCCAAGCTCTCCATCCTTGAAGTGGGGCTCAGGAGCTGGGAGCCTCTGGTGCCACCTTGACCTGCAAAGACAGTGAAAGGCCAGAACCCTGCTTGGAAACACCCCAGAACCCCCTCTGCTTCCTGGCGACTATGTGGACATTGGGTGACCCTCTCCTCTGGGTGTGGCTGGTAGGCTGGCAGGGTTTGCCTTGTGTCCATGACAAGTGGCTGGGGTGGTACAGACGAGGACGTCAGGGGGGCCCCTCCCAGGGATCCTGAAGGGCTGGCTGCCACCTCCACCGGTGGGCAGGATCCTTGGCACCCGTGCTTCCCAGTGTGATGCTGAGGATGCAAAGGCCCAGGCCCGAGGTGCCGCCACGGTGCCTTTTGCGTCTTGATAACACGTGGAACCCAAACCACCTCCCCATCTGAAGGGTCCGACCTGACCCCCTCTGTGCCAGCCAGGACCGGAGGAGCAGGGCAGAGCTAAAGAGCACCCCTTCACAGCCAGAAGTCACACGTCTCCGTGGGTTCTGCACCCCCAAACACTTCCCCACACCCACAGGAAGGCAGTTTCTGTTATTCACGGGGAATCGCACCAAATCAATTTGGTGGGGGAGGGGTCAGTAATTTGCTCACGCTTTTACAAGCACAACCCTCTCCAAGTCACCAGAAGTAACTTTACACTTAACTTACTTCCTAACCTCCTCTGCGCCCCCCAAACGGCATTTATCCCTGGCCTAGTAGAATTTTGCTGTAATGCTAAAGAAAACCGGCCCAAAGCCAAGGGCAAGGCTGCTGGCCTTTGCGTCCAGCGCCGTCTGTCCACGGCGGAGCTTCGCGAGCTGAGCGTTTTTATCCCCTCGTTGGAAAGCTGGACGTCAAAGCCACCGGGTCCGGGGCCGCGACGCCGGCTTGCCCGGCCCGGGCCCCCGGGGAGGCCGTGGGGACGGTGCGCAGGGGGCGCGCTGCGCGGCGCGGCGCCTTACCGGCGGGCGGGTGGCCGGCCCCGCGCGGCTCTGCCCGGGGCCCGCGGGCAGCTCGTTGCCCGGCAGCGGCGCCTCGCGCGCGCGGCTCGCCGAGGGCGCACCGGGCGCCGGGGACGCGAGGCCGGCGGCGGCGGCCAGCAGGCCGGCGGAGACGAGCAGCAGGCGGGCGGGGGCCATGCGGGCGGCGCGTCCCTCTGGGCTCCGAGCGCGGCGCCCCGTAATCGCTCGCGGACTCCGCGCCTTATAAAGCGCTTGAAACCCCCGCCTCGCCCGGCGCGCGTCACCGCCCGGCGCCCCCTCCCGGCCGGGGCGCGCGCTGCATCCGGGGCGCGGGGCGGGCGGGGCGCAGCGGCGAGGTGTGCGATGCGACCCAGCGGGGGGACCCCGGGGCCTCGCGCGGCGCGGGGAGCACCCGCTCGCGGGGGCCGGCGCGTCTGAGCCCCAACTGCGGCCCGGGGGGCCCTCCCTGTGCGCTGTCCTGCGCTTTCTTTTCGCGGGCAGCCGGGGTGCCCCTTCCTCAGGCCCTGCCGATTCCCTTTTCTCCCCAAGAAGCCAGGGCGCCTTCCTCTTCCGACCCGGGGGCATCCTTCCCGCCAGCGCCCTATGAGATCCAGACGTCGCTGGCATGGCTGAGCACACCAGTGTAGAAAGACCCCCACGTCCCCTCCTCGGAGCCTTTTTTCCAGGAGGGGACCCTTCCTCGTGGGGCTGCGTCTCTCCGTGGCTGAGGCCCCTGCAGGGACCTGTAGGGTGGGACCAGCAGCGAATGCACAGCCCCAGGCCGCGCCCCGCACTCATGGGGGTGGACAGGACCTGGGTGGGCAGGACTGAGCCCTCTGGTGACTTAGCCCGATGTGGGGGCACCAGGCTGCCCACTGCCTGCAGGACAGCACAGGGCACCCCACTGAGACAGGTGAACTACAGGCTTAAACTCCAGGCCCTTCCCTGGCCTCTTTGCTCTGCTGAGTGTCCACCGCCTGTCACCAGCTCCCCAGGGTAAACTGCATGAGTGCAGCACACCAGGCTCTCTGAGCCCCCCATTCCTGCTCCTGGTGGGTGCAGGGTGCATTTTGTTCAAGCCCGGGGAAGACACGGCTGAGGAATGCACTTTCCAAGGGCCCGCCACCCACGCCAAGGGACGGTTTTCTTCTGAGAGGGGAGGCCTTGCCCTGTCCTGTTTCAGAGTATGGCACCTGTGACTGAGCAGGGACCCTGGGTAGTCCTCAACTCCTTGCCGAGGACTAGTCCCTGTCACTCAGCCACTGGTCCAGGGCTGGCTTCCTGCCCCAGAAGGGGGAACAGGAAATGCTCTGTGATTCTGCCTCTTTTTCTGTAGGATGTGGGGATGGTGGCAGGGCATTTTTCCTTTTTCTTTCCGTTTATTTTTTTTGGTGATGGTGTGGGGGGAGTGTTTAAAGAAAAAAATTACCCTGCCCAGCCCGAAAAGGTATGTCCTCAGGAGTCAGTGTGTCCCATAGACTTGCCTGTGGAGATATCTTTCGAAGGACATTAGGACCGGAAAAGTTCTGTCTTTATCCTTTTAGCAATTAAAAAAAAATGATCAGTGGAACGAAAAAATCGAAATCCCTATAGAAATTGCAGGTCTCCAAGATACTGGGGGAACATGGCTCATAGAATTTATACTTTACATAACGTATAAACTTATTTCATCGGCAAACATTCAGCAGCCTTGTTACAAATGGCATTCACTCCAAATCCACACAGGGTGTCCCCGGAAAGCCCCTCTGAGCATGAAGGGGTCCTCGGTGGCTTCTCACTTCTGGTCCCACGAGGAGAGGCTGGTGGGAAGCCAGGTGTTGGGACTTCGTGATGACATGATCGTATGAGCTGGGGTGGATGCTTCAGTGTTAGGTATTAGCATTTTATTCACTTCTACTTATTTGGGGGACTACCTGTGACCCCAGGGTGCCAAGTGTGGGGTGTTCGCTTTCCTGAAACGTGATCAGCGGGTACAGGGGGGCTCCTGTCCCCAGGACATGCTGCTCCGCGACCGTCCACACCCAGTACCTCACCGCTTCTCACAGGACCCGCTGGCGGCTGGACCAGGGACACACGGCCAGGCTCCGGGTGGCGGCCAGGCCCTCTTGCCCACCAACCTCAGTCACATCTTCACAGCCACTGGTTTTGCCCCTTAGGCTCCTTCCTGTCCTAGATGGTGTGGGGCACGAGTTACGCCATGAGCGAAAACGGCCCTGCCTTTCTCCTGAGACAAACTGGCTCCCCACGTGGGGTTTCCTGTGGGGCCTGGCCCAGAGGGACCCCAAGGGCTTGTCCGCAGAGCTTCCCCCGACCCCAGGGAGGAGGAGAATGCCATGGGGACAGCCGGAGTGGTAGGGGGACGGGCCCTGCTTGGTGGCCATCTGTCCTGGCACTCCTCGGAGCCTGCTGTAGGATGAGCTGAGTTCATGGTGGGTCTGTGTGGGGCCCGATTCCTTCCAGGCTGCCGAGCGGTGCGGGTCCCTGGGCTGTCGGCACCACGGCACCCTCAGGCCCAAGTGAAGACAGAGGCTCCAGGCGGCGAGGTCAGAGCCCAGGACAGACCCAGCAGAGGTTTGCTTGGCACCCCTGGTTCCTGTGCGGCCATCTGGAGGAGGCACTCACCCCCCGAGACTCAGTGTGCTGGTCTGTGACGCGGGCATGGTGACAGCTGGTGGCCCTGAGCCCTTGCCTGGGATCCACTCATAAGTGAGGGGTGAGCAGGCAAGGCCAAGGCCAGGAGGAAAGAGGCTGGCGAGGCTCAACCCCAGGACGGAGGCCTGGGGACCGCGCTCCGGGGGTTCTGTGCTCAGGGCCGGATACCAGGGGCCAGCCCGGACCCCGGAGCTCAGGCTCAGCCTCTGCCCCCTCAAGCAACACTGGGGACATGTGGGGACAGAGAGGCCCAGTTTGGGGCACACGTAACCCTTACGATGTTCGAGTGACATCATTTCCACCTCACAGGGGGCCCGGCCTGCATGAGGACAGGCGCCGTTGCCATGGGAAACGGTTATTTTCCCAAACAGTAAACAATCCTAGTGACGTCCTGCAGGGGGCCCAAATCAAATCGGTTCTGGTGCCAGTGCAGCTCCTGCCTCCCCCGAGGCAGGACACAGCCTGGCCGGGGTGCATGGGGGGCGGGGGACCAGTGGGTCCCAGGGAGGAGAAACTGAGGGAGGGGCCATAGGAGGGGCTCAGGCAAGCAGGAGGTAGCCTCCCCCTCGCACCCCATGCCTGGCTGAAACCTCACCCTCCCTCTTGGGCCCTCCTGTCACGGCCTTGGCCCTGCTCCCCAGCGGCCTGATGCAGCCAGGATGTCCCTGCTCTTCCTCCTTCCTCCGAAGGAAGGACCTTGCGGACGAAGTCATGGGAACGGAGCTCCGTTTGCCCCGAACGCAGCAGGACCTGAGGCCAGCTTGTCGTGTAGCCTCCGGTGTCGACAGGGAACCTTTGCTGCTCACCGGAGCCTCTCCAGCATGCGCCATCATCTAATTGTCAGATCAGGTGGCTGTCCCCAGTGCATAGACGAGGACGCTGGGGCTCGGATCTTGGGCCTGGCCAAGGTCACGGTGCCACCAAATGAAACCTCATCCAGGCCCAGCCCCTCTGAGGAACCCACAGACTCGATTCAGTTCAGGGCGTCTGCTCAGTCCCTGCCGCCTGCTGGACACTGGGTCCAGTGCCAGGACCACCCTCCCCGCCGACAGGTCCCTGGGGACCTCCTCTCTCACCCCCACCCAGAGGGTCTCGGACCTTTAGTTCCCCTCTCCGTTGGATGCGAAAGGCTAGTTATACCCGTGGCTCCGTTTGCCATTTTGGCAAGAATCACATTCTTTGGTGTGACCGTGACCAACATCGCCTCCTTCCCGGGCCCTGAAAGACCCCCGGACGGTCCATGGGCTATGAGGAAGTCGCCTGGGCTCCTGGGTGCTCGTCCCACCCAGGAGCCACACCCCGTGTGAAAGTCTCGCCCCAGCCCCTGCCACCCTTCACTCAGCGGCTTCGTGCCTGGCTGCCCTCCCGTGTGCCCGCTTCTGGGGACTCAGGACAGTGGCATCCGTGCTTCAGGCTGAGGGCCTGGCACTGTGCTGGGCGCTGGGGACCAATGAATGACATGGCCCTGGAGGGGTGGGCTCCCTTCCCCTGCCACCTGTGTGGCTGTGACCACCCCCTCTGCAAGTCACTGACGGATCCCAGGTCGACCCAGTGGGTCCTCACTTGACATCGTCGATGGGTTCTGCCACGTTAAGCCAAACGCCGTAGAACAAACTAGTTTTACCGCAGACTGACGGATAGAAGTGAGAGTTAAGTCTCGTCAACATTGTAACGAAACGGTACAGAACAAAACAATGCCGAACGAAGCCGCTTTGAGACCCTGCTGCGCCCACACTTTCCACGGGGCTGACTCGTGCGGTGGTCTGAACTGACTGCAGCGAACTGCCACTGACCGGCCATTTGATTACAAACATTTTCGTGGGAGTGTCAATTGCCTGATTCCAGCAATCACTGTCCCCCTTCGTCCAGGGAAGATGCTCGATGATAAAGGGTCTTCTCTGGGAGGTCCCGGGCACCCCAAGGCCAGTGGAAGTGGCCGGAAGCGTCCCCGGACACTGGCTCACCTGGGAACCAAGGGAGCAGAGACCCAGGGCCTGGCCATGGAGGGCGCTGGAGCAGGGTCTCGGTCACCCAACGTCACCCGTGGGAGAGACAGCGTGCCCCCGCCTGGCAGACAGGCACCCTCGAGCTGGGCAAGCGGCCGCCCCCACCCCACCCCCCGCGGGCCTGAGAGCTTGGGGGCCCTCACACTCGCTCCCAGACTGTCCAGTCCGCTTTCCCGGAGTCCGCAGTCGCCCCGACCTTGTAGAGAGTCCGCTTAGGGACACTTTGGTAAGGGAAGAGGATGGCTTGGCTTTCCACACGGACGTTCCTGCGAGAATCCGCATGTCACTGTCCCTTCACACGAGCATCTCAGAGCTTCCGCTGGCCCGCCTGCTGCCCTGGCCACCCTTCCCCACCGGCTCTCTGTCCCCTCAGGCTGGCCGCTCTGTCCCGTCAATGGCCTGTCTTCCCTCTGATTCTGGCTGGGTTTGGCTAGGAGAGGCCCTGCGGGAGGCAGGGGCCAGGAAAGCGAGTGAGGTCAGTCCCCTGTCCCCCACTTCTTCCCCACTGAGAGGCAGTGGCCGTGGCCGTGGCCGTGGCCGGGCTCCTTCAGCAGAGGCCCAGCTCCCCCCTCTTCAGCAGCCCTCCCCCTCCAGCTCTCTCTCTGGGGTTTGCATCTGCTCCCTCCCTTGTCCTGGGGCAGGGAGGTGGTGACACCCCGTGTGGCCAGCCCTTGCTGAATTCCCTTCAGCCTGCCCACACCTGGGAAGCCCCCCGCTCCATGAAACCTTCTTCCATCACTGAATTCGAGGGGTCATCGGTTTCCTCTGGGGACCCCGAAGGATCTAACTGGCCTGACCCAGGTACCGACGATCAGAGGAGGGGCAGTTGGTGCCCCAAAGTCAAGGACCAAGCCCCGGGTTCCACCCCCGCCAGGAAGATGTGCAGAGCAGAAGCCGGCCTCACGGCCCCCGCCCGCCCGCTGTGGCAGCGAAGTCCATTCCGACCTCGAAACAGCTGTGGCTGGGCACCTTTAATGACCGTCAGGAAACGTTTCAGATTTTTGTACAGAAATATTCAGGGATCCCAAAGCCTTCATCCTCGCTGTCACCCACCCCGCCGGCCGCCTGGTGTCCTCGGGTCCCGGGCTCGTGTCCCTTTGGGGGCAGACACCCAGGAGGCCCTGTTGTGTTTGGGGCCCGGGGGGCAAACTCGATTTTCCCACAAGAGATGGGCATCAGGGGTCAGGTGTGGGAGCAGAGTGGTTCTGGTCTGCGGGAGCTGGGGGCCCAGGGACCCTTCCTCAGAACTAAGATGCCAGAGGCGCCTCTGGTCCCCAGTGGGGTTCTAGGAGGAGCCCGTGGGCTGGCCCTGGAGAGGAACCCAGCTCCAGAAGTAGAGGGACGGGAGCCACCCAGGGCCTCAGCCGGTCAGTACAGGGCCGGAACCAGGCTGGGCCCAGGACCCCGACTTGTAGCCCTGTATACTTCATAGAGCCAGTGACAAAGGGGGAAAGCCTCTCAGCACCGGTGACAGCTCTCCACTGTTCCCTTGGCGATAGACACAGTGTCTCCTTCAGGACTAGTGAGGAGGAATGGGGAGGCCGAGCCAGCTCCACATGGGACCAGGTCAGACGCAAGGGGACGCAAGGGCAAGCCCAAGTCAGCCCAAGTCAGCCCGAGTCAGCCCAAGTCAGGCCACGAGCTGGCAGGAGGAGCCTGCAGGGTGCTGCCTTCTCTGAGTCCACCTGGTAGCAAGCCACCAGTGT
Source organism: Pteropus medius (assembly GCF_902729225.1). Lineage (NCBI taxonomy): Eukaryota > Metazoa > Chordata > Mammalia > Chiroptera > Pteropodidae > Pteropus > Pteropus medius. The sequence continues at coordinate 2,806,111 of NW_024342466.1, read as the reverse complement.
GCCCAGAAGCACCCCAGGAATCCCAACAAGACCTCCCCTCAACACGCTCCGTCACAGGTCTCTGCTGGGGCTCCGTTCTGGTGAGGAGCCATTCTTCGGAAGCAAAGCCCCCTAAGACCAGGAGAGGCCTGCCAGAGGGCCCGCACCCTGCCCCCACCCCTAAGCCATGCTGACACACGTCCCCAGCCCCGCAAAGCACAAGGGCCCTCTGTCCTGTCCCCCTGCCTGCCCCCTGCCTTCCAGGGGCTCAGTGGGTGCTGCCGCCCGGGGAATGTGACACAGAAGCAGCCTTTGGAAGCAAGGAGCCAGCATGCAGAGGCTGGGGGCAGGGAGAGTGGCCCGTGTGACACGGATGTAAAGCCTGAGGCCCAGGGATGGGTGGCTGCGGCCATGGTCACACAGCTGTGGGCCAGGCAGAAGCGGGTCCACAGGGCCAGGTACCGACCCCACCCCTCCCCAGGGCCTTTCGCTCTGTCTGCCCACCCTCCCGACAGCTTCAGCCTCCTGGGCCCCTCCGTGTCACCCCCATCCATGTCACCCGGCATCTGTGCCACCTGGCATCGTGTCACATGTTATGTGTCACCCGTTATGTGTCACCCGGCATCCGTGTCACCCCTCATCCGTGGAACTTCCTCCCAGGGCCACCCATGACCAGCGTCGGAAGAACATGGGGTCCTCACGGTGCTTCCCAGATCCCTGGCTCCTCCTCTGAGGTCTCAGACCCCGCTGTGGGCCGGGGGCTGCTCCTCCCCTCCACGCGGTGCCGAGGGTTCCAGCCTCTGCTGCTGGTCCTCCCGCAGTTGGTGTGGTGGCAGTGGAGACCAAGCCTGTGTCCCTGTGACCTCCCCTGAGCCTGGCCCCAGCCCTGGAGCGGTTGGCGCCCCGAGTAAACAAACACACAAAGCCAATGGGCCCCTCCCCTGGGGGGGTCACCTAGCCGGCCACCTCCAGGTGTGACAGCGAGTGGTCAGTGCTCCTGGGCAGGGCTGGAGGGCTGCGTCCACTTGGAGACGTCCAGGAAGATGGCGGAGGCCCCGTGGTAGAGCCAGAGGCGGGGCAGGGCCCCGTGGCGGGTCCAGGCGTCGTGCCCAGGGTCGTAGGCCTCCATCTCCACGCGGTAGTCCCCGTCCATGCCCTGCCAGCGGCCGCCCGTCACATACAGCGTGCCGCCCAGAGGCACCAGGGCGCCGTTCTCGTGCAGGCTGTGCAGGGGCTGCACCTGCGGGAGGCGGGCGGTGGCCGGTGGGCGACTGGAGGGCGGTGGCCAGGACATGCGCCGAGGACGGCCGGCCATCCACCCAGGGCACCAGCACCCCTCCCTGCTGCCTGGCAGGAAGGACCCTGTGACTGCCCCTCCCCCTTGGCTCCCCCTTAGTGGGGAGACCCCACTGCCCCCTCTCCAGCCGCACCCCACGACGATGTTCCAGCCCCTGCCTGCTCTCTTGGCCCAAATTTGCTCATTTCGGATAACTGGAGAGTTGGGGGGTCGTGGAGGCCGGAGCCCAGGGCTGCCCCCCAGGGGCCGATTCTCAGCCATCTTGGAGAGGACAGACGTGGCCTCAGTCCTGAAGGGTGCTTGCGTGAGGCCACTTGCCCCACAGGACCTTTGCTCAGGCCCTGCAGCCCTGGCCTCAGGAGTGCCCTGAACAGGGGCGCGGGGTCAGGGCCAGAGGCCAGAGAGAGACGTGGCCATTTCTGGAAGAGCCCGGTGGGCTGTACGGGAGAGGTCTGGCTGTGGCCTTCACGTGAAGACCACCTCTAGGTCTGGAGAGCAGACGTGGAGCCCTGTGTGGCGGGGACCCCTGCCCGGGCAGGGCGTGGACCGGGGAGGCCAGCTGGGCGGGCCCGGCCCTGCCTGGCAGGGTGCACCCTGCACCTGTTCTGCCTCCGGTCAGCTGAGCACTGACGCCAGGGAACAGCTGTGGGCAGCAGGGTCACAGAGGCCCTGCTGCGCTCAGGCTGGCACAGTGGCTGCGGGGAGCACTGCCACCTCCTCGGCCTCCAGGGACTGAGAATGTCACAGCAGGTGGGGTGGGCCCAGGGCGTCTGGCTGGTGCCGAGGCCAGAAGCAGCAGGAGAAAGGCCAAGGCTCCAGGGCCCCCGAGGGCACACCTCGAGATGTCCGCCCCCACTCGCTCCCCGGGGCCCAGCGGCAGGGGGGGCAGGCCTGGCACTGCAGGGAAGTGGGGCGCCAAGAGGCTGGCCACACCCATCCCACCCACAGCCGAGGAATCTGCTCCCTCGCTTGATTCCCCCGGGGGGTGGGAGACTCACTCCCTCCTGAGTCTGGCCAGCACCAGGAAGGGAGAGCTGTCTCTCAGTCCACAGCTGTCCCTGAAGCACCCCTGGCTAAGGACGGGGACAGGCCACCCTGAGCGAGGACAGAGGACCCTGAGCAGGGACAGAGCACCCGTGGCGACCAGCAGCCTCCAAGTTCTCGGCTCTCCTGTTGTCACAGGCTCAGCCCGGGCTCTGCACCCTCACTGACCTCCCCTGATGGCCCCCCAGGTCGCGGTGCCCCCGATGGTGGCCCCCCAGGTCCCGGTGCCCCCGATGGTGGCCCCCAGGTCCTGGTGCCCAGGACGGGGCTCTGTGGTGCCGGGCCCCGGGGCATCACACTGGGAGGCAAGGCCGAGGCCCACCTTCTGCCACAGGTTGGCCTCCGGGTCGTACACATAGGCCTTCTTGGTGTTGTCGCCCACCAGGTAGAGAGCCCCCCGCAGGGCGGCACAGCGCGGCGAGGACAGGTACTTGGGCAGGAAGGGCGAAGCGATCACGCTCCAGGCTTCTGTGGGGGCACGATGTCTGAGGCCACCGTCCCCAGGGAGGGGGGGCAGGGCTCCCCAGGCAGCGCCCCTCGGAGCCTGCGGTGGGGGTGGGGGTGGGGGTCCGCAGGCCGAGCCCAGCACCCCCCTCACTGGGCCTCGCTCCTCTTGGAGGGGCGGGGCCCTTCAGAGGCCCTAGCCTGGCCGCCCCACCCACCCCACCCTGCCCGGGCACCCCGGGCCTCTGCCTCCTTCCTGCCCTGTGTCCTCGGTCTCAGCCCTACTTGGGGACCCCACCTGGCCCTGGGTCCAGCCGGACTCCCATGGGATCCTCATACCCATCCTGCAAAATGGATCCCGTTATAATCCCCACCGTCTAGGTGGATGAGAGGCAGGGCGGGGAGGGCCACTGAGCCAGCGAGAGCCCCCCACAGCCCAGCCCCTGGCACGGAGTCCGGAGCCCGAGCTGGTGCCTACGGGCCGTGGGGACTGGACGCTGCTTCTCGCTCTTGAGGCCAGTTCCAGGTGGCCACGGCAGGCAGACACCTTCCTGACCCAGGGCTGGGCTTGCCTGCGCCTGCCCCCGGCCCGCTCTAGCCTGGGTGGGGGCTGTGGAGGTGACCTGTGCAGGTGACCCTTTCGGCTTCCCACCCCCTGAACCCCGCCTGCCCCTGGGCGTCCCCCCTCCACTCACTGAGATGGGATCGCAGCCTTGCAGAGGGGGCCGTGACCACCTGTCCGCTGTCCCCCGGGGCCCATGCCCCCAGCACCGCCCTCCGCGCACCCACTGCGGGCGGCGCCCACCTGTGGCAGGGCTGTAGCACTGCAGGGCCAGCGCGTTGTACTTGCAGGCGCTGGAGCCCACCAGGTAGAGCCGGCCCCGGCAGCCGGCCGCCGCGAAGTTGCTGACGTACTTGAGGGCCGGGCTGAGCGGCGTCCAGCTGTCTGTGTCGGGGTCGTAGCTCTCCACCTCCACCACGTCCTGGGTGGTGCCTGCGGGGGGCGGGGGTCAGGGCTGCGGGGGCGCGGCCACCTGCAGGAGCCACCCTGGGCGCCCCAGGGGGAGAAGGGAGTGGGGGGCACGGCCTCGCCCGGCAGGCACGTTGCCCCCGCCTCAGGGGAAGCCGAGGTTCTGAGAGGCGAGGGCGCCAGCCCAGGGCGGGAACGCGGACCCGCGGTCCGGACTCTGGAGCGGCCACGGGGCGCACGGCGAAGCCCCGCCCCTCCCGACCCCCCAGCGCCGCGGGGGCACTGGCGGGGCGCCGCGGGAGCCCCAGGAGGTCAGCGGGAGCCCTCCCCTAGGGTGAAGGGAGTCAGTCCTGGGGGAGCTGCAGGCAGCCCCAGGCAGAGCCCGGGTGTGGTGACCGTCGGGGGACCTGCCTGCGCCCCTGAGTGCCCTGGGCTCAGGACCTGTGGGTTCCCTCTGCTCTTGGCCTGGACTCCGCAGCCACTGAGAGGACAGGGGCAGGCTAGGACGGGGGTGGGGGGCAATTACGAGTGGCCTCAGGGCAGCTCGTTGCCCACGGAGGCCTTGGGAAGCTCGCGCTCAGCCCGGGGAGCCGCTTTTTAACATTCATCCAGCCGTGAGTGCTCCCGGAGCGACTCCGTGCCGTGGCTATGGGGTGAAGGGGTTAAGTGGGCCCAACCTGGGGTGTGGCGGGGGCAAGGCGAGAGCCAAGGGGCCCACTGCTGGTCCCCTCACCCCGGGACTTCACCGAGGAGGGCACCCCAAGCTGAGGCCAGAGGCTCTGAGACGGAAGTGGTCATCTCCACTGGCATTTCGAGGCCCCGGCTCCTCACGGGTCTCCTGGGGACTGACACTGTCCTGTTCTCAGTGTCCCCGGAGTGCATTAGAGTCACCTGGAGCTGGCTGCCCGAGCTCCGGCTGCCCGAGCCTCACAGGACGTCCAGGGAGCAGGTGGCACAGCCCAGGTGTGGGGACGCCCAGCCTGGCCGGGAACCCTCAACCCCGGCAGTGAGCTCCCGAGGCCAGCACGCGGCCTTGGGGCCACTGCTGCAGGACCGAGAGGCCCCAGGAGGCAGAGAGCTGGGGAGGGGACTCAGACGAGCGGAAGGTGGCCCCGGAGGGGGTGCCAAGGGGGCCTCACCGCCGACGGCGTAGACCTCTCCGTTGAGCGCTGTGCTGGCGTGGTTTGTACGGGCCTTCAGCATGGGTGCCACCGGCTTCCAGGCCGCCTCCTTCAGCGGGAAGCACCAGGTCTGGGTGGTTGACCAGGTGTCAGCCTTGGTGCCCCTAGAGCCACCTGCCAAAAGAGTTCTGTCCACTCGGGCACCCACCAGCCTGGGGTCTCTGGCCGGTGGGGAGTGGGCACGAAGGGCCCTCCCCCCACACCGCCTCCGAGCTCCAGACACGGGCCGGGTGGGCTGTGCTGGCATGGTATGTCCCTCCATGCCACTAAATCAGGGGCGAAACCCCCCTGTGGGAGGTGTTTCCCAGCTGAACCTGACAAGGGCCCCCAACTTCTGAGACGAGGGAGGGCAGCGACCCCTCCCCAGCAGCACACAGCCCTGGCAGGAGCTCACGCAGCAGCGAGGTCATCGGAGCCGTGGCAGTCAAGCCACGCGTGTGGCTGGTCCCCGAGGGGTTCACAGCTGTTTCACACGACAGAGAGCTCCAGAAGGGTCTTGACAGAGCCGTCAGGTCCCACTGAGCGAGGGGCGGCTGGCCCCGCTAATGTGTGGGTGTCTGGACAGCTGCTGGTTGATGCGCTACAGCAGCCCAGGGTGGTGGCCTGCAGGCCTCACCTGTGACGTAGACGCTGCTGTTCAGAGCGGCCAGCGAGAAGCCCCACTTGTCGTGGTCGGGGAAGTCTGGGAGCGCCGTCCACCGCTCTGGCGGGGAGAGGGGGGTCAGCGCAGAGCTCGCTACTGGGCTCCCCCCACCCCAGTGCCTCTTCTCCTGGGTGGCTGCTGTCCCTTCGCCAGTGGAAGGGGAGGGTGGGGACTCAGCCGCCGCAGGGCTGGGGGCGGCCCCCGGGGGCAGGGTCAGAGGTGGCCCTGGGTGCCCTGCGCACACTGCTGTCCCCGCTCCTGGCACGATGCCCCTCAGAGCCGGCACCCAGACTGGACACAGGATCACCCCAGGGTGACTGAGAGGACGCCCAGGCCTGGAGGCTGCTCCCCGCACCCCCGACCTGTCATCGGCCCTGTGCTTCCGAAATGGGTCATTGGTCCCACCTCAGTCAGAGGGGGTGACAGGCTAAGGAGCCTGATCTCTAGTCACAGTGGGCTACATGGAGCCGCCAGCCATTCGCTCCTGCCTCCTGCGTTCATTCCCCCCGAGCACCTTCTGTGCCCACGTGAGGCCAGGAGTGCAGCGGGCAGGTGGGCCACACCCAGCTCCCCCACACCACGCCGGCCGCGTGGCCTCCGACGAGCCCCAGCCTGTGGGATGGGGATCATTCCCACCACCCAGGGAGGTGTGAGGACCATTCAACATGACGTGGGTCTGTCACAGAGCAATGGCTCCGCCAGAGGTGGCTTCTAGGACAGAAGGGCGCACCCAAGCCAGACCCGCCCTCACGGAGCTACGTGAGGTCAGCTGAGGCGAGAGATGAGAAAATGCTTTGGGAAGATCGAAACGAGACGACAAACGTGGGAAGATTTAAGCCCTGCGGGGGACACATGGGGCGTTTGTGGCAGAGACTCGGCCTCGGGGTGTCTCTCGGGAGCACTCTGTTTACTTCGATGACAGTTTTCAGGACACGCAGAACTCAGGGCCTCATTGGGCAGAACTGCGTGTCCCCCTGACTCATATCTGTGTCACCCCAGAGTGGAGATTGCCCAGCAGCCACCAGGGCCTTGCCTGCCAGCGCCCCCCTGCCGCCGTCCCAGCGGGCTCCGAGGGACAGCTGGCTCCGGGTGGAGCCAGCCAAGCTCGTCCCCTGACGTCAGCCCCCAAATCCCCTCTCGTCAGGCCCTGACCTGGGACAGTGGCCCTGAGCCCGCGAGCCACCGATGCCATGTGGACGGCTGGCGACCTGCCTAGCGGCCCCAGGACACAGGCCAGCCTGCATCGGTGCCGTGCAGGGCCAACATGGCCCTCACAGAGCCCCGCTGCCCACTCAGACCCCTCCTTTTCCCATGAGGGGCTCAGGCAGGGGAGACACCCCCAAACCACAGGCCTGGCCCTGCGCCCGCTGGCTCCTCGTCTCAGCTGTGCCAGGAGCCCATCTCACAGATAGGACACTGAGGCCCAGGGGCTGACGAGGCCCGCTTAAAGGCTGGGATTAGAATCTCGTTTGGGCTGACTCAGAACCCGAGCTGTCGCCCCCCCGGGCTGCCTGCACGCCAGCCTGGGCCATGGTCCCCCAGCTGCACAGGGCAGGAGCACCAAGAGGGAGCAGCCGGCCAGGCCCCCGATCCACGTGGTGCAGGCTGGCCGCGGAACTCTTTACAGGGACCTGGGAGCTTAAAGACCAAACTGCAGGCTGTGGCTGGAGGGGGAGGGGCTGCGGTGCCCCCGCTCTGAGCCCCCCTTTCCGCCGTGGCCCCAGGCCACCTGCCGCCCCGGGAGGCCCAGGCACCCCAGGAATGACCCCGTTCTCCATGCACCTCACTCCCTCCACCTGCACGGGAGACACGGGGGCTCGTCAGGACACAGGGACAGGGGCCCGAGCTTGGACGCGGCGAGTACTCACTGGCTCTGGTGTCGTAGAAGGCGAAGTTCCCGGGGTGGGGGACGGGCCCCTCGGCGGCCTCCTCGTCCTCCAGCGCCCGCCCGCCCACCACCACCAGAACCTCCTCCAGCTCCCGCGGCTCGGCTGGCGGAACCTGTGGGCCAGGAGGGCTGGGGTCAGAGGGACAGGCCAACGACTGTGTCCCCGTGCCCAGGGCCTGGGCGCTGGCAGGCCTTGATGGCGTTTTCTGAGGCAGGCAGTGACTTGGGCGATTGGGGACAGCTGTGGGTGGCTCCCCGAGTGTGCCTCTGGGTCTGTGCACACATGCGGGGTGCAGCGTCAGTATGCACACGTGTGTGTGCCTGCCCGTGGGTGTGTGCGCACATGTGCTGACCGCGGCAAAGCCCAGAACCAGGAGAGGTGACTGCAGGTCCCTGTGCGCACACCCCAAGGGTGAGCCGCCCTCCCCCCAGCAGGCGCCCCCGCCTTTGGGACCGAGCCCAAGGTGCTACCCCCAGGTCCTCACAAAGCCTCGCCCTGCGCCCTGGTGGCCGTGCTCTCCTGGGCCAGCATGTGGCCTGAGAACCAGGATGGCCCTGTCCGGCAGGAAATGCGGGACAGTTCCACCTGGGTGGCAAGTAGCCAGGGTCAGAGCTGCCATGACGCGGGGGTCCCACCGCCTGCCACCTCCAGCGATTACAAAGTGACCGCTTATCGCAGCAGGTCCCCAGTCAGCTCCACCACGAGGCTAGCCCTTTGTCACCGGTGGTGTAAGGGTTAGGATTTAGCCACCACGCATCCCACCCCTGGCCTGAGCTGCGTCTTTGTCCCCAGACTTGGCTTCTGAGACTTCCTTTGGAGCAAGGCCCTGAGCAGGCCGGCCGGCGGCAGGTGCACTTGCCGGCTCCTCGTCTCGGCCACACCCTGGCCTGTCACTTCATCAGGACCTGCTTTGCCTGCCAGGCCCACTGCCAGCCCAAATAGGAAACTGCACCCCATAATCGCTTGAGCAGCTTCCCAAGGGGCAGGTGGTGGCCGGCGACCACGCCTGTCTGTGCTTCTTGCCATCTTCCCTGATTGTTTTCCCTCCTGCTGAGCTCCCGTCCCTCCCCTGAGGCCCAGCTTAGATGCTGCCTCCTCCAGAGAGCCCTCCCTGACTGCCCGCCCCTCTGAGGACGCCCCCAGCCCAGTGCCGGCCTTTCTTCAGAGCGGGGGTCCAACATGATCTCTCTGGGTCACCGTTCCCCTCACGTTTGGCACACATAGGCACACGCTCTGGACTTAGGAGTGAATGGTGCCCTCCCCATCCTTGTGCAGGTGGAGTCTCTGAGGGTCCCCTCTCTTCTCTGCCCCCCACACTCACCCTGTTGTGACCCTGGGACAGAGCCACCCGACATGCCTCCGACTCCAAGATCAGTGGCTCTGTGGCCAGCAGCTGCTGCACGCAGGGCCTGGGCACGGCACCCAGGTGCACCAGGCCGAGCAGCCGGGGCAGGTGGGCGGCCCGGGCCTGCGGGTCGTGGCGTGCCCAGCGGAGCAGGGCCTCCAGCCGGCTCTGCTCCGGCTGCACCTGCAGCAGGTCGCTGGCCAGACAGGTGGCCAGCCGGTCTTGGGACAGCTGCAGGAACTCCTCCTCCTGGGCCACGGCCTCGAAGTTCTCCCGCAGGAAGGCCCAGGCCTTCGCGGCCACTCCCAGCAGCCCCTGCCGCTCCCCGAATTCGCAGATGCCCAGGCAGTTGCTGGCGTCCAGCTGCTGCTGCAGGTAGCGGCCGCAGACTTTCTGCACGGCGGGGAAGTGCAGACGCGCGGCCGTGCGTGTCAGCGCCTCCACGTTGGCCTGCGTGACGGTCAGCCGGCCCGTGTACACGAAGTCCAGCAGCTGGCCCACCACGGCGGCCTCCACGTCCTGCAGCTCCACGCGTGCCGAGAAGCTCTCGGCAAAGTCCCCAGCAAACATGGCATGGAAGTAGGGGCTGCTGAGCGCCAGGAGGCCGCGGTGGCAGGGCAGCTCCCGGCCGCCCACCAGCAGCGTGACGTCGGCCAGCTTGGGCTGTGAGCGCAGCCGCTGCAGCCCGTCCAGCATGTCCTGGGCGTGCGAGGGCAGGTGGAAGTCCAGGTCGTCCACGTTCCGCACCATGACGGCCTCGCCGGCACCGCCCAGTCCTGGGGGGAAGGAGCTCCTGGGGCGAGAGGAGAGAGGGTCAGCGGGGTGGGGGTCCCCACCACCTGTCCTTCCCTCCCCTCAACGCGCCTTGGCCTTGACCCAGCAGCTCCTGGCCCAGCCCCGGAGCCTGAGAGGCGCACGCATCATTCACTTTACAGGGGGGAGGCTGAAGCTCAGGGGGCGGGGGGCAGGGGAGGCCTGTCCACAGCCAGGCACACAAAGCCGGATAGGGCCAGCAAGAGAACCCAGGCCCGGGGCCCTTCCGCAGCTCCGGGCTACACAGAACAGAGCCCTGGAGCGTGGAGGGCCCTGTGCTCCCCAAGCCTCCTGCTGGCTTCCTCTGCTCCCAGACCCGCCATTGCTGGCAAAGGTGTAGGGGTGCTGGCGAATTCTCGCCCCACTAACTCTGTGCAGCACCGGCGCACGTCTGAGCCTTGCCTGGCCATGACCTTGCCGGGTGCCTTGAGGGAGCCATGTCCCTCTTGGGTCCCAGCTTCTGCATCTGTAGATGGAGAAGCTGGCTGTGGGATCTCGCCCCGTGCAGCAGCCCCCCACTTCCTGCGCGCCCGGCTATGTCCCAGGGGTGGCTCATCCCAGGGATGGCTCATGCACTCAGCACTCGGCCCTAACGACAGCCCTCTGAGGCGCATGCCATTGCTATTCCTTTTACAGGTGGGGAAACCGAGGCACAAAAGGCTCACGTCACTCATCCAAGATCACGGAGCAGGAAGTGGGGGAGTCAGGCTCCGGGCCCCCGCCCCCAGGTCCCCGCTGCCGGGCGTATGTTGGCAAAGACGAGCCCGGGGGAGCTTTCTGGAGACCGACTTCACGCCCCAGTGTCCAAGCCGTCTGGTCAGCAAACCCACCTCTGGGCTGATTCAGTCATGTGCATGCTCATTTATGAGCTTCTGGTATTGTGCCCTAAGACAGCCCCCGAGGAAGCCAAGGTCTGCACGGGAGGGACCCACACAGCAAACATTGCACCCCGGAAACGGTCTGTCCACCAGGGGGAGCCTTCCTGTGAGCTCCTGCTGCTGAGGGGTGGGGCAGGGGCTTGCTGAGCTGAGCACAGTGGCCAGCTGGAGCCCCCGGCCCTCCTCCCTCCTCCCTCCTCCCCCCCAGTGGGCCCTGGCCGGCGTCCATCCTGCCTGACAACCTCCTGGAGGCCCTCTGGCCGGTAAAGGCAGCTCTGCCGCCCTGAGGGGGACAGGAAATTAGCCGGTGGCCACGCCCCAGGCCTGGCGTTCCCATCATTGTTCTGGTCGCTTTGGCCAGCTGCTACCATGACAGGGACCAGGGCAGGGGTGCCCAACCACCCTCCCACGGGGCCTCAGAGCTGTCTGCTGACACCTGCCGCTCTGCAGTCCCAGCGCAGGGCGGGGACTCCTGGAGGGTCCCAGAGCCTCGACCCGGTGCCTGTGGGGGTTGGGAGTACAAGGTCTGAGCGGGCAGGATGGCGAGGGAAGGGCCTTAAGCAAGCTCCAGCCGGTGGCTGGACACTGTGGTCCTGGCTGCAGTCGGGGTGTGGTCTAGCCTCCCCTCTGCCCTCCTCTGCAGCCAGGGCACAGAAGGAAGTGTGCCCACCAAACTCCCAGCCCACCCTGAGGGGCCTGGCTTGACCAGGGCCCGGGGCCTCTCTCCCAAGCAAGGAGCGCTGTGATTCCCAAGCCACCAGCAGTCACGCCGTAACCCCTCCCCCCAAGTCCTCACCTCTCCCGCCCGCCCGGGCCCTACCTCTCAGACGGCCCCTGGATCCCGTTGCCGAGGACTCGGGCCCGACAACAGGACTGCCACCAGGCTGAGGGGCACCGAGGGCCTGCTGGGCTGGGCTGGGTGGCCACGTGGGGACGAGAGGGTATTTTTAGCCTCTTTCTACATCGGGAGGGAGGGCCGGAGGAGAGGGCCAGCGGGGGAAGGAGATTGGCGCTGTCTCCTCCTGGGCTGTCCACTCTGAAGCCCACGTGGGCCACATCTTGTGGCACTAGGCCGGCTGGCGCAGGGGTGCAGCTCCCTCTTCTGCTTCTTTATGTGCAAGAGGGGACAGTGGAGCCTGTGCTGGGGACCCAGGAGGGCACACAGAGGCCCCAGCCCAGGCCCTGGCATCACGAGGGCCCAACAGGCCCCAGTTTCTCTATGGTGACTGACCAGCACCCAGGTGGCCTCTTGTTCTTCCCAGTGTGAAAAGTGACAATCATGAAGAAATGGGGTCATCAAAGGGTTCCCAAACGGGTTCCATGGTGGCAGCAGAGCAGTCTTTGGTGGTTAAGGGGTGCCCGGAGCGGCGAGGAGGCCTCCCGGAGTGCCCACCAGGCTGGTGACAGGGCGTAGGATCCTGAGGCCCTGTCCTCATCGTATCGTGGCCTTGGCTTTGGGGCTGCCCTGGTGTCTTCACTAGTTGTGAGCGCCAAAGATGGCCAAGAAACGGGGTCATCTAAAAATATGGCAGCAGCGCTCTCGGCCCCGCCCACCCCGGCCAGTGCCCGTCTGGGCCCCGCCTGCAGCACCTGCGCACGTCTAGGCCCTGCCTGGGCTCTGCATCCTGGATGCTGCGAGGCGTCTCTGGACACGTCCCATGCCTAGTCACAGGCCTGCAGGTACGCAGGAGAGCAGATCCTGGGGTGGCCAGGTGGAGGCCTCTACCCATCAGGCCTTCCTTTCTTTCCCCAGGTGGGCCTTACTAAAAACATTTCTAGGCATGTGGGGACGTGGGAGCTTCAGGGAGGGCCAAGTCTGATGGAGACCCCCCCGATGCCCACATGGGACTGGCTTGATGCTCTTGTGGTGCCGAGAGGCCCAGGTGGCTCCCAGAGTGACAGCCCTCACTCCTGGCGAAGTTAAGTAATTTCTCAAAGGTAACAGGGTATCATGACAGCTTGGTTGGGGACAGATGGCATCTGCCCGCAGCACAGCCGCCGGCCCTGCTACCTGCTGAGAAGGTAGTAGTGAGCTGGGAACCACGTGACGTGCGCAGTCTAGTTGAGGGCACGGCTGTCGCACAATTGCGCCGATTGATTAGAAAATTACACGTTCCCAGGGGCTTCCGCACTCCACGCGCTGCCCGGTGCCTGGGTTCCATGCTTCCTGCCCACCCTCGGCCCGGCCTCTGCCCTGGACAGACCCAGGGCTTTCCCGCTAGCCCCACGGCAGCCTCGTGGGGGGTGAGGGGACGCTCATGAAACTCCCCAGTTCTCACTGCACCCAGAACTCTCACAGGGAGGTCTTGTCCCCGGCCCCCTCCACCTCCGTGTGCAGGAGGACCATGAAGGGTCAGCGTGTTGCTGACACAGGCTGGGGGAAATGAGGACAGGGGCGCCACTGTCACTGTCACCGGGAGCTGCCTCGCTCAGCACAGAGGAGAGGCCTTCCAGGGACACGGGATCAGGCCAGCACCTCGCATGACAGGTCCCTTTGGGAAACTCAATACCAGGGGCTCAGAACAGGTCCTCATTGGCAGGCCACGCCTGAGTGGCAGCTTTAAAAATACGTGACTCGTTTCTTTTCATGATGACCACATGACACATGCCTGCTGTGGAAAACTCGGACGACACAGAAAAACGGCAGAAAACGTGAGTGGTCAGACAGTCGCCGCTCACACCCTGCTCCCTCCGCTCCGCCTCTGCTTCCAGGCTCGGATGGACGGCTGCCGGACGTCTGTGTCCTGTTTTGTCACTTACACCGTACCACGGGCACTTCGGACGCGATTGGCCTTCGAAAATATGATTTTAAATTTCATCCTGATAGGGCTTCACACCTTAAGGAGTCGGAAGTGACATCCAGGCACTTCTATTAACAGACGTTCGGGTCGCGTGCCATTGTGGATGATGCTAAGCTGGCGTCATCTCTGTGATCACTTCCTGGCCCAGATTCGGCGTGAAATTGCCAAGTGAGGTGTGTTCGTGTTTACAGACCGACCGCAGACCAGGGGATTGGCTGGGCGAGGGACGCACTGTCCCCAGCAGGCAGCAAAACTGTCCCCTTCACGCTGTGAGGCCCCCAGCACAGCCAGGCCCGCCCACCTCACCTCCTCTCAGATGGCCTCGTGGCCTTACTTGCTCACAGTATCTCTTATTCTATCTGGGGTTTATTTGGGGTACGAGGTGCCATAAGGTCGTCTTTTTTTTTTCTGAAATACTTCGCCAGTCCCCTTGGGACTCTGGGGGACAGTCCCTCCCCGCCCAGACTTGCTGTGGCATGTTTTCGGGGCGGGGCGTCTCAGCGCTCTCTCTCCGGCAGGCCGACGCGAGGCGCCGGGTCCTGGGGTCGGAACCACCTCGTCGACGTGACGACCTCTCCGCATCCGGAAGACGAGCCTCTTCATTCTCTGGCGTTGTCTGTCCTGTGTCAGGTGCTGCTGCGGCGCAGCAGATGTCCCCACGGCCCCGGGTCCTGTCCTGACACGACAGACATCGTCCTCTTACTCGGTTCCCGGGGCCGCCTTCTTGGGGGGGCTCTGGCTGGGACCTGTCCTTAGGGACCGCACTGCCCTGAAGCTGGGCGGGCAGCTGCATGGGGCTGCTCCCAGCTCTGTGGCCGCTGCCCCAGAGCCGCTGCGAGCAGGTCTCACTGCCCACCTGGACGTGATGCCTGTCACTTCCGTGGCTCGTGGCTGGGGCCACGTCAGAAGCACGTACCACGAGGCAGGGGTCACCAGGGGCCTTGCTGGAGGCTGGCCTCCACGCTGGCTTGGTTTATTGCTTCTTTCAAATGAACTTTAGTCGTTAACAAGGAGAGAGGGTGTGACTCTGCCTTAAACCTGCGTGCCGGGCGGACAGGGCTCACGCTGGTCGTGGGGAACAGCGACCTCTTTCCTCGCCTGTGGTGCAGCTGCGTCTCGCACCCGACGCGCCCGGGAGAGGCAGGGGTTCTCTTTGTCGTGTTCTCTAACTCCTGGGACACCCCTGGGGCTGCACCCTGTTCTCTGTCTGGCCACCTCACTGCCCTCTGCAGCCTACGTAGGGGCTCTGGCGTCCTTGGTGAGTTTTTGCCAACCGGACACTGTTGGCACCGAACAGGCCTTATGGCCACGACTGTGGCCTTGCCGGGGCCAACGCCTATCGACCACAGGGGACCCTGCTCCCTGCGGGAGAGCGGCTAATGGGCGGGGGTGCCAGGCTGCTGAGCATCAGAATCACCTGGAAAGTCCCGAAAAATGCCAGCTGTCCTAGCACCAGCCCAGGCCAAGGGGCTCGCTGTCCTGGAGGCTGCCGCCAGGACATCAGGTCCTTATGAGACACCTCAGGGAGCAGGGGTCTACAGAAGGGAATGTGGGGTCACCCTGAGTGCCCAGCTGAGGTGACTTCTTCCTCCTTTCAGGCCTCAAACCCAGGTTTGAGCTCCCACCCCACCCCAGGTCCTCCTGGAACCCAGGATGCTTGTGGGGCGGGCGCTCCCTGCTGGCCCCGGTCCAACCCTTCCGCTGGGACACTGAGGCTGGAGGCCCAGAAGGGTCAGGGATGCCCGAGTGGGCAGCGGTGCCCGAGCCTAGCGCGCTGGCCGCCTGTCCAGTGCTCTCCTGAGCACCCAGCCAACGGGCCACCTCTGAGGCCAGGCTCTGTGTCCACCGCCCACCCCTGTCCCAGCCCCCTCCGTCACCAGGCCCTCGGATTGACTGTCCTGCAGGCCCATTGAGTGCCCACACTTCCTGGCGCCCCCACCCCAGGGCTGGCCAGCCCACCCTCAGGCCTGCACCCCCAGCTGGCCCTGGCAGCCTCGTCCAGCTCCATCGGTCAAGTTTGGAGGCCAAGAGCTGGCACCTCACTACTCAAGAAGTGGCATTGGGAGGCTCGCGGGAGCCCAAGGCTGGCGCCCTGCTCGCCGGGACCCGCTCGTTGAACACTGACCATAGGTGGCCAAGTGTCACTGTCGTCCCAGGTCAGCGGCCCCGACCACGTGGGACCTCAGGCCCCGCCCCCACCGTGACCCGGGGCGCGGGCAGGCCAGCACTGCAGCCCACTTCACGGACGAACACGTGGAGGCTCTGCAGGGCCAAGGGCGGGTCTGACATGAGGACTTGGATCTCGGGGCCCACCGAGTCCTGGGGCCCTCTCTGGTCACAGGTGGCTCTCTCGGGGGCGACAGGCGGCCAGGAATGGGAGTCTTTATTTAGCAAACACGTGTCCTTCCTCCTCTCCAGGCACTGGTGGCCCCAGCTGCCGACACCCCCAACTTTATATCTCCCCAAGCGTCCCTCCCCGGGGGACCCCATTCGGCTGGCTGGGAGGGCTCTGTGTCCCATCCAACAACTCGCCTGCTGCCTTCCGAGCTCTGCAAGTGGGTGGGGTCACTCCTATCCCAAGAGGCCTGGCTGCAGGGAGGCGGCTGCCAGAGAGAGGTTCCTGAAGCCTCTGCCGTGCACGGCCTCAGGACGCCCTCTCCCGAAGTCCCCCAGGCTCTGGGCCAACCCTCCTGGGCCTCACAGCCTGGGCGCCGCCCATCCACCATGGCGGCTCGGACAAGCCACAGCCCACGGCCAGCACCCGTCCACGAGATGTTCTCAGCGTGGGAGGCTCTGTGAGGGGCTGTCCGTGCCCTTCCGTCAGTCTCTTGTGGAGAAGGGTGTGGGTGACACCAGGTGACGACGAGGAGTGGCCGCCTATTGCCGTGATCTGGCTCTTGTGTCCCCTACCCCTGCTACAAGTTCTCCGGAGTCCGGGAGCTCGCCTCTGAGGGAGGAGTGGGGGCCCCCTGCTCGGGGCCCCCTGCTCAGAGCCCCTTCAGCCACCACCTCTCGTAGACACCCCTGCTGTCACGAGCCTGCCATTGTCTCTGCCACGTGGCTGGGGAGGAGCTGCTCGGCTGAGGACAGGAGCCCCGTGGGAGTCGTCCCTCCAGGGACCAGCCCCCTTGAATGCCCTGGGTGGCACTATCGTGGCATGACAGCAGAATGTGTCTGTCCGCGGGTGGCTGCATGTGGCCAGCAGGCACATCTGTGTGGACCATGTCCCTGAAGTGGAGACTTCAGGAGGGCAGTTCGGTCTGATAGGAAGGCTTCTCCCCTACTGAACCCCGTTGTGTCCACGCCCCAGCTCCTCTCCCACGTCACAGAGGAGGAACGAGCAGCCTGGAGGTGAAGGAGCCGGGCCCAGTGTCATCGGAACCCGAGACGAGACCAGTGGAGGGCAGATAGAGGCCCTGGACGCAGCCGGGCCGCCGGCACTGCAGAAACTGAGGGACAGGAGATGGACTAGCACCCCTGGTGTCGGGGACAACCCGGCAGAGCGACCTGGGGCTGAGACAGCAAGTTGTCAGCTTCGGAGTCGGAGGAGAGACTGGAGGGTGGCTCGGGTTTGGGACGGGGATTCTGAGGCTGAGTCCAGAGCTGAGGGGACCTCTGTCGGGGACGGGGCTGGAGGACAAGGCCAGTATGCTGCGTGCCTCGGGCCCGGCCTTGGGCTCGCCGGGGCCAGGTGGGCGAAAAGGAACAGAGAAGGCCCGTGCCTCCCCAAAGCCCTCCGGACGGCAGGCCGCCAGCCCGCCTCAGTCTCCAAAGCTGAACATCTCGGCTTCTTTCTCCTTCCAGAAGGCGAAGCTGCGGTCTATGTAGCCACAGATGTCCTCGCTGTTGAAGTTGACCGGCGGAGAGCCGGGCCCCGGGCGCTCTGCTGCGGCCTCGGCCTCGGGGTGGGGGCTGGGGGCGGCGGCCTGGGGCGGGGACCCTAGCGGGGTCAGGCCTGAGTCGTGGCCGGGCTCTGTGTCCTCGGCAGGGCTGCCGCCAGAGCCGAAGAAGCGGACTTTGATGTCCTCGAAGCCGTCGGCCCAGGCCCGGCGCCCGCAGGCCACCTCGTCGGTCACGGCCTTGTGGAAGGCCCGCGCGGCCGCCCAGCCGTGGGTGCCCAGGTGCTCGAAGACCTCAAAGCAGAGTAGGTGTCGGGCCCGGCGCTCCTGGGCGGGCAGGTCGCACTCCAGGAGCTGGAAGTAGCCCAGCATGAAGAGGTCCAGCGTGAGGCTGCCGTAGGGCACGGGCGCCCCGTCCACATGCGGCAGGAACTGCTCCGGAGACAGGAGGCCGCGGGGCCGCCGGCTCAGCCGCCGCAGCTGCCGGGCCGGCACGTGCGCCAGGATGGCCTTCCAGTTGGCCAGCAGGTGGGCGATAACGCTCCGCTGCTGCCACAGGTGGCCGAGCCGCGGGGCCCGGCTGCGCGGCGGGGAGGGCAGCCGAGGGCCTCTGGCTGCCTCCTGCCCCCGCGGCTGGGCCCGGCGGGCCTCCAGCGTCCTGCAGGCGGCCGTCCTGAGTGCGGGCGAGTAGGCCGACTCCCTCCAGTGGCTGAGGAACAGCATGACCGTGCGCTCCTTGCACAGGCTGGCCAGGTCAGGGCCGTGCCCGGCGCCCGAGTCCCTGGCCTCCCGTGTGTCACCGGGCCCGGGATCCCCTCCGGCGGGGCCACCACGGGGCTGGGGGGCGGCTGGCCAGCAGCCTCTCGGGCACGGCCCAGGCCGGACCCCCGCCTCACAGGGCCCGGGGTTGGGGGTGCAGGGCGGGGCACCGGGCAGGCCAGGGGTCGCCTCAAAGGTGCCACGCAGTGTCCGCACGGACACCCCGCACTCCCGGATCTCGCGCTGGGCCTCACTCTGCGGGCGGCTGGCCGGGGTGTCCATGCGGGTCCCCTGTGTGGGCCGGGCCACAGGCTCGTCCTGGCCCTGCGCCGGCCCGTCCACGCCCTTCAGCACCAGGGACAGGCTGCGGGCCAGCCGGGCGACGTGGCTGCACCACAGGGGCAGCAGGGGCCGGCCCGGCACGGCCTCCGCGGCCCCCTCACAGCCCTCGGGCCTGGGCGCCGGCCCGGGGGCCTCCTCGTCCTCCGCACCGGGCACCCGGGGCAGGAAGTGGCTGTTGACGGTGATGCTGACCAGGGGCGCGGGCAGCAGGGCCTGCAGCTCGGCCACCAGCCGGCCCAGCTGGCTCTCGTACTCCCGGCAGCGGTGCCGCAGCTGCAGGTCTGCGATCTGCTTCTCCAGCTGCAGCAGGTCGTCCTCCGTCAGCAGCTCCCCGAAGGGGCCCAGGACAGCCTGGCGGGTCTGCGAGTAGCGCCAGGCCGCCCGCCCCGTGGGGCCCGCGCCCGTGCCGTCGCCCTGGGCACAGGGGGAACCGTCGGCAGGGCGGCAGGCTCCCCGTGGTGGCCTGGCCCCCATGCCCCTGGGGACCCCAGCCTACCCTGACACCAGCTGGCCTTTGCCTGGGCTTAGAGGGTAAACAAGGCAGCTGGTCAGCCCGCTTAGGGACTGAGGCTCTGGGCAGCCGCCCAGCCACGGGGCCCAGTCTTCTCCCTCGGTACAGGCTGGGGCGCCTCTGCTCTGCCACCGTCATGTCTTCCTAGTGCTCCCCTCATTTCCACATTTAATCCCAAGGGTCTCCCCTCAGAGCCCTCGGGCCCCTCCCACCACCCTGAGCTTTCTGTGGAGGACAGGCTGCCTCCACCACTCCACTCTGCGTGCGGAGGACAGACATGGAGGGACCCTGAGCTGGGCTCCCTCTGAGCCAGCCTCAGAGCTACCTGAGGGAGGCGTCCACATCACAGGTGAGGGCACCGAGTGGCCGCTCGGTGGCCAAGAAGCCCAGGACTGTCTGGTGTCAGGTGCCGTGTTCCAGCTCCTTGTCCAGCAGGCTGGGGGCAGGGAGCAGAGGTTCGGGGAGCCAGCGGCGTCCTGGGCAGTGTCAGCCCACGACGGTCGAGCACAGGGACTTGAAGCATTGGGCCAGGCTGGGCCGGCCAGCCCCCCGCAGCCTGTCCTCCCTCCACCTCCTGCGTCTCCGCATCTCCACGACCCTCTGACCGCCCCGAGGCAGACTCTCAAGACTCTCCCGGGCTTCCTGGCTGTGCAGCAGACCCCGCCCCGCTGCACCCTCCACCCTGGGGTCTTCCAGCCCCCACCGCGGGGAACAGGCTGGGCTGTTAGACCAGCGCTGGCCAGCACTTGTGTGACAGGGGGATGGTACGTGGCCACGAGATACCTGTGGCCACAAAAGTGCAGCCATCATGGCTGTGGGCGGGGCTGGCTTTGATCTAACTGAAGTAGCCACATGAGGCTGGGTTAGTGCACTGGGCGGGCTGCAGAGCACCCCACTCAGACGACACCGTGCTCCTCTGGGTAGATGAGACCCACTGTCCACACGGCAGCCCAGGGGGCCTGGTAAAACCCGAGTCCCATCGCGGTCCTTCTCTGCTCAGATTTCCCAAGGCTCCCCAGAGATCTTAGAGCGGTCAGTCTGACAACACCTGCCCGTCCACCCCAACCGCACCTGTGCCCAGCATCCCGCCCCTGCGCCCACCCCCAGCCTCCGCCGGGCCCTCCCCTGGGCGGCTGCTCTGCCTCAGGGCCTTTGCACCTGCTGCTCTCTCTGCCTGGAATCACTTGTCCCCCATTTCCACACGGCTCCTCTCTCCCTTCTGGCGCCTGCTCAAAGTCACCTCCTTAAAGACGCCGTCCACGCCCAAAGGGACAGCCCGCCCCGTTCCCCTGCTCTGCTTCTCTACATCCGTGGAATCGCTCTTCCCGCCCGTCTTCCTGCGGGAATAGGCAGCAGGAGGGCGGGGCTGGTCCCTTCACTGCCCAGCACAGGGTCTGGCCCAAGGTAAGGGGGACACGACTCATCAGATCAAAGAACGCTTGGGAATCACATTTCCAACGCAGGCCAAGGGGCACTGCTCACAGCCCCCGGATCTGGTTCTCGCTCACCTTCTGGCAGAAGAGGAAGCTGGGGTACCTGGGTCTCAGGGCCCCCGCCTTCCGGATCCACCTGCCAGGACCAAGCTCTGGGCCCCACTTCTGCCTCCACCCCCTGTCCTCTGGCCCCGTCCTCCCCGGCCCCTCCCCAGT
>NW_024342466.1:2757635-2782928 GCF_902729225.1 Pteropus medius | reverse complement strand
TGCCGGCGCCGGGAGCGGCTGCAGATGCAGATGGAGCTTCGCTCGCTCGCCTGCCACTCACCTCCTGCTGTGCGGCCTGGTTCCTGACAGGCCACGGACCGGTACCGGTACTGGGGGTCGGAGGCCCCTTCTGCATGGAGGAGCAGCCTCCCTGGAGGGGCATGAGCATCCTGAGTTCAGAGGTCAGAGGTCAGGAAGAGGGGCCCGGGACTCCCTAGCATCAGAGGTTCCCAATGCTGCGGGGACAAGCTGCCTGTGGCCCCGAAATCCCCATCTCCTCAGAACCCAGGGGCGTCCTGCGCAGCCAGCCTGTCACGCCAGGCACCAGCCTGACTTCCACCTGCAAGGGAGACCCTGGCGCCCCAGAAGTGACCTGGTCTGGGCCCACACAGGAGGGTGGGTGGCTGGGCTCCGAGGGTCGGCCGGGTGGCCCTGACAGGGACCGGAGAGCGCGGACGCACCGTGAGGACGGCCGTGGCACTGGCGGTGGCCCCTGGGGGTATCGCGTGGGTCATCCGCTCCATCGGAAGCGGCGGGTCAGGCGGGTCAGGCCAGGCCGGGCTGAGAAATGCTGCTGGGCGGAAGCCAGAGCTGGAATCAGAGGGGTTTCCGGAAGGGCAGGGGTCTGGGGAGTAGAAGCCCCTGGACCTGGGACAACCGGCCTTCCTACAGGACCCCTGGACTTGGAGCCAGAGACCCGAGGAGCCCCTACAACGTGTCCCAGGGCCCGGGTAAACGCATTTGTCCCCAGGGCATCCACAGGTGCCGGCCGTTGGAGCGTCCGCACTGCGTCGCTCTAAGATCGCGGCTTCGCTCCCATCCCTCCCCCCCCCGACTGCCCGGCAGGAGCTGGGAAGGGCATCAGGTTCGGCGGTCTGGGGGCCCGGTGCAGCCCATCAGACCACAAAGCCTGTCCCCACTGCAGACACACACACCAGGGCCACACCCGAGTGAGAAAGGTGCCGTGTACCCCACCCGGACACCCGCCGTCCTGTGTGAACTGGCGGGTGCCCTCGTGACACTGGGGCCCACAAGCAGTGTTGGTGCTGCTCCATTCCACTGTGATAAATGCTGGTCACGGTTCCCGAGCGGGTGGCGACCTGCGGTTTGAGGACCACGCCCCTGCCCCCCACTAGCCCACAGACGCTCGACCTGCTGGAGCCTCAGCGACAGGCCCAGGGACCCGACTTCCACCTGCCTCTGGACAAGCCCAGGCCCAGAGCAGGGGTGAGGCCGCCTGACCTCACACGGGCGGGAGGGCCAGGCCCCAGGGGCTCGGGGGACCCGAGGGCTGAGCAGGAGGCCGTGCAGTGCACTGTGGAAAATGGCCTCGCACTAAAGCAACAAAGACGACGAAGGAAGCCTGGAAGAGGCAGGGGCTGGGCGATGGGAAGGGGGACCCCACCCGCCCGTGCGTCCTGAGTGTGTGGCTGTGGGGAGGCCGCTCCCCCCCATTCCCCTCCCCCAAAGGACCGTGGGGGCGAGGCCAGCAGCACCTAGTCCTGGCACCCGTGGTCCAGGCGTGTACTCACAGGCAGGGCTCCCGACACTGGAGCCCCCTCTTCCATCCTCCGGGGAGCACCTCGCGGCCCACAGTGGAGGAGAGCGGCGAGAGACGTCATCAGGCGGCCTGTGGGGGCAGGCGCAATCCCGAGCCAGGCTGGGGGGTCCAGCGGGCCAGCCTGGTCCCATCTCATGGCAAGGAGGCCGTGCATCTTGGACCAGGGCCTGGAGAGGGTCAAGCGTGCTGAGTGGGGGGCAGAACCCCATGTCTTTCCACGCCCTGCACGCAGGTGGCCGGGGTTCCCCCAAACGCCCCATGCGCTGTCTCAGGGCCGTGAATCACTGAGGCCGCCACCATGGGGACCCCCACGTCAGGGCCCGACTCACGGGCTCTCCCTGGAGGCATCTTAACTCGGCAGCGCCGGGCGCCGGGTCAGGGCCTGGTGTCTGGCTTGTGCTCACCTCTGTGGCCTTCCAAGAGACGCGTGCACACACACTGCACACACACACCCTCCCTGACCCTCCCTGACCTCTGTGCTGAGAGGGCCACCCCCCAAGGGCCCCTCCCAGAGGCCGGCAGGCGCCTGGCCCGTGGGTGTTAGGGAAACCACAAGGAGCTTGGAACGCGGCCCGTGAGCGAGGGCCACGCACTGTGCCCGCGCCTCACAGGGGTGCCACTGCGCCCAGGACCCACGGGCCGCGTCCAGGCCGCTGTCCCCAGGGCCAACAGCAAACAGACCGCCAAGGTCAGCCCTGGGGAGCCCTGAAGGCCCCCACGCTGCACCCCACACCTGCCCCACGTCTGGGATGGGGCACAGGCCTGGCCTCGACCGCCTCTCCTGCCCCCACGTACCGACAGGTAGGCAGCCAGAAACAGCCCCTCACCTGGGGGTGTCCTCCAACCCAGCCTGACCAGCCTGGCTTTTGCATCTGCACAGCAGGGGGCACGACTCCTTGCTGAGCAGGGGACAGGAGGATGCAGGCCACCCCAACGCCGCAGGCGTCAGCAGGCTGTGCCATCGCCCACCTCCACCTGTCCCTCCTTGGGTGGCAGAGAAGTCCGTCCAAGAGGACACCTGAGCTGTCATTCCAGGACCCCAGAGCTGGGCCTGCCGCCTTTTGGTTTGAAGCTGAGAGCTGGTGGCTCTCTGACCCTGGCTCTCCGATGGCCGACGATGGCTCCCGGATGGGCCAGGGGCCTCGATGCTCGTCCGGCCCACGGCTACTCCAGGTCCCGTCTGGGCTAGCAGAGCCACGTGCTCGTTCCCCTGAGCACCCCACCCCAGCCGGCAGAGCAAAGCCCTCGGCCTTTCTCCCCAGTGGCAGCAGAGGACAGACGTGGCCTCAGGGCCCCTGGGGTGGCACTGGACAGATCCTCGGCAGGACAGAGGACCTGGTTCAAATCAGGACAGTTTCCTCTGTCCTGCCGAGGAAGCGTGGCCTGGGACCGTGTGGCCCGTGCTGCAGCATGGTGTAACGCTCCACTCTCTCTGTCTTGAAACTCTTACTCGTTTTTGAATAAGAGGACTGCGTTTCATTTGCACAGGGCCCTGCACGGGAGGCGGCCAATCCTGCCGGTGCCAAGCCCTCAGCTACTCTGAGTGTCCCCCTGCTCATCTATAAGGTGCGACAGTCCCACCTCCCAGCAAGGACGCAGACACCTGTGCTGGGCACCCCAGCCTGGGTGCCCTCAGGACAACCCTGGGTCTACACCCACCACCTCCTCTGTCACATTCCTGTCTAGGACCTTCCCCCGACTGGGCCACTGGAAAGGAACACAGCCTGAATCCCCGCCTGCCCGGCCACCACGCACCTCGCACCTTGCGGGAATCTGTGCCGAGAGCCCAGGAGCCCAGCACGCAGTGGACTGGGGACGGGGGAGCGTCTGCGGGCCCGCCGGCCCGGAAGGCCCTGCGGGAGCAGCGGCTGGGCTGCAAGCACAGGGAGCCGAAGCTGTCCGGGCTGTCTGCCGGGGGCTGTTGCAGCCACTGCCCCCAGGAGTGGGAGGTGGCGCATTAATATTTGAAGGCAGGGTGTCAGGTGGACAGGCGGGCTTGGGCTGGGTGTGGGATCCCTTACCACACGCCTGAACCCTCCACGGTGCAGAGCCCGGGGGCGGGCCCTCTGGGGAGGCAGGGAGACCTGAGATCTGGGTCACAGGAGAGGGAGAGACCACCTACAGGGATCCCCCAGTACAGGGCTTCTGGCCCGGTACAGCCTGGGGCACAGATGGGGGAGCCGAGGCTCACAGAGGGCAAAGGGCTTTCTCAAGGTCCCACAGCTGGGACAAGGCAGAGCGGGGATCAGAGCCCCCTTTGAGACCACATCTCTGCTCCTGCCAGGCCTGGAGCCCCTCGAATCGCTGCTCTGCCATGATCTGGAACAGGGGCAGAGGCGGTGGAGGAGGGGGCGGGAGGGGGGCTCCTGCACCCCTACTAAGGCTGCAAAGCCAGGGCCGTTGTTCACTCTGCATTTCTCGAGGCTGCTCACTGCTCACTATCATGAGCTTCTCAGGCTCTGACACGTCCTCAGCTGTGACACAGACGTCCCATGCATGCAACAGCCATCTGGGCCCAAAATCACATCACCCTGGGACTTGGGGGTGAAGAGGACCCCATAAAAAATAACGCATGTGTCTCGGACACAGGAGTCTCACGTCTTCTGGTGTCCACGGTGCAGACACTGACCAGCTTAGGAGTTTTAGACAGGGTCAAGCCAGACCCCAGACTCCGTGGCAGAGCTGGAGAAGCCGGCACCAATGGTCTGATGGGCAGAGGGGGACTGAGCCTTGGGGGTCTCACCAGACCCTGCCCGGCCAGGACAGAGCCATGGGCCCTGCTCCCTGCCCCCAGGAACCCTCCACATCCCCTCTCCTGCTCAGCCGGGGTGACAGCAGCCCCTCACGGGGAGTCAGAAAAAGCAGAAAGTTGGTCCAGGGCCCAGAGGAATGGACTTTGGCCCCAGTGCCACACCTGCGGCCTGGGGGACCTCATGCCACCTGGTCCCTGGGGCCAAACCTGCTCCACTCCACCGTCGGGGAGGCCTGAGGAGGCTGCCCTGGGCCTCAGGCTCCTCACCCGTAAGTCAGGTTGGTGGGAACATGAGGGATTATGGGGAGCCCCTGGCGGCTGGCACCCATGGGACAGACCTCGTACCAGTTGTCACTGCAGTGTCTGCTGAGCTCTGAATGTCAGCTGGGACAAGGTCTGCTGTGGGGTTCCCCTGGCGACTGCAGGACCCACGTCCCTGTGTCCGTCACTTAGGCCCCGGACACTAAGCAGAGCCACAAGGACCGGAAGCAGCAGAGCTGTGTCCTGACCTTTGAGGACCTGACACTTGGCCACGCGTGGCCCCACACTGGGCGGCTGCCCCGAGGTTGGTGCCCTTCCCACGGCCCGCAGTCCCTCTCCCGGCGTTTCTGGTGAGATTTGAGGCCTGCCATGCATTATACATTGAGGACAGCTGTGTCGAGCCGGGTTACAGGCCTGTAATGCCACCTGGGCTGAGAAAATCATGACCTGCAGATGGGTGCTGGATGCCGGTCACCGCGCTGAGATTCGGTTACTGGCCGTGCAGCCGGGCCTGACTCCCTGGGGGAGGAGGCTTCCCAGGGGAGTCCCTCACCCGCTTTGGGCCTTGGTTTCCCCATCTGTAAAACAAGGGGTCCTAGGGTCTCTGGACCTGGGAGTCGGCACCTGCTGGGTGCTCACTGGGCGTCTCTTCTACCCGCCACCGAGGCTCTTCCACGCCTCTGAGCACTCAGAGGTGCTCGGAAGGAGCCCCTCGTTCTGGAGCGAGGACGG
The DNA here is from genome assembly GCF_902729225.1 of Pteropus medius. Taxonomy (NCBI): domain Eukaryota; kingdom Metazoa; phylum Chordata; class Mammalia; order Chiroptera; family Pteropodidae; genus Pteropus; species Pteropus medius. The sequence continues at coordinate 2,777,622 of NW_024342466.1, read as the reverse complement.
GGAGGGGGCGTGGGAGATGCGGGGACCAAGGGCTCCCCGCCTGGGGGGCCATGCCTGCCACCCAGGCTGCCGGACCTGCTGCTGCCACGCGGCCGGATGTCACTCAGACCCGGCCCTGCGGCCAGGGGCCCAGCTAGCTGCCCGGCCACGGCAGGAGGGAGTCGGGGTGCAGGGCCCCCTCGAGCTCCTGCCCCGCCAGGTCAGAGGTGGAGATCGAGGCAGGGGCAGGACTTCCGGAGGCATCTGCAGCCGCCCCGCCCCCCAGTCCTGCGGTCCCGCCCACAAATGGGACACTGCGCGGCCGGTCTCATTCCCCAGGCTGCCTCCCTCGGACCGTGACTCCCCAGTGGCAGGCGCCGGCCGCGCATCTCAGGGACAGCGATGGCTTTCGCCGCCTCCTGTGAGCCCGGCGCGGGGAGAGGCCAGCGCCGTGACCTCTGGGTATCGCGTTCCCATCAATATTGCATCAGGCGCGCAGCCTCCGCGCTGACGGCCCCCCACTGACGGCCGCCCTCCCGCCAGCCGAGCCTGCGCCTGGCCACGCGAGGCGGTGGCCTGGGGAGGAGGGGAGACAAACCGGGCCAGTGGTGAGGGGCTGGCACCCCTGCTGCCCTGGGCGCTCACTGAGGGAGTGAGGACACGGAGCCTCAGCCCTCATCCTGAGGCCCAACGGGCTCCTGATGCTCACAGTCCCGCCAGCCCGAAGGCGAGGCATCTGGGATTAAATGCGCCCGCCCGTGGCCCCAGGTGCAGCCTGAGGGGCTGCAGGCAGGGAGGCGGTGGACGAGCCCACCCACCCTCCACCGCCACGGGCAGAGCAGGTTCACAGGCTGGGCACCAACGGCCAGCTGGTCAGGCAGGGCGGCTGCACACACGGTCCAGGCTGGTCTGGGGCATCCTGAGTGAGGGGGCCTGCCTCAGATCCTGCGGTGACATTCAGAGGAACCCCAGAAACCTGGGGTGGGCCAGTTCCCTGTGGTCCTGGGGTGTCAGGAGAGCAGCTGGAACCCCGTCTACTGCAGAGAGGGCACTGTGGCCGGAGGGGCGGGCAGACATGCGAGGCCTGCGCTGGGGCTGGGGCTGAGACCTGGCTGGACGCAGGCCCTGGCCATCGGCGCTGCAGCAGGGCTGGACTGGGGCCGGGCTAGGGAGCCCCAGCCAGAGGTCAGGCGGGACCCGCTCCCCGGCAGCCAGACTGACCTGATCCCACCCACCTCCTAATCCCAGCTGCCAGGCCGAGCCCAGTGACCGCACGGGGGCCGGGAGGGAGGGTCCCAGGTGGCCGGGGCACCCCTGGCCTGGGGCCTGCCAAGCTCTCTGTCCATCACAGTAGGAACCGGCTGTGTCCCACCGCCCTCTTCAACTCAAGCCAAAAACACAGCCTTTACCAACAGTGCCACTGGATGTTTAGTAAATAAATAGTGAATAAACTGCTTCAGCGGTAACTGCTTTCTGAAGCTATGACATCAGGACAAACCGGGCAGCGGCGTGGACCCCGGGGCCCCCAGCTGCCGTGAGCCACAGCCGGCGGGTGTGGGTTTCAGGTGCTGGTGACAAGAGGCTCTTGGTTGGCCGGGTGACGACCCTCCACAGGCCCAGGGAGGACTGTGGCTCGGCCTCATTTGGTCCTGGACACCCCTAAGGGACAAGGAGGTGCAGCAGCCCTGCGGTGATGCTCGGCGTGGGGCACCTCACCTCGCCGGGCCTCAGTGTCGTCACGGGAAAGTGGGGGCCGATCCCCCAGAGACGTTCTGAGTGGGTGGCCACTGAGAGGACGGACGGGTGGGGGCTGTTTGTCACAGTGAGAGCCTCAGGCCTGGAATGGGGGGAGGCCCCGGGGGAGCCTGGTCCCACGCTGGCCAGACCGCCACCTCCGCCCACCCACTCGTCCGTCTGTCCCCCCCCCCCAACCATGCATTTGCTCACCAGCCCGGCTACTCGTAGCCTGTCGTGTGCTGGGGACTGGGGCCAGCAGGACAGACGGGGACAGGGCCAGCTGGGATGGCAGAGCAGATCTGCATCCTGCTGCCTTCAGGGCTACACGGAGCTGGCCGGGTCTCGGCAGGGTCGCCTCGCCAAGGACCTGGGGCCCTGCTCCCACCCCTGGGTGGTCTCAGTCTGAAAGCCCATCGCAGCCCCGGCGCCTGTCACAGCCCCTGCCACAGGCCGTCTCGGCCCCAGTCAGATAGCCCCGGCCCAGGCCCTTTGTCCTACAACTGACGTGGTGTGCACAATAAGCCCTCCAGCCCACGGGGCCGTCAGGGCAGCACGGGGCCCTGTCACCCCGGACCCCGGGAGGGTGGGAAAGCGCGAGGCTCACCTGCCTGGCCGTCTCCCGCAGGTACTGGGCGCAGTCCTGGTGTCCGTGGTACTCGGCCAGGTCCGCCGCCGTGTACCCGTCTTCGTCCCGCAGGGAGTGGTCCACACGGTGAGAGACCAGGGCCTGGCAGCACTGTGGGGAACGGCACGTGCGACCCGGGGGCTCACGCCCGTGCCCGTGGCTCTCACTAGCACCAGAGGCGGGCAGGTGCCGTGCACGCGGTCACCCTGCCCGTCTCCCAGGTGGGAAACCGAGGCTGCCGATGGCCGGGGACCCGCCCAGGGCCCTGCCGCCCTTCTCTGCAGGTGGGGCTTGAGTCCCTGAGCCTCGCCACGGCAGCCCGGTCCTGGCAGCGTGGCGCCAAGGCCTGCAGACACCAGCTCTGCATCCTGCACAGGAGCCCGGGTCCCGAGGCGAAAGCCTCGCCAAGGGCTCTGCCTGACCGGGCCTGGCCCTCGCGGCCTGTGTCCCGGCTCTGACCACAGAACCAGTTTCTGATTTTACAGCAACTCTCAGGTGTGTGTCACCTTCATGTGCGGAAACAGGCACAGAACGGTGGCCTCCTGAGCAGAGGCCGGTGGTTCCAGATGACCGAACGACCGAGACTGGAATGTGGACATTGGTGTGGTGGCCGCGCCAGCGGCAAAAACAGGGGGGCAGATGGAGGCACGTCAGGGGCAGCACAGAGCAGGGGACTTGGCCGATCCACTCCCCAGTGCACGGAAAGCACAGACCAGGTGTGCAAGTCACCTCCCGAAAGCATCGAAGCGCTGACAAGCACGCGGGGGGTCACCAGGAGGCAGGGGCACGGGAGGGACAAAGCCCGCCACTTGGAGCTTCTTTCACGCTGAGAGCACACCAGTGCGGGGGACCTGGCCATCACCTCCGTGGTCCTGCAGCCCCCATGGGACCAGGGAGGCCAGAAGCAGCCGCGGGCCCACCAAAGCTGGGGCTCTGACTCGCCACCTCCCACTTGGCCGAGGGCTTCGGGACACCCCGTGCCGGGAATGTGGACAGAGATGACCCTGGCTCGCAACCCCCAAAGGCGCCTGACAGGCCAAGGCAAACAAGACGCCACCCGAGGTCTGGAACGCGTCCTGCGAATCGTTCTTCAAACATGATGTGCGTCCTACAGTCCCAGAAAACTGGGAGCACGAGTCGACGAGACAACGGGACCGAGTCCAGGAGGCCACCTCGCAAGGACAGAAGTAACGGGCTGCACCGCGGCCATGCCCGCCACCTCCACAGAAAAGCTGAGCTGGGAAACTCCAGCTCAGGATGATGACCTCTACAAATGACTCGTTAGAAGGTCGAGGACATAAAAATAAGTTAAAAACTGAAACTGAAGAATTAGTAAACAGAAAATGGGCCAGAGGAGGGAATCGCGAGCACAGCACAGTCAGACAGAAAGAGGAACATGGAAAAGCAGCGGATCCGGGCAGGACTGAAAGACGGTGACACTGACCCCGGGACCAGAGAGAGACCGCGCGGACGTGGAGGTCGCACCCGAGAACCGCGCCGACGGAAACAGCGAAGCACATGCTCGAGGAGCCCGGCCGGCCCCGAGCAGCGCGGACACAGGGCCGTCTACCTCTGGCCACGTCACGGGGCGGCGCAGACGGCCCAAGGCTCCCGCTCGCCGTCCCTCTCTGCTCTGCCTCTGAGAGGAGACCTCACTCTGTCTGTGGAGCGCGACCCCTTTTCTAATAAACTTTCCTGCTGACTCTTAAAAAGAAGGCCAAAGGCAAGGTCAACGCCTCAAAAGCGGCAAGAGAAAAAGATGATCGTCACGCAGTGACCCCCCCACAGCTGACTGCATGGAAGCCAGAAGGCGACGAATTATGTTTTTCAAAACTGAGAAGAAAATAAGGGGAAATCGCCAAGCTGCTGTTCCCCACCCCCCCCCCCCCAGCAAAACTACCCCAGCTCTGAGGCCGGAATAAAGATGTTTCCAGACAAACAAACCAGAGGAAGCGAAGAACTTGCCCACAGCAAACCGCCTCGAGGGAACATTTAAAGCACTTGCTTCATGAGGGAAACGAATTCCATTTGGAGGGCTTGAGATGCCAGGGGGCACGAAGAGGGGGAAAGTGGCAAATTTGTGGGTTTGTTTCAGTTAAGTCTCTATTCACTGGCTGACTAAAATACAAGGATGTCACACAGGTTTGTAAAAACCGTAAAGTAAAACGCATTGAAAAAGGCGGCCTCCTCCCCCCAACCCCCTCCCCTCCTGCAGCCACGTCGGCCTCCAGCTGTGCCTGGAAGAGCCCCAGGCCATCCGGGCGAGTGGGGGCTGAGGGACCGTCGGGGTCCCCACCTGAGGGATGGGGCGGCAGGGCCTTCCCATGGGCCCTCACTGTCCTGGGGTGACACGTGGAGCCGCCCTGGGGGGTTTAGCACTGGGCACGTGTTACACAAGGGTGAACGAGCCAGAAGGTGAACAAGAGGCCCCCACGAGGTCAGAACCCAGGCAGCGGGCAGCCGGGGTGCAAGCGAGGGCTCTAAGAGCCCATGGCCTCATGGGCCACCTCAGGGCACGGAGTGTCCCAGGACGCAGGCTGGAGGGTGCGTCTGGGCCTCCGCGCTGTCCCACCCAATGCTCTCCTTCTCCACAGATACTTTGACACCTCGTTCACCTTCCAAGACGAACTCCACAGACACTGTCATCTACCTGCGCGCGGAATCTGTAAATAATTAGTATACTGCTCCAACTCTAACACGAAGGAGAAAAGAAAACGATTTATAGCGTAAAAAACCACGCATTTTTCCACGTCGACGTTCAGCGGGGGTGTCAGGAGAAATGAGAGGCGCCGAGACCCGCGGAGCCGCAGCCGTGGGCGCCCCGCGCCCGTCCCCGCCCCGCGCCCGTCCCCGCCTCCCCTCCGCTTTCCCCGGCCCGAGAGCCAGCGGCCCTGGAAGGCGTGCGGAACCGGCTGAGCCGCGAACGGTTCTCGCCCAGAGACAGGAGGCGAGTGTGTGTCCGGCGAAGGGCCGCCACGGTCGCCCGGTCGGCGCGGGCGGGTTCGCACCTCTCTGTCCCTCACTCCTGACCTGTGCATGCTGGGTAAACGTGTCCACACATACGGTCTCCTTGGACCACTGGTTGCCTCGTGCACCCGGGGGTTAGGCCCCGCCCCCGCCCCGCCTCACCCCCACCCCCACCCCCACCCGCCCCCCCCGCACCTCCATCCGCCCGTTCTCCGCGGCGTCGTGCAGGGGTGTCCCGCCCCAGGAGTCTCGCGTGACGGGAGCGCCCATCAGCAGCAGCCGGTCCAGGATGGGCGTGTGGCCGCCCCGGGCTGCGAAGTGGAGGGCCGTGGCCCCCTCGTTATCCCGCGCGGTCAGGCTGATGTCGGTGAAGGTGACCTGGGGGAGGAGAAGGGAGGGGCGTGGACTGAGCCCCGCTAGGGGGGAGGGCGGCCACCAGGCGGGACCTTCAGGGCAGGCGCTCTGGGGACAGATGACAAGCACTCAGCTTGTCATCGCCCCACGGCCTGGCACCCCCGCGGCAGTATGAGGGGACGCGAGCCACGGTTTAATTGACAGCCTCCAGCCCCAAATCGGCCCCAGCCCAGATCCCAAGCCGACACGCCACAGGCAGGCCTCACGCATCAAACACAGAAACACCTAGGTTGGCACCAAGGGGACAGCAAACAGATGTGCGCGGGGCACAGGACGGAGGTCAGGGCGTCCTCTGGTGCCGGGCACCCCTGGGCCCTGCACCCCTGCCTGGCATAGGCGCAGACGTGGGGTGTCGGGAAGTGGGTCCCGCACGGCCTCTCAAGACGCTGGGCTCGGATCCTGGTCATCGTGGGGCTGGGGGCTGGTCCGGCTGGCAATCGCACCGCTGTGAGGGCACCTGTGAGCACCACCCACAGCATCCAGCCCGGCTCAGGGGGCCCTGGTGGGCTGCCACCCCCTTCCCCGATGGGCACACTCTGAACCGCGTGCCTCCGCACAGCCCGTGGGACGTCTGCGGCTCTCCTAAGAAAATTCTGTGTTCACGATAGGGGGGCAGGTGGATGGGGCGTTGCCCCCTCTTCCCTCCTGCCTTGAATGTGGCCGATTGGCCACGAGAGAGAGGCCAGAGAACAGCAGAGATGCACGTGACAGGGCGGCCGCTGACCCGACGTCCCCAGCCTCCAGCTGTCCTGTCCACCCGTCACCTGCAGCCAGAAGCACTGCTGGCTCATCTAGTGTCCACATGTGTCTGTCAGGAGCAGAGGCCCCTCACCCACCAGCTCCCCGAGGTGGGGGCACCCAGCACTGGGGTGGGTGAGCTCACTAAACCTCTCTAGAGCCCTACTGTGTGCTGGCTGGGGAAAGCAGCCACAGACAGAGTCCCTGCCCCCACCTCCTGGACCTGACGCCCCCAAGGTAAGGAGCCGAACACACAGTCCGCCAGGTGTGGGGCCAGAGGAGAGGACGGAGTGCTCGGCGGGGTGGCTGCCATCCCAAGCGGTGGGCGGGGACCGCGGGGTCACCTGGGGAGCCACCTGCCAGGCAGAGGATTCGGCATGTACAAAGCAGAGCACTGTACTAGGGCAGTGAGGCGGGCCTACGGAGGGGGCGCTGGCGGGGAGGGGTAGGGGGGTCTCAGGAACGGGCCCTCCCCTCACCACCAGCCAGCCCTGCCGTGGCTCCCAGCAGCCTCAGGAGAGAGCCCTGGTCCCCCCATCCCACCTCACCCCACCCCACCCCACCCCACCCATGGGCCAGGGGCCCTCAGCTCCACAAGCCGTGCCCCTCCCAGGAACTCCGCCTCCTGCCCGGGTCGGTGCTCAGCGCTGCCCTCTAGGGGAGACCCCGCTCCATCCGGCCTCAGTAACGGATCTGGAGCTCCCGGAGACCCTGCCTGCTCTGGTTCTCTGGTTTCCCCAGCTCACTCGAGAAGGAGGCACCCCACAACCCCCGCCACTCTGCGATCCGGGGCCTCAGACTTCCTTCCTGAGAGGCCTGGATGACACCCCCATGGGTACAGAAGGGGAGAGGGTGGGGACTGACCCTGATCTGAGGCAGCTGGGCCCCAGCAAGCAGCCAGAAGGCCAGGGTCAGGCGCTGCAGCGGGTCAGACACTGATGACCGAGCATCTGGGTGCCACCAACCCCGAGAGCACCCAGGAGATGCGCCAGGACCCCTGGGAGTGGGCAGGAGAGCTCCAGGGGTTGGCACTGCAGGTCCCCGAGGTCCCACAGGGGCTCCGACGTCCAGTCCATAGCCACGGCCGGCTAGAGCTGTCAGCTCCGCACTGCACCCCGGCCCAGCCTGGGCCTGGCGCCTATGGGTGCTCAGAGCGATGGGCACGCACATCTGATCCCCAACGACCCCGTGGGTCCCCAGTTCTCGGGGGCAAACAGATACAGAGGGTGCGGCCCCCACCCCAGCCAGGCCCTGCTTGCTCGGAGGGGCTCTGCGGTGCAGGCAGGAGCAGGCGCCAGCCCCGGGACCTCCCCGCCCCGCGCCCTGCGCCCTTACCAGCCAGACGACGAGCGAGTAGTGGCCGCGGGCGGCGGCGGCGTGCAGCGCGCTCGTGCCGTCCAGGGCGCGCAGGTGCACGTCGGCGCCGCCATCCTTCACCAGGAACTGGGCCAGGTGCAGGTGGCCCTCCCTGCAGGCCAGGTAGAGCGGCGAGGCGCCGCTGCGTGTGCGGCGGTTCACGCTGCTGCGGGGGAGGGCGGGGTTCAGAGGGCACTCCGCGGGGGTGGGGGCTGCTCCAGCCGAGGGCCCAGATCGCTTGGAGGGGCGGCCGGGCAGCTGGCCAGCCTTTTGCTCCCAGCCCCCTCTGAGGGGCTCCGGAGGTCACCTGTAGGGTCGCACAGGTTGCGCACCGCCCGTAGGCACCAGCTTGGGGGGCAGGTGAGGGAGGGTGAGGACCCGGCTGCTGGAACCCAGCTCCGCCCACTCCCCCATCGGGCTGTGCGCGCTGCTGGGGTCGCCAGGAGAGGCGCTTCTTCGCTATTTCGGGGTGACGCCTAGCGGGTCAGTGACTTCTAGAGCTGAGGCCTGCCCTGTGACAGGGGACGTTGTGGGCAGGACACTAGGCATCCGTGGGTGCCCGGGCTTGGCGTCCGGCCACGTGGATGGGCTGGAGCGGGGTCCTGCCCAAGGCGGCCCCCACATCCGCCTTGGCCTCTACCTGCTGCAGGGCCAGGTGAATTATTGGTTCCCAGCAACCGGCTGCAGGGAGGGGTGGTCCCCTTCCGAGGCAAACCGACCCCATCCCCTGGTGACACAGACGTCACCTCTGGCTCCTGCAGTCAGTGCCAGGGGGGATGTGGGCCTGGAGCATGGGACCCCTCCCCGTTTGTGTGTGTACATGTCCGTGTCTGTGCTTAATGTGAATTCTCCCAGTTTTCAAACGGCAAAAGCTTTTTAAAACTGCGGGTCTAGGAGATAGTCTGTGGCCGGCCAGGTCTGGGGCGGCCCGTGCACTCTGGGGGAGATCCCAGAAGCGCGTCTCAAAGGCCTCGGCCCAGGGGTTGGGATGGGGAGACCAGGAACGAGGCTGTTACTCCACAGCTGAGCTGTCAGGCCTTGTTGGGGACACACGTGGGGCCATGGGGACAGCCAGCCGTGCCCCTGCCAGCCCCTTGTCACTGTGTGTCTGCCCCCAAAGGCCCACCTCAAAGGCCACCAGCCTGCCATCCTGTCCCCCTCGGAACAGCCTCCCTGGGGGCCAGCCCTCGACTGCCCGCCAGGCGGTGCTTCGGGACCTCACCTCCCGTGGGCAGCGGTCAGGAGCTTCAGGCAGGTCAGGTCCCCACTGACCGCAGCGTGGTGCAGGGGCAAGGCCCCCTCCAGCGTCTCCAGCGTGGCCGCGTGGCCCTCGCGGAGCAGCCACTCCACCAGCACGGGGTGGGCGAAGCGGGCGGCCAGGTGCAGTGGCGAGACACCCGAGGCGTCCTGGTCCTGCCAGGGCAGGGGCGGGAGGTGGGCGGGCGGCAGGTCCCACTCGCCCCTGCTGGGCAGCAGCAGTTTGGCCAGAGCCAGCCTCGGGGGCCACACTGCCGGGGTCCCCACGTGCCTGAGAACTTCGCCCCCATCCCTCCCTCACGCCCCTCCCCCTTCCCACTGAGCGAGGCAGCCGCTCAAGGCGAGAGGCTGGGCTGAGACTCGAGGCCCGGTCTTCCGTGTCCAGCCCTGCGACCCTGCCATTCCCGGGTCCCCTGCCCAAGTTCAGTCGTGCCCCACCCTGATCTCCGCCTTCAGAAAGGTTCCCGCTTGCCCCGGTGCCCACGTCGGGCTTGGTGGCCAGCTGGTGTCCCTGGACACGGCCTCCTGGCCTTGGCCCCACCCCCACTGAGCGGCCACACCAGCCACGGGTGCGCGTGGAGCGTTTCCACTGCGGGCTGGCGGATGCGGGCGACTGCCGGGCACAGAGCCAGCACCGCTCCGTCCGGCGCCCCTCAGGGCTGCAGGGATAGCCGATGGGGACAGCGGTGTTGAGGCTGCGCCACACTCAGGCTGTCACGGGTGAGGCTTCCCTCTCCCGGACCCAGCGGGTCACCCTGAGGCCTGCTCAGCTCTGTCCGAGCTTGCTCGTCGCCCTCCCGTGGCCCTTCGCCTGCAGAAGGGGGCACTGGGCAGGCAGGCAGGGAGAGGGCGGGCCCTGGAGAAATGCCCCCACGAGCCCCAGAAACCCTTCCCTACCGTCAAGGCCCTTGTCCCTCTGCCCCCCAGTGAGCCCCCCGGCCCCCAAGCCCACGTGCCCACCACGGACTCTTTCTGGGACCAGGCCCCAGGGCTCGGGTGCAGTGGGAACAGTGGCGGGACCCCCAGCAGCACGGCCGGGAGCTCCTGCGGGAACGGGTGGTGTAGGAGGCGACCTTGGCCTTCAAGGGCTTTGTGTTGCTTGGGGCAGGGCGGGGTCAGAGACCTCGGCACAGACTGCCTGTGGGGTTGGCGTGGTGAGGCCCTGAGAGAGAGTCCAGGGTGGAGGACGTGCCAGCTCGTGGCCCACAGCCCCCTCCATCCACACGGACTCCACCCTCCGCGCTGCCGGCCCGGCTTACCTGCAGGCCGCAGCCCCCTTCACGCACCAGCCAGCACAGCTCGGCCAGGCTGCCGGTGGCGGCGGCATCGTGCACCGGGGTGGCCCCGTTGTGGGCCCGCTGGTTGCCTGGCAGCTTGGCCCGCTGCACCAGGAACTTGACGCAGGCCAGGTGGCCAGCCCGGGTGGCGTGGTGCACCAGGCCAGCACCCAGGGCATCGATGATGCCTGGGCCCAGGGCGCCAGCCTCCAGCAGCTGCTCCAAGGCGGCCAGGTCCCCGTCCATGGCAGCCGAGAGCGCCCGCTGCTCCATCCTCAGGCCCAGCCGAGCGGCCGGCTCTCGGGCCTGTGCACAGGCCCAGCTTCCTGTTTCAGGCGTGGACGCAGCTCCCGGCTCCAGTTACCGATAACGGCGCACAGGGCAGATGGGAGGCGGCGGAGCTTGAGAGAGGGGGGCCTTGGGGACCAGGCCTGCAGCCCTGCCTGAGCCAGTCCGGTGGCACCAGAGCTGCAGCGGGCAGCGGGCGTGGGGCATGGGGGAAGGGTCCACACCCAACTCCAGGTCCAGGTCGGGGGTGGGTAACGGCCTGCAGATGCTGCCCGGAGCATGTGGCTCCCTCTTGGGCGGTGCGTGTCTCTGCCTGAGACCGATGTCCCACCTCCAGGGGCTGTTCACAGGTACACTTGTCCTTTCAAGAAAGTGGCAGGCTCCCCAGTGTCTGCGTCTGCCAGTCTGACCCTAACCCTAACCCCGGCGGGCCTGTGGGGAGGCCACCTGGGGGACCCGCCTAGGAGGGCCACGTGGGAGGCCAGGCCCACCCAGAGCGGGGCTCCTTCTGGGACACTTACCACCAGGCTGTTGTGGAGTCTGAGCATCTGGCTGTGTGGTCAGCTGAAGAGCCAGGGGCCTGCCTGCCCCTGGGGCAGCCATGCTGGATCCTGGCCTTCACTGGCCCGAGGCCGCAGAGGCTGCGTGAACCACAGGGCCATTGGTGGGCACAGGGCCGACACTGGTCAGACAGGCTTCGGGGTGAGAGCCGGGGTCCCCAGGGCCTCACCTTAGCCCACCCTCCAGCCAGTGACACCCTCCAGGCTGTGGAGCTGCAGCTCAAGGGCCCAGGTGCATTTTCCAGACTGTCCTTGTCAGGAACGCTGGCCACCCACAGGTCTCAGGGGGGAACTGAGACCATAGCCGGAGGCTGGCAGTGGGGTACCACGCACCAGGGACCTGATTTCTACGGGCTTCCGGAGACACGTAGGCTAAAGCACAGCTGTGCGCCGATGGGTGGGGGTGGGCACACGCACGCCGGCTCGCACACCCTGCCACCCCGAGGTGCCCCTCAGAAGAGCCACAAACACCCAATGCGAGCACTGAGATCTTTTATTAGTTCATTTAATTCCTGATAATCGTGTAATTGTGTAGTTGTTTGCTCCTTAAAAGTATTATTCCATTAAAAAATCATTCCTATGTAAATACCTCCTATGACATGACATTTGATGTGGATCAGAATGGCACACAGCACTTGTGACAATAAGGAATCCTCCTGCAGATGGAGTTAGGTGAAAGCTGATGAGGGACGAACTGGCTTCCCACCCAGGAACAACCCAGAGTCACACGTGCACTGGCAGCCCCGCCACTCAGCGACGCCGGAGCTGAGACCCTGAGTGAATGAGCCAGCGGGGAAAGACGGGAGGGGAGGGGCTGGTGGCTGCCGAGTGGCCGCAGCCGAGTGAAGGGCAGGGCGGGAAGTGGGGACCCCCGAGCAGAGAGCAGGGCTGACTGTCCGGAAGGGGCTCAAGAGGCCCCGGAAGGTGAGGGCGCGGGGCAAGCTGACCCTCTGGGACACGGACAGGGGTGGGGAGGCCGCGAGTGCAGCGAAAAACCAGGTTTCCTATTTCATGACTGACGAGTCATTACAAGTGCCAGGATTTTATCTTCTAGATAAAACGCCACCTTCCAGGAAGGGGGCTACGACAGGCTGGCCCACCTCCTAGAGGGCAGTGTGGTCCAGCCGAAGTGCTTGCACTTGGACCACTGCCACTGTGCAGCATGAGGGCGACAGTCTCCGCAGGTGTGTCCTGGGCCTGTGAGCACCCATAGTGACTGTGCGCCCAGGAGACCCGCGTGCGGGGACGGGGGGCGCACGGACTGGACTGAGTCACCAAGCTCGGTCACCATGCTCGGTCACCGTGCTCGGACACCGTGCTCGGACACTCGGGCCAAAATGGGCCTCCCAGGGGAGGAGGAGGTAGACGGGGTAAGGCAGGTCAAATAAGTGGGGACAGAAAGAAGTCTAACTATAGGAGGAAAAAAGATTAAAAAATAAAGATGACACTTTCCCAAAAAAGGAAAAAAAAAGCCCCTCCATCCCAGGACAGCCGTGGGCGGGGCTTCCCACGAGGTGGCACTAGGCCTGGCCCTCCAGCCAGGCCACCGCCTGCTTAAGGTCCTGGACAACGAGGTCTACCTCAGCCCTGGTGGTGCTGCGGCCCACGCTGAGCCGGAGTGCGTTCCGGGCCACGTCGAAGGGGATGCCACAGCTCAGCAGCACCGGGGACGGCCTGTAGGGCGACACACGGGCGTCAGCGGACACGGGGGAGGGACACGGGGCAGGGACACAGGAGAGGGCACGGGGCAGGGACACAGGGGAGGGACATGGGGGAGGGCACGGCCTGTCTGTTCTCGGTAGGCTCCCCTCCCCCTTCTGTCCCCTGGCAGATGTACCCCTGTCCTCCCTCACTCTCCTGCCCCGGGTCCTCTGGGGCTGGGCACTCCCCAAGGTGGGAAGGCCAGACCCTCCGCCCCGGAAGCACAGTCTTCTGGCTACTGTGTCTGGCAAGGCCAGCCCCGGAGTACAGGCTTCCAGGTCTCAGAGTCACGCACACATGCACACATACACGCGCACACACGCACCTACATAAGCACACACACATGCTCGCACGTGCACACACACGCTCATATGTGCGCACACAAACGTACACATACGTGCTCACATGCGCACACCCATACATGCTCACGCACACACCCATACACACATGCGCACACACACTTACACAATGCACACACACATACACATATACACATGCACATACACATGCACACGCATGTACACGCGCACACGCACACACACACAGCAGGGTCTATTCCCCACGCGCGGCGTCTGAGCCGTGGCTCGCCCGCCTGTTGGTTTTCACAGCACTCAGCACAGGGCCCCGCAGACATGGGGTCCCGCCCATTTATCCTCGTAAGGGGGCTCTGAGCTGGGTCATGCGAGGCTCATGGTGGCCCCCCCAGCCCCTAAACATGGTCTGGCTTTCACGGTCCGCCTTCACAGGCCGCTGGCACGTCAGGCGTGGAAACGGCGTGGTGGCCTGAGCTGCTGGGGTTACAGCGCCTGAAAAGCACCCAGACCAATGCCCCCCGATACAGGCCAGGTGAAAGTGGGTGCACTGCATCACCCCCAGTCACAGAGTGTCTGAGCCAGAGTCCCCTGCGGCCTGTCTTGTCACAAGTGAGAGACAAAGACCAGGCTGGACAGTAACATTCTCCTCTTATAGTCGTGCGGGCCACTGAACACTTGTCCCCCTGGGCTGTGCTGCCAGCCCCTCCTCGTCCCCTCCCCTACCCGTGGCAGTTGGCTGCAGACGGCACCTGCCAGGTTGACCGCTCTGCCCACTTCTCGGCGAATGGGCCATTCAGTTCCCCTGGGAAGGGACAGTCCCCATGCGTCCCCCTCTGCACTGCGACTGGCCTGGCCTTGGGGCTCCTGACGGGGACTCCGGCTGTGCTGTCAGGCCCCTGGCCCCTCCCACCCCTGCACGGCGCTACCGCTGCCGGGCACTGCCCCACCCAGGCCACACGTGCTCAGCGGAGTCCCAGCCGGCCCTGGACAGCCTGTCGCTGGTCACGTGTGTGTCTCTGCTCTCCGGAAGCCCAGGCTGCCTCACTCAGCTCTGCTGCCACCTTCTGTACATGGAGCCAGTCTCTGCTCCAGGTGCCCGATGCCTGTGGCTCCGCCTGGTGTGCGCCCACCACCGCCACCCGGGGCCTGCTACCCCACGGCCCTCCCTGCATCCTGCTGTGTCACACCCTGGCGGGAGCCCCGCCTTCCTGGGGACAAAGCGACCCCGCTGCTCCAGCCCTGCCCGCCCCTGCCCCTGCCCGACGCTGCTGGTCCCGTCCTGGCTGAGTGCAGCCCTCCGTTAGGCCGCAGCTTCCACCCCCAAGTCCAGGGCCCACAGAGGCTTTCTACGTGACTGGCCCCTGGCCCTGAGCTGTCTGGTCACTTTCTACGTCCCCACCAGGCTGCTCAGCTCCGTGAAGGCCCAGGCCCACTGCCTGGAGCACGGACGTGCCCTGGAGAGTACTCACCGGTCCCCATGGTCCGAGTGGCACGCGGCTCCCACGCTGGCCAGAAGCGTCCTGCACTGCGCCAGCACCAGGCGGCCTGAGGAGACAGAGCACGTGGCCTGAGGAGGGTGCAGGGGGGCCGACCTGCCCTGCCTCGGGCCTCTTCTCTGCTGCAGGCCCCCAGGCCCCCACCCCCCACCCTTGTGGCACCTGACGGAGCCCAGTGCACAGGCCCCTCAGCGCGGGTGAGACACCAGCGGCATCCAGACTGAGGGCTCCCCTCCCGCAAGGCAGAGACGCAGGCACTGTCCCCCCTTCCCCCCGACTGGCCTCAAGATGCTGTTTCCGGCCAACTGCCTGGTGAGACACCCAGGGTCTGATCAGCCACCTCGCCTCCTAACTTGTCCTGGTAACAACAGGCAAACCTACACCTGTGTTTTCTACACATAGACACCTGGGAGCTGCCAGAAGGTCCTCCCGCCTTCTCCCACAGGCAGAGATGAGAACGATGAACCGATGAACGTAGATTTAATGAGAACCTGACACATTTAAATTAACACCGGTCATCAATGAACACAAAGTCTGTCTCCAGAAGAAGGGGGACAGGGGAGCCTGGTTTCCCACAGCGAGGAAGTGGGAGGCACAGAGGCCCGCTTTCTGCCCCAGTGAGTCTTCAAGGTCCAAACACACCGAGGACGACAAACCGGGCAACGACCTCGTCGTCTGAGAAGGCGCTATGCCCTGCAGATGGGGCTCGCTCAGGCCCTCCAGGCCACCGGCGTCTCCCAGTGCAACGGGGCAGGTCACCGCCCCGCGCCCAGGCCACAGGGACTCGGCGCGCTGTTTTCTGCGCCCCTGAACACGAGGCGGCCAACCTTCCAACGTGGGAGGCGCTGTCCCCGGGGCGAAGGAAGCCCCTGAGCTGGGCTTGTCCTTACTCGAGCCAGTTTTCAGTGCTGACTCCCTCTGCTCCTTACCTTCACGAAACCAAAACTGTAAAACCTGCCGACAAAAACGGACCAGCTCGCCTACGTGGAGCTCATCTGACGGCCTTCCCTAAGAGCTTTTGGTGGCACTAGGACCGTGGAGCACTGGACACGACCCGCGTCCTGGGTGCCAGAGCAAGGAGCAGAGTCAGGAGCTCCAGCCCACCACGGGACAGCTGCCGACTCCACTCCCCATGTCCCCTGGCAGCTGTCCAGCTAGCCCAGCCCAGCCCAGCCCGCTCCCGCCAGCCTCCAGCACTGGGGAGACCAGGAGGAGACGGTCGTCACCTTGGAGCTGGGGTCCCCGGATGGAAAAGTTGCACGTGTTGGGCAGTCGCTCAGTCCCGGGAAACTGGCTGTTGAGATGAACTTTGTTACCGAATTCAGCCTGAAAAATCAATGAAATATTCACTGATGGCTTCAGAGCACACGCCCCACCCCGCCCCACACCAACTGTTTGAACTTTAGACTCCTCTGGAAAACAAAATCTCAACCTTAGCACTAAAACAATGATCTCGTTTTTACGCATCAGGAGAAAGAATTCTGAATGCACGTGGGCCTCCCACACCCGGTCACGAGATACGCCACCTCTGGCGTACTCCGTCCTGAGTCTGCGAGGAAGATGACCCCCTTGGGGGGTTTCTGACTCCCGCTATGGCTTGTCATTTAATTCTTCCCTCTTTGCTCGTGACCTTGGTTGTCCCCAGGGTCCCCGGGCACTGGGCCGCAGTCCTCCCAGCTCCTCTCGTCCCGTTAATCGAACCCCACATCGTGCGTGTTCCCCAGGCCGCGAGTCCCCGTCCTCTGCTCGCCGGCCCCGGGCTGGCAGCGCACTCACCAGCAGCCGCCCCTCCAGGTGGTCCCGAACGTCCCGCATGTGGGCCTCATAAGCCTCGCAGTTCTCTGTCACCAGCTCAGCGGCCTGGAACACAGGAAGGCGGCAGCGGGAGAAAGCGTTCGGTCATCGTAAAGGGGAGCAAAGGGCTTTGAGTAGCAGAGGTGACAGTCCCTGATGACAGAGAGGGGACGTTCCCTAAACTGCTCATTTCCTGGAACATCACAGACAGTGCTTCTCGAGTGACCCTGTGACAGGGGCCATAAGTGCTCAGTGTCATCTGCTCCTCTTCCATAGAAACTTAGATACTTCCCGACACCGCCAGGCACGAGACGCCACAGCATGCTAGGACCAAAAAGAACCCCAGCCCTCGAGGCACATCCTGTCCCTTCAGAGACAGAGGAGGACACAGGAGCGGAGGGGGACCGCTCTGCAGGCCACCGTTACGGGGCGGCGGGGACGTGGAGGTGGCACACAGCCACCAACGTCATGACGGAGGGAAGGGTGAGGGCACTCCTGGGACAGAGGGAGGGGACTGGGCCCTGGAGGCCCTGGTGGCCGCGGGCCCTGAGCTAAGGGCAGCAGGGCACTCGCCCCAGAGTCTGAGGACGGGCGGGGCGGCTGATGCGCACGTTTCCCCATCGTTCTGGACGCCGTGTGGGGAACGGGAGACGAGCAGCTGTCAATAAAGGATGGGGGTCGCCTGGCAGAGTCGGTGGCTGTGGCAATGGACAAGAGGCAGATCCCCGCCGTCGCGGAGACGGGAATCGGGTGCAGGGGTCAAGGGCGGGAGCAAGTGAGAACCTGCATGGTGGGAGGTGCCCCGGGGAGAGAGGGGAACGATGGAGGAGGCGGCAGGACACTTGAGAACCAAGAGGAAATGTCGAGGAAGCAGGTGGGGACATGAGTCTCCCAAGAAAAGTCAGGACCTGCCCTGAGATGTCAAGTTCAAAGGCCTGAGCACAGGCTGGTGTCCGAGCTACAAGGGAGCCGTCGCGGAGAGGAAGCTGGGAAGGCCGCAGGGGCCAGAAGACAGGTGAGGAGGCCCAGGAGGGCAGCCAGACGCAGGGGGAGCCAGCCAGAGGGGAAAGCGTCCCAGAGCGGCCACGGCACAGACGAGGACGTGACGATGCGGCTCAGCCAGTTTCAGCAGAGGAACGGGCAGCGACACTGGTCAGGACGGGAGGGAAGGGCCAGTGCTCACAGGCCACCCCTGGGGCAGAGAAGCGCAGGGGACGCTGGAGGGGTGAGGACTGGGGAAGGCAAGCCAAAGGCTGGGGGAACGTTCTGGCAGAGGAGCAGGAGGGGACAGCAGCAGGACACTCCTCAGGGAACACGGGGGAGGGTGGAAAGCCAGACTGAGCAGGGGGGCGTGGAGGGGACGGCGTTTGTCCCCAAGTGGACGATGGAGTCAGAGGCTCGGGGCCCAGGCGCAGGCCGGGAGCAGGCAGGGGTCCCTGTGGGGCTGGGAGGCGCCAGGGTTCAGGTGAGCCACCAAATGAAGAGGAATCTCTTTAGGAAGCTGCTACCACCGGCCAGGGCTCAGGACGGCGCACACCGGCAGCCCGAGCACGCTCTGCTGTGGCGTCACCGTAGTCCACACAGGACACTGGGAAAGAGCTTTCCCTTCCGCTAAGCACACGCAGCCCGCCCCGCACACCTCGAGCTGCACATCTCGTATCGGTCCATCCGCTGGGGTCGTGAGCACGATCTCCCCAAGGCGCTGGCTGCCCAGCAGAGCTGCCGGGCCCGACAGTGAGGTGACAGAAGACACTGGTCTGTGCCCCGGGGCCTGGCGTGGGGCTCCGGGACTCTCAGGCCCCTGAGTGGGAAGGGCGCCTGGAGCACCTGCTGTTCTAGTACCTGGTGTTTGGCCCTGTTTCCTGAGAGAGGACCTAAACCCCTCGGAAGTTCCTGGGTGACGGGAAACCCCTCAATCCACCGCCCCTCGTTCTGCGGAGGGGAGAGGGGCTGGACGCGGAGTCAATGACAGTCGCAGCCTCTGTGAAGAGCCCGGGAGCACAGGGTCCGGGGTCCGGGGCTGGTGGAGCGGCGGTGCCAGAGGCGGTGCCCACACCCCTCACTCTACGCGTCGCTCCCCGGTCAGAGGTTCGGGGGTCCCCTGCACCCTTTATCACGTCCTTCTATGGTAAGCCTGGGATCCAGGCAGGAAGTCGCTCCTCTGAGTTCTGTGAGCTGCTCTAGCCAAGTAATCAAACCCGAGGGGCTCATGGGGACCTCCACCTGACAGCTGGTGGGTCAGAGGTGCGGGTGACAACCCGGACTTGGGCCTCACTCTGAAGCGTGGGGCGTGCGTCTTGCGAGACTGAGCACTTAACCCGTGGGACCTGACGCTGGCCCCAGGCAGGCCGCGTCAGCACCGAGTTAAGCTGCGGGGCATCGCTGGTGTGGCAGCTGCTCGCGTGGGAGGACCCCGCGCCGTGTCAGGGCGCCGCGTGCGGTGGCCGAGTGAGGTGCTGCTTCCTCCGCCGCGGGCACCGAGGCTCACCTTCCCAAGGCCGGCGATCATCGGCGTGTTCTCCGTCCTGTAAGAGAAGTGGTCCCATCCTATTCACACAAAGCAGGTGGCGAATGTCCCAGGAAGGAATCCTATCTGTGTAAAAGTCGTGTGTTCACGTAAAAACGAAATCACATCGACACCTTCCCTGAACCTGTGCCGCGGGGCTGCCCCGAAGCTTCCCCCGCCCCCCGGCAGGGTTCACGCGTCCCGCTCTGGGCCGGCGGACTGGGCCCACAGTGGCCACACACGTCGGGTGTCCCGAGTGACAGTTCTCTCTCTACCCGAGAGAAACCTGTCCTCCAACCGGAGACCTCAGAGCCCACGCTCTGGTCCCCACTGCCAAACCAGGGGTGGTCCGAGGAGCTCACCCCGACATTCTCAACCAGAGCAGGATGAACCCCACATTACTGGAGACGTCGGGGTGCGAGCGGAAGGGGACAGAGCACCCACCTACCAAGCTGAGGACCACGCTGAAGGACAGAGCTCTTCACTCTGTGTCAGAAAAACAAAACACCGACTTCGCGATGCCCTCCGTTTTAAGTTCTGGCTGAATCGAGTTTTCTTGAGCCCTGGGCGCTGGCGACTGCCCATTTCCCCGTAGATGACAAGGTACCTGAGCCCCTGCACGTGACTGTGGGAACACTGAGCCTCCTGGTCCTGCTCCGTCTAGGTGATTGGTCCACTGTTCCCGGAGACGGACGCTGGTCTGGGAGGAATCAGGAGCTCCGGCCGGAGAGTCCGGAGGCCTGGGGTGTCCTGGGCCCTGATTCCTCTACCAGCCATGGGACCCTAACCCCTGCCCCCCCAACCCCAGGCCTGCCCTCACAGACGGAGGGTTGGACCAGGGGCATCTCGAAGGCCGAGGGCCTGTGACTGCCCAGAGGGCTGCGGCGTGGGCCGGCCGGGGCCGTGGGGACTCTGGCCCCCCCCGCCCCCCAGAGCACTTGGCCCTCCTTCAGCATCACGAGCCCCTCGAACCCAATC
>NW_024342466.1:2665267-2754678 GCF_902729225.1 Pteropus medius | reverse complement strand
CCCCCAGAGCACTTGGCCCTCCTTCAGCATCACGAGCCCCTCGAACCCAATCCCCTCTCCCCGCCCCATGCTGAGCTACTTATTGTGGCTCCCGACACCTGATGTTGGGCCTTTTACCTTCTTTAAACTTTTTATTTTGAGATAACGTAGATTCACACACAACTGTAAGAAACAACAGACATTCTGCGTGCCCTCTACCCAGTCCCCCCCAAGGACACTGCAGCATGACACCGCAGGTGACGAGGAGACACAGACCTCGGCCTGGGGGCCTTTCCTCGCCGCACGCTTCTCTGCGGCCCCCAGCTCAACGCCTGGCGACCGCTGACCCGCGCTCCACAGCTGCAGCTGTCATTTCAAGAACATTCTGCAAACGGGGACACGCAGCGCACGACTTCGGGGCTGGGCTTTTTCCATTCGCTGTCGTCTGGAGCCCCCCAGGCTGCCGTCCAGCACGTTCCTGCCCGCCGCTTGGCCGGCCCGGCTCTGCCCTCATCACCGGACGCCTGGGCTGCCTGCCGTGTGGGGCTCTCACGAGTGAAGCCTCTACGCACGCTCGTGTGCGGGCCGCCGTGAACACAGGCGTCTTCCCCTCTGGCGCAAATGCCCAAGCGCTCGGCCGCGGGGCCGCACAGCGATGGCGGGTCTGGGTTAGTAAGAAGCTGTCACTGTCACACCCACCGGCCGTGCACGAGGGGTCCGGCTTCTCTGCGTCCTCACCAGCACTTGGTGCCGTCACCGCATTTTGGCCATTGTCATAGGTGTGGCGTGGGGGCGTCTCCCTAAGAGCGAATGACGTGGAGCATCCACCCTTTCGTGTGTCCTCTCTGGTGAAAAGCCTGATCGTGTCTTTTGCCCATTTTCTGACTGAATTGATTGAGTTTTGCTGTTGGGCTTTGGGAGTTCTTTATGTATTCTGGGTACTAATCCTTCGTCGGATCCGGCATTTGAAATTATTTTCTCCTAGCGCATAGTTTTTCTTCTCACCCTCTTCGCAAAGTCTTTGCGGGACGAAAGTTTTAAAATCTGATCAAGTTCAACTTGTCGATTGCTCCTTTCGTGCATGCTTTCGGCGTCCAGTCTAAGGACTCTTTGCCCGGCCCTAGAGCCTGACGATGTTCTCCTATAAGTTTCATAGTTTCGTGTTAATATTTGATCGGGATGCGACTTGGGCTGAGGTTCCTCTTTCTGCCCACGGGCGCCTGGCTCCAGCACTGTCTGTTGAAAGGCCGTCTCTCCTCCCCTGAACCGCTTCTGCGTCTGTCAAATCATTCGGGCCTCTTTCTGGTCGTGCCCATTCTGTTCCAATGATCTACTCGCTGGGATTTTGATAGAAACCGGGTTAAACTGTACATCAGCCTGGGGAGAAGGGATGTCGGCACTGGGCTGAGTCTTCGGATCCACAAACGTGGTGCCTCTCCATGGATTTAGATCTTCATTTTTTTTCACTGTACTGTGTGGTTTTCAGCATATAAATCCCGTACACGTTTTGTCAGATGTGTATCTTGGTAGTTTTGAGTGATTATAAATGGTAATGCATTTTTAATTTGGTTGTACGTACAGTCATTACTAGTATATAGAAATACAATTGGTTTCTGTATGTTTATCCTGTGATCTCGCAGAACTCATTAATTCTAGTTTTAACCTATTATTAGGGGTTTTCATAGATCGTCACGTGCTCTACAAACGGGGACGGTTTTGCCTCTTCTTCTCCAATCTAAACGCCTTAAATTTCCTTTTCTTGGTTTCCTGCACCGTCTCGAACGCCCAGCACTGCTAACAGTGTGAGAGTGGACGCCCCTGGCCTGTCCCTGATCACAGGGGGCAGACGTTCAAGCTCCCACCATGGAGTATGACCTTACTGAACTGGCCTTGCACCTGTGGAACAAACCCCACTTTGTCACGGTGTATAGATTATATTGCTGAATTCTACTTGCTACTATTTGGTTAAAGACTTCTGTGTCTAAATTCACGAGGGACCTTTGGTCTATACTTTTTTTGTCCTTTGTCTGCTCTGGGTATCGGGGTGATACTAGCGTCAGAAAATGAATAGGGAACTATTCCCTCCCCTTCAATTTTTTAGAAGAGATTATGTAGAAACGATGTTAATTCTTCTTTAAGCATTTGGTAAACTTTACCTGTGAAAGCATTTGGGCCTGGGAATTTGGGGGGTAGGGAGTTTTAAAATTATGAAATCGATTTCCTGACAGTGAGAGCTATTCGAATGATCTCACGTCAGGCGAGCTGTGGTAGTTCGTTTTCCACTCTGACTTCATCTAAGTGGTAAAGTTTCCGTGTATGGGGATGTTCTAGCTTTTTCCCTCATCATCCTTTGATGTTGGCTTTGTGGTGATATCCCATTTCCGTCTTCATACCGCCAATGCGTGGTTTTTTTGTTGTTAGTCTTGCTGGAAGTCTGTCAGTTTTGTCGATACTTTTAAAAGGCCAGCTCTTTGTTTCACCGACATTTTAAAAATCACGTTTTCAGTGTTAGGGATTTGTTATCTTTCTTATTTCCTTCGCTGGCTTCGATTCCTTTGGTTCCCCACTTTCCAGGCCCCTTGGGGGAGAGCTTAGGCTACGGACCGGGGAGTCCGCCCTCCTCTGGGTGCGTTGGCTGCTGCGATCTCCCTCGGCGGTGCTTCCGCTGAGGCTCGCAGATGCTGACGTGCTTATTTTCACTGCCATTCACTTCAATGCGTTACTTCCTCTGAGACTTCCTTTGTGACCCCTAATGACTCAGAAGGGCGCTGTTCGTTTCGAAGTGTTTGCAGATTTTCCCACCATCCCCCAGGTACCGATTTCTAGCGGTTACAGGACACGTGCCGTGATTTCAGTCCTTTGCTCGTATCGAGGTTTGTTTAAGGGCACAGAATATGCTCTTAGTATAGACTCGGTGGCATTTGAAAAGATCACGTACGTTGCTGTTGCTGGAGTGTTCCGAACATGTCGACGAGAGCCTGGGGGGACGGGTGTGGCTGTTTCCACATTCTCGCTGCTTCTGACCTAGTGGCTCTACCCGTCGCTGAAGGGCGGGCTGCGGATTCGTCTGTTTCTTCTCAGTTCTAGGGTTTTGTCTTCACTGCACTGTCGAGGGCACCCACACCGACGATGCGCGTTCTTCTCGGTGGACGGACCCTTTACTCGTCTGTCGCGTCCCGCGCCTTCGCTGGTAATCTCTGCTCTGCGTCCTCAGCATGTAATATTATATAACTATTCCTGCTTCTTTCTGATTAATCTTTGTACGACACATTTTTCCATTCTTTACTTTCGAGCTGCCTCTGTCGCTGCATTTGCCGTGAGTTTCTTACAGACAGCACGTGGATGGGTCCGTTTTTTTAAAATCTGCTCTGCCAATCTGTCTTCTTTGGATCAGTGTATTTAGACGACTTAGATTTAATGTAATTACTGATGTGAAAATGTACATCTGCCATTTTTTGTTTGCTGTTTTTTAATACTTTCTTCTTTCCGCCTTTCTGGGGGTTACGTGGACATTTTTCAGAAGTTCAAGAACAGAAACCTTATCTCCTTTTACATCCCTTTACCGCCCTCCATTTGTAGTGTAATTATGCAGTGTAAATATTTCTCCCACGTACATTTTGAATGTCGGGCTGCGCTATTATTTTTGCTTAAGCCATCAAATGTAAGTTAGAAAACTCAAGAAGAGATGGAAAGCTTCTCTTATTCACCCACGTTTTTCCTTACTGTGCTTTTTTTCTGACGTCCCCAGGTTCCTTCTTGTACTGTCCCCTTTATGTTTTGAGAACTTCCTTTAGACACTTTTAGCATAGGTCTTTCAGTGACAAATTCGATTAGTTTTCCTTCATCTGAGAACATCTTGATTTTCCCTTCACTCTTGAAATACAGTTCTGCTGCGTACAGGATTCTGGCCTGACAGCACTTTCCACTGAGCACGTACAAATATTCTGCCATTTCTTTCTGGCCTCTCTGCTTTCTGATGAGGAATCCATTGTCATCTGAATTATTTTCTCCTAGAAGTAAGGTGCCATTTTTGCTCTGGCTGCCCTCAAAGCATTTTCTCTGTCTTTCGTTTTCGAAAGTTCGATGATAAGTCTTGACATGGATTTCTTTCAGTTTATCCTGCACGGGGTTTGTTCAGCTTCTTACATCTGTAAGTTTATGTCTCTTGTCCAATTTGGGACGTTTTCGGCCCAGCCCTTCTCCTCTGCTCGTGGGACGCCAATGAAATGGATTTCGATCTCGTGTGCCGGTCCCGCAGGCCCCCGAGGCTATTCCTTTCTGGCCCAATCTTCTTCTTTTCTGTTGTTTAGACGGATAATTCCATTTGCTGTGCAGTTCACCTGCTGTTTTTTCTGTTACCCGACTCCGCTGTTGAGCCCATCTGTTGAATTTTTATTTTAGTTTCTGTGGTTTTTGGTTCTAAAGTTTCCATTTAATTCTTTGCATCTTCTTTTTCTTTGCTGACACTACTTCGCTGGTTTCAAAAGTGCTCACTGAAGTGTCTTTAACGTGCCTGCCTTGAAATCCTTGCTGGTAGCTCTCGCATCTTTGCTGTCTCGGGCTTGGCATCTATTGATTGTCCGGGAGGGCCCCAGCAACACATCTGCGAGGCCGAGCCGGGTGATGAGGGGGCCGATGCTTCGAGCCCTTGGAAGAAACAGAGATTTCCTTCATCGGCTCTGACCTGCCTCCAGAAAGACCACAGACCTGCGAGTCCTAAGGGTGGACTCGATCACTGGAGCCAGCTCTGATTCGGCGACGCAGCCTGTGCTAGCATGTGCTCCCGAGACACAGCGAATCCACTGCCCTGCAGAGCGGGAGCGGCCAGCAGGTCAGAGGTGTCGCCGGCGCACTGCCTTACCCCGGCCTGAAATTCCGCTCCTGTCCGCCGCCGAACAGCATGGGGTGCAGCGGGGTGAGCGTGCCCAGCCCGCGCACGTAGAGCGCTCCGATCCTGGGGCCGTAGAACTGAAAGGAAAAGCCAGACCTTGACTCAGTGGGACCTCCCCGGGACCTTCCCCGCACGCGTGCCGAGCGCTCGGACACATGCAGAGAAATACAGTCACGCGTGGGCCCTGCAGCTGTGCCCCCAATCAATGCTCCAGGCATGTTGGAGTCACCAAAGCCTTTGAGAGGCAGGGCCAGTGCTGGACCCTCGTTCTCAGCTGGGTGGCTGCAGGCCCCCGACCTGACTGTCACGTGGCAGGATTTGTAAGGGACAAGGGCTGGGACTCGAGGTCGCCAAGGGCCTTTCTTAGTTAGGAGTCCATGTTTTCAAATCGAAATCATGCAAAAACCTTAAGTGCCACTGTGTTGGGCCCACACAGGCCCTCTGAAACCTGGCTGAGTATTGTGCTTAAAACGAGCCCTAGAGACACTTCAGGCTCGTTGCTGCCGGAAAGGTGAGCAAAAGCTTCAGAGGATCTTCACGAAGAACCGTTTCCCCAATTCCGCCAGGAAGGTGGGTCGCTAAAGCTAAGCCGTTACATCCCGGAGCCACACTTCAAATCAACTTAGAGAAAGCGATAATTTCTCGAACCCACATCTTCCATCCTTAGGGTGGGGGCTATGAGTGGGCTGAAGAGGGGTCTGCTTGTACTCTCTGTGCTGCGGAGAACACGCACTACCTGGCCAACCCGCCTGCCTTACCTCTCACCTGCGACCTCGATGCCCGCCACGGCTTGGCCTGGCCGCCTCCCTCCTGCCCTATAGAGGTCGGGGTGCCCCATCATCCCCATGTGGGTGGGGGTGGCACTTGCTGGTACCCCCTTCTGCAAGCCCAAGGGCGGGGACGGTGAGTTGCACGTCACCGCGTCCCAGGGCTCGGCCCTCGGCAGAAAGCCAGCCCATGCTGTGGGCTCCGCGGACGCACCTTGTGGCCCACAATGGTCAGGAAGTCCACAGCCAGGTCCGCTACGTCCACGCGCCTCTTCCCCAGGGCCTGCGCGGCGTCCGTGTGCAGCAGGATGGGAGGCAGCCCGGCCGCCGCCCGCTGCTGGTTCAGGGCTCGGACCCGCTGGCCGAGCTCGGGGATGGGCTGCAGAGGGGACAGAAAGGGCTGAGGACGCCGCTTTGACAGGATGCAAGCCGAAGGACAGAAACGAGGGACATTCCTGAGGACAGGCCGCGGAAGTCGCAAACTGCAATGCGGGGAAGAGGATTCCCATGGGAGGCGTAAGCGTCCCTGCCAGGCCGTTATGGGGCGGGGCCACTCACCATGACAACGCCGGTCTCGTTATTGGCCAGCATGATGGTCACGAGGCACGTGGTCGGGCGGACAGCGGCCAGGATGTCATCGACCTCTGCCCGGCCATTCACCTTGGACACCGGGACAAAGGTGACCGCTGAGGCAGAAAACACAAGCACCGAGGTGAATCCTACAAAGTACCGTCTTGACAGTTCGTTTAGATGCAGGTTAACGAAAGCACGTCCCACAGTGAAAACGGAATTTCCCGTAAGGGCTCAGAACACCACAGAGGACGACGAGCCCCGCTAAGACCCGCCCAGAAATGACTCGAACTCTTCTAAGTGAAGCTTCAATCGGGGGGTTCATTTCGGGGGACACGCTCTCCTTTCTGTTTGTCGGGGACCCACGAGGGGACACTGTCCGCTCACGAGAGCATCTCGGCGCACCTCGTCCTAACCTCTGCTCACTCAGCACTACTACCCGCACTTACCCCAGGCACTGATAATCTTATTGCTGCAAGAGGAAGATAAGTGGGGGTGACTAAAAGAGGTTTTTGGCTCAAAATGGTGGATGACAAACAGCTACTTTCCCCTCAAGGTCCCCCTGAAATGAGAGCAGAGGTGTACTTCTAAACAAGGGTTACCTGTGGGCAGGCACTTTTGAGGAACCCCCAGAAAGACGACAGGAATGGCATCCAATTAATAGGAAGCAGGGGGGCTCCACTCTGAACTCTAAGGGTGTGACTGGGTCCACTGACCACCAAGTTCAGGGCGCACAGCGCCGAGCAGGGTGGAGGCCCACTGCTGAGGCAGGCAGAAGGCCGGCCTCCGACACCCGAGCACCTCGCTTTGCGCCCAGCGAGTGGGTGCCACCGCATATGGATGAAGGGCCGAGCTCACGCACCCGCTACCCCAGAAAAATGAACACGTGTCACACAAACACAGACAAATGCTCATCACGGCTTTAGCGCGATGCCAAGTGGTCATCAAATGGTCATCAGCTGATGAGTGGGTGAACAAATTGTGAACATTATCACATAAAATAGATTATTCATCCATATGAAGGAATTTAGTAGTGATACATGTGGATGGACCTTGAAGACGGTAGGCTGAGAGAAGTCAGTCACAAAGACGCGTATCACGTGATCTCTTTTGCATGAAAGACCAGAAGTGGGGGCTCTAGGAACAGAACGGGGATTCGCGGCTGCCTGGGGTGAGGGAAACGGAGTCAGTTGCCTCTGAGAAGCAGGACAGGAAGGGGGCGGCGGGGACGAAACTTTACTTTGTACTTTATACCTTTCTATGATGTTTAAACTGTTTCCACCCCGTGGATGGTTACACTTTGTAAAAAGTTGTGTAATTTGAAACAAGAGGTTAAATGCAACAGTAACTAATCACGACATGTATTAAGTTGCCCTTCCTTGTACAAAACACAGAAAAAGGCCCCAGGGATTAAGAAAAATTGCGACTTAAATAACAAAGTGAGACCTGACTTGTTTTTAAAGTGATGCATTCAGGTAAAATCAGGAGGAGAACCTTTCCAAACAGCAAGATCCACAGAAGGCTTCGCCCTCAGATGGAGCAGTTCTGCACAGTCCTTTAAGATAAAAATAACTCCCCCAAGTCACCTTCAGGTTTGCAGGCCGCTTAAATAAGAAAGCTAAGGCTGCGAAGAAACGCTTTCTCATTTAAAGGAAAGCATTAACCTCAGCTGTCAGGGAAGAAAAGGCTCTGATGTTTTCGAGTTAGTGGTCTACGCCCTGTGCCCTGCGACAGCTAGCTGTCACTGCGGGCCAAGCCCGACGCCACCCTGCCCTCTGTCCCTCGCCTCCTGCCGAGACAGTCGAGCAGCAGGAGCATTACTCTGGTTTGCTCCACCTGAAGTCGGCATCTATTTGATCCTTTCCCTTCCAATCAGAGGAAGTGAAAGCCAAGATCTAGTTATTAAAACCAAACACCATTTAGCGTTTTATAGACAAGCTATTCAGATACGTATTTATTATATACAAAAGTCTGAAATGTCTCTCAGGAATACCTGTGACCAGCTCTGCACCTGATTATCACTTTTGTCCTAAGGGAAAGCCTCACGGCACCCCCCAACGCAACCTGGAAGAACACGTGTCCCCTGGACCTGTGTCCCCTGCACCCGAGAACAGCCCGGAAGGCCGCATACGGAGGGTAAATGGTTCACCGCGCCCCTCCACTGCATCGGCCAGCCGAGGTCAGTGGAGCTGTCCCCACCCGGCTGGTCACTCACCAGCCATTTGTTCTTCCTCCAGATGCTCCAGGGGAAGTCGGATGGAGTCGTGTTCCACGCTGCAGGTGACGACATGAGGCACGGCCCTCTCCCCGGGGCTGTGACGCTCAGCCGCGTCCCCACTTGAGGTGTGGGTTTTGTGGAAATGCCTCAGCACAGAATGGATTACCAAATTATTTGACTGCAGAGATACAGCGAAAACAACATTTACAAAACTTGTCCTGAGGAGAGAGAGTAGCAAGCTCTCTCACGTGGATGTTCCTCGTGGCTAACATTCAAAAAGGAAAAATGCTCAGCTTCCCAGCTGTACCCTTTGAAAGGCCTCACTATAAAGACTTGGGGGTTGCAAACTTTCAAAAACTTCGGAACTCATTTCCGGTCAATTATGCCTGCTTTGTTATAAGAAGCAACATTATATATTTTAAAACTTTATCAACCTGTCAGGAAAGAGTATTTTGCCCAGGCCCCGGCGCTAGAGGGGACGCAAGCCAGCACACCCGCTGCTCGGGGCCACCCATGCATCTCGCAGACCAAAGCTTTGACTCAGCAAGCTTGTGCTTGGACTTGATCCTACAGCTACAGTTGCAAAGCAGAATGATGGATGGAAAGTGTAGCGCTGTTTGTAATGGCGAAACTTTGTAAAGCCCTTCGGGCTTTACAATAAGGGAACTTATTATTCGGCATCCTCAGTGGAGCGCCAGATATAAAAAAATCACGGGGAGAAAAGGTAGCAAACGTTATATACAATAACCTATAATTTGTATAAAAAGGGTGAGATACGTACACATTTGCTTACACATGCAAAAAATCCTAAAAAAGTATAAAGGGAAGGAGAATATACAAATATACAGACTTCTGTGCTTTTAATGCACAGATTATATCCGGAGGACACAAAACAAATAATACAGGTCTCCTGTGGAAAAAGTAGTTAGCTGAGGGCGTGGGGGGTGGGAAAAACCTTTCTTTAAAAAAAAAAAATCTTTTCTCTTATTTTTAAGTATAACATATATATATAGAAAACTGTAAAATATAAGTTTAATGAAAAAACATGACAGTGACTACCAGAGTAACTCACCTGGGTCCAGACAAAAACACTGCCCGCACCGCAGGGGCCCCCACCCCTACGGCTGACCGCACCCTGGTTTTCAAGGAAATAATTTTCTTGCTTTTCTTTATCTTTTTACTTCCTATGTGAGCATCTCTAAACAAGATTTTCCCTCTTTTGACTTTCACATGAAAGTCAAATCGAATTGATTTTTTGTGATTTAGGACGCAGTCTATTCCAGTGTCTGCATAGCGGGGAAGCGACAGGTGCTGCCGGCCCTGTGCTGAGGGCAGCAGTCACGTGGTGCCTGAGGGGGGGCACTGGAACCACGCTGAGTGTCACAGCAGAGGCCTGCTGGGGTCTGCCGCAGCCACACAGTAGTTTGCTCCATCAGAGACGCACGGAATTAACGGTGAGGAGGTGGTCGGGGATGATGGCTTGGATGTGCTTTTCCAAAAGCTGGATGCTTCTTTAGAAGTCCCAGGTCACACTCTCGCAGAAAACGCAGCTGCCCACACAGTGAGCGATTCTGTCCAGAAAAGCAGGGCCTTCCAGGCTGTGTGTGTGGCTGAAGTGGCCCTGTAATCCCATTTAAGGGGGTCCTGGGGTCTGTGTGCCATAGGTCACCATGGAGGGCAGCAGGAAAGACTGCTGTCTGTGAATGAGATGCCCAGGCCCCGCCCACCTGCCGCCCCCACCCCAAGGTGGCTGCTGACTGGGACACAGGACCCCTGGTCCACCGGGAGCACAGCAGCCTGTTGGAACCAGCAGGTCACACCTATGGATGCGCCCTGCGTCCCCAGGCCACAGCGCTGCTAGGCACCGGGTTCCAGCTGGGGCAGAGGGGGCTCCTCGTGAACCACTAGGAGTCTGGTGCTGGGGTGGGGGTCACAGAGCCCAGGGGCCTGGCAGCAGCGCCCCCTCCCCTTACTCAGCCAGGCTGCCGGGCTCTGCTCTGCCGGCGTCGGCTTCCTTTCGACTGTCTTCGCCCCGTGTCGCGAGCTGCACCGTGCTGCTGCAGGCAGCCGTGTGGCAGTCCTGTGCGGCTGCATCACGTGAGCATCCTAACCTGGAGGGACATCGGGGCGGTCCCAGTTTCTGGCTGTCATGAGCGCTGCTGTGACCAGTCCCTCCCTGTCTCTTGGTGCCCACACGCCTTGTCGGTGTGACATGTACCTGTGAGTGGGACTGCTGACGTGGCACATGGCACCCTGCCTGGGCGTGCCCACTGCCCCCCGGCCCTCGTCAGCCGTCACCGGGTTCTTCCCTCTTGCCACCTGGCAGGTGTGCCGAGGGGCTTCCACCTTGTTACTGGCACACTCTGGTTACTGGTGAGACTGAGCGCCTGTCGCGAGCAGCTTGTGCCATCCACGCTTCTCCTCTGTGACGTGCGCATGCGAGTTCACTGTCCGTCTTTCTGCTGCTGCGCATGCGGCCTGGTCAGTGACGCGCTGCGAGCGCCTTCTCCGCCGTCTGACGGGCCTTGTGTCTTCTTCCGTGTTCCTCAATGAGTTTCTTTTGTCGTGACGGTGGTGGCCGACTTTATCGATCTTTTCCTTTATGGTCAATGTTTTCTCTATTCTATTTAAGAAAGCCAACGCTCTTAAACATCGCAAAAAAATGAACTCATCACCTAAAAGCTTTATAAATTTTACTCTTCATAATCAGGCCTTGGCTGTGCCTGGAGCTTTTCTCCCGTCGTGATGCAGGAACCCAGCCAGCTCCCTTGACCACGGTCCCTCCAGCGCCATTTACTCAAGAGACCACCCTCCTGTTACGCTAACTCAGCCTCTTACGACGATCATATAACTATTTGAGCCAGAAAAAGTTTTACATAAGAGGGTACTGTTAAAATTAGGTCAGGACGACAGGCGCTTCCTGGGACAGTGCTGCCCACACAAGCACACGCCCGCCGCTGCTGGTCCATCCCGCCCCGCCCTACGGCCATCTGCCCGATCGCTGGCAGAGCGAGTCCCCTCCCTGTGCTCTCAAGCTTCACGGAGCCTCGACTACTCTTGGCCTTTTTATTCCCCTATGAATTAGTGCGGTGACTCCCCCAGAATGTGTCAGAACTCCGATGGCAGTCGCGCTGTGCAGGGAGCTGAGGTGCTCGCGATGCCGAGTCTTCCCATCCGTGGGCCGGGCCCCACTGGCACGGGCACTGGCACTGAGCGACGTTCCCGCAGCTTTCCCAGCGAGGGCCTTGCAAGTTCCTTTGCGCCAGATGTAGCTCCTAAGGACTCGACATTTTTTGTGCCCTGGTAAACACCTGGTTTGTTGCTGGTACGTGAAAACGCAATCGACTCTTCTGTGTGAGAACCGCGCGGAATTTCCTCAGGATCGCGG
Source organism: Pteropus medius (assembly GCF_902729225.1). Classification (NCBI taxonomy): domain Eukaryota; kingdom Metazoa; phylum Chordata; class Mammalia; order Chiroptera; family Pteropodidae; genus Pteropus; species Pteropus medius. The sequence goes on along the minus strand of NW_024342466.1, from coordinate 2,742,865 downwards.
ATAACCCAGCCGCGCGTTCCCCCAGGCTTCCCGCACCTACGGTCACGGCCCTGTGCGGCCCGCTGCTTTCCTCTCCGGCACCACGACGACACGCCGAGTGTCGTGGGCTGAGCTGAGGCCTCGGCGCCATCACCCTGTCCTGGAGTATCTTCCATCACTTTACAAAGAGAACCTTTGGAATGGGTCAAAGCGCACGCCCTTGAGAAGGTGAACGTCTTAGCGGGGCTTTGAAAAATGAGTCCAGGGCGAAGTGAAGGGAGACCTCGTTGTTGAAACGGCAGTGCGAGGCAAGCTAATCCACACGCGACACTTCACGACCTCAGGCGCCTGGAACTATGGGCTAAATATTAGCTAGCTACGTCACGCTAACTCGCAAAATAGCAAGACCAAGCGTTACTCTCTCCTAAAAGGCGCCACGAAGGAGCCACCTTCTGTCGCTCGTTCCACCTCCCAGCCGGAGGAGCGCGCCCGTTTACCTCTGTGCCCCCGGAGGTGAAGACGATGTCCTGAGGCTCCCCGCCTATCATCTTCGCCAGGTTCGCCCGGGCCGCACTGATGATGTCCTTGGCCTTCCTACCTTGAGAGACCAAAATGGAAATGCGTTAACGTGGCTCCGCCAGGTCCAGCCAACACGTTTAAGAGAATGACCAGACGCCAAGGAACGAGGATCTGAGCGGGCGGTTCCAAAACGAAACGCGTCCTGTCGGGTAAACGCGCAAACACGCGACCGCCTAGAAACGGCTCGGAGAAGGGGCGGCAGGGGACACTAGCAGGTCGGCGGGAACGCCCGCGGTTCCAGCAACTTCGGGAGAGCCAGAGACGGATGCGGGAGGACGCCATGGAGCCTAAATGCCCTAAGACGTGCTTTTCCTCTTACCGGATGCTACAGGAGAGGGGAAACTGGCCATCTGCCTCGCTTCCCATTCATCAAGACGGGAGAACGAACGGATGGAGCGATTTGCTTAAGATCTCACTGCAAAACAACAAAAATAAGCAAAGTAGAACTCGTGACTCCTCGACACAAAGTCCCGTGCCACACCTCACGGCACAGGTCCCCGCCTCGGGGACCCGTCGCCTTCAAGGAGGGCCTCGCGGCCCAGCCATCGCCCCGTTCCGCTGGCTCGCAGAACAGGAGCCACACTTCCCGAGGCAAACAACGGCTCTGGGCGGGAACTCTGAAATGTCTATCGACCCGTAGCCTCTAAACTGTTTTGACTACTCAGTCCTATTTGTAAACAAAAACCTGAGCAGGCACCACTAAAAATATATGTGTATATTATAAAACATACACAAAAATAGAAACATTACACTTTCCAAAATAAAACTTTGGCAGTTTAAAAAAAACCCTGAAGCCCATGGTATATATTTGACAGCAACGGTTCCACCTCTCTCTCCCTCTCCTGTCCCCAGCATGTGATAATAACTCAGTCTTACTTTTTAAAAAAGTTTCCTAAGTTGAGGACATCGAAATATGGCCTGAACATCAGACCGGGACCTTAGTTTTGTTCGCTGCTCCGGCCAAACACACGGATTAAGCGCACTTTAAGCACGCGCACGCCAATGAGCATGTTGAAACACACGGAAATCTGGTTTCACGTATCATTCAGCAAGACGTGAGTCCCTGGAGGCGAGTCCAGGTCTCACGAAGTCACAGGCCCTCCACCTGAAGCAGGGCGGGCCTAGAGGGCATCAGAAGACGCACAGGCTCCAGGGAGCTGCTGATGCCAGTAAGAGGGTTCTGGTGGGAAAGGCCCAGAACCCAGAGCCGAAAGAGCCGGTTCCATCCGGGACCAGCCACATGACAATGGAGGTCACGTGGCCACTCAGAGAGTGGGCGTCCTCAACCGTGAACCCAAAACCCTAACTCTGTCCCCCATCACAGGCTGTCAACTAATAATGACGGCAGGGGTGTGCGAAAGCTGGGGGACCTAACTCCCCGAATGCCTTCTGACGCCCTGCCTTCGTCTTCGACAACCAAGGACTCTGGCCAGGACAAGGATGGGGCACATCGAAACGCAGCATGTGCTTCCTGTCATTTCAGCATAAGGACAGCTCTGAAGGGAAGTGTCCCTGAACCCGCGTCTCAGGAAACCTTTGTTTTCATTACACTGTGCTGCCGATGGCAGAAAAATCCAAAAGCCGGAAACAGAAAGAAAACCTCCCAAACCTCCCACAGTCCCACGGAAGAGAATCTGACGCGCATCCCACCTGTGCTAGGGCCAACGGCCAGTCTCAGTGACCTTTTCGCTGGCACGTGGTGGAGTGAAGGCCACATTTAGATAAAGAAATTCTTAGATTCATTAACAATTAAGACCAAATCTCCCAATTCCACTGCAATTGGGCTGTCAACGCATGGCCACGGGACAGCCCTCCAGCCACGGTTATAAGCCAGTGGCCCACGAACTTCCAGAAGTGTCTTTGAAGGACGCAGGCAACCCCTTCTCCTCCACTGGTCCTGCCCGCGGCGGGACTGCTGACCTGATGGCTCGAACTGAAGCAGCCATCTGGACCACACAGGGTAAGAAGAGTCAGATGGACGGGAGGAGCCGGGGCTCCTGGTCACGGCTGAGGACCGCAGGGGCCCCGGGCTATGGGAGACACGAACTGTGAGCTGTTCAAGCTGCTGTTATTTGGAGTTTTCTGTCTATACATTTTCTAGACTCGCACACACGACTTTTTCTCTGTGAGGCGGGCGGGGAAAACGTCGAAGCCAAACTCCACAGCCTGTTGTATGACGTGTTCTTCCCACCTGTGCGAGGCTGCTGTCCTCGACCAGGACACTGCCCCAGCCACTGTAACAGGGTCCGGACCCCACGGCGGGGCCCCGGCATGCTTTCTGCGATCAGTCCTCCACTGAAGGACACTGAGGGCCTTGCCGGCTCTTCACGGCTATAAGCACAACTGTGGTAAACGGCCTGGGTCTCTAAACTCTTCCCATGCAACCTTCCCATCGTCCTTAAAATAAATTCCCGCCAAAGGAATTACTGCTAGTACTACTAAGTCACAAAAATGTGAAAGTAATTAAATCATTCTATCATAAAGGCATTTTTTTTTCTTTTTTTAATTTCTACCCGAGTAGCAATAGAGAGTGAACTGCGATGCATTTTTTAGTTACAGTTCCTCATCTGTGTAAACAAAAGCTGTCAAGGTAGCGGAGAAGCCACAGACAGGCTTCACTGGGTCAAGAACACTTCTTGTCCCTAAGGGTCATCCCTAACCTTCTTCAGGATACAGGCTTCTTACTGTCACTCGATTAGTCTCCCTATTCTCAAGTTTAATCCATCAAGAAGTTCCATTTCATTGCAGGAAAGATGAGACACATGGAAATGCCCAGAACATGAGCAAGAACATGTGTACCAAATAAACCAGTAAATACGTTACTGAGACGAGTGCCTGATTTTGAAAATGCTTTTAGGTGAAAAAGGAGACGGGATTAAGAAGTACAAATTGGCAGTTACAAACAGTCTGGGGGGGCGATGTTCAGTACAGTGAAGACAGGCAGTAAAACAACTGTGCCTGGCGTCGGGGCACACAACTCATCGAGGGCCCGCTTTGTACGTTACGTACGCGACTCATCGCTGTGGTACACCTGGAACTAATGTAATATTGTATGTCAACTGTAATGGAAAAAACTTTATTTTAAAAAATAAAAATTTTTTAAAAAGTAAATGCTTTTAGCGATCAAGCTGCTGTGAAATTTTAAATAAGCAAATGGACGGGAAAGCCCACGAGAGCCTGTGAGGCTGCACAGGGGCACTCGCAAACCCCGGGGTGGTGGTCTGAGAGTGACTTTGGTTCGTCGTAATCCACAGTTGAGACAGTTTACCTTCATTATCCCTGACACACGCTAAAAGAGAAGGGTACAACTCCAGCCCACCGTCTGAAAAACACAATGTAACTGCCGTACAACTACTGATTTGAAGCAATTTTCCAAAACCCCCAATTTAATGCTTTACATTAAAAACCAGCGTAAGTGAGAAATAAGAATATTTATAACTAAAACAAAGAATTTAAAAGTATTCTCACTTCTGAAAAAGGCCAGGATTACATTCGATCGTGATGATTTAAAGGGTCTACTTTGTGAATTTTGTAAGACAGACTGAGACAGACACGGGACGGAGCTTTTATAGGTGCTGTTACTACAAATAACTTTTTTTTTCTTTTTTACAAATGTCTCTTAATGAGACACCCTGTCCACCTGGGAAGATGACAGACACGTATGTTACAGATGGAAGATTACGGTAGCAACAGGGTCAACATACAAATTTGGATTTCTCAGGAAAAAACTACCAAGAATCACAGCTAAAAACGTGCGGCGAACAGAAAATCTTTTCCAAACCAAGCAATCCCACGTGGTGTGCAATTCTTCTAAGGGTGCCTCTGCCCCCCGAATCTCCCATCTGTGCGCATCTTCTAGAATTACCTGCCGGGTACGGACTGCTGGGATTTCCCCAGGCTTCCCACATGGCCTCGGTCATGGCCTGGATAACCTCTGGCTCCAGGGGGGTGGTTGCATTATAGTCCATGTAGACTTTCCTGAAGGAGAGAACACACAGACGTGCCTAACAGGAAAAGGAGGTGGAACTCGGAAACGGCTGCACAGCGCCTAACGTCAAGGGCAGACACACCTCTGCAGAAGCTTCTCTCTGGCCGTGGCAGCGCTGGCGGTCCGCCGGGCCTGGACTGCCCGCAGGGCTGCTGTACGGTCAGATCCCTGCCGCCCAGGGAGTCGCCCCTCCCGAGGGTTCTTTACCCCCTTGCTTTTTACACGCCACCAGTTTTCCGTTTTTCCCCTGGGGCTCCTGTGAACAGGGGCTTTGAGGCTGGGGGGTGTTTGGGCACCTCCCCCACCTACTCTCTACCTCCCTTCCGCCCACCGGAGGCAGGCATGCTGCCCCTCCCCTCTTACTTTGTTCCCTTCGCCTACAATGACCTAGCCTCCCACTCCACCTGACTTTTGTCTTAGCTCCAACTAGACCTTCCAGGAGGCTCCCTTCAGCCGTTTACCACTGCAGCCAGCCACGCCCTCCTTCCCAGCTCGCTTTGACCCCTCCCCTCCTATCCCTCCCAGGCTCCGCCATCACCTGACACCCTTGTTTACCGTCTGCCTCAGCAGGAAGTCACAGGAGGTCAGCTCCTGGGACTCGCGGGCTCTGCCAGTCCCCCACTGCTCTGCCACCAGCACTAACTGCTGGCACACGGCAGGGGCTTGAATTGTAAGGTGACAGAGTGAATGCCACGGCAAATGCGCATTCCCTGGAAGACCTCTCATAAGTAAAATCTATCTATCTTTTTCCCAATATCGAAAACCTTCAGAAACTTTCATAACTATATACAGTAGGTAATCTTGCCTTTTACTATGAATTTTCTTCTCCCTGATTTTAAAATCAACTAGTGTTTAAACTGATCCATGTGAAAATTCAAGCACAAGTACCAGCCACAGCTGTTAACACACACATATTTTTTAACGACGTGGTGTCTATAAGCCGTTTGAAGGCACCTGATAGGCACAGGGCTTTGGGGCTTTGGGAAGTTTGATCGGCAGTTCTTGGCCACTACAGCATTAGGAATCACCAGGTCCTGGTGTGACTTAAATCTGCAGGCATCCCAACTCGGCTCTCACTTCCTGTAAGTGTCCCAAGTTCTTCAAGGCATTAGCGTAGGCAGAGTGGGTGCCTGCAGCTTTTCAGCCTTCTGCTTGGATTTCAGATGGACACTTTGCAGATGACTGCTCCGTTATCCGTTACCTCCTTAAAGCGCTAACAACACTGGATGGAAAAGCCAACCGCCACTAGGTTCATAACCAAAGGGTGAAGCGGCATCGGAACTCGACGCCGCTCCGTCTCTCTAGGGGACACTTTCCCCGCCCCCTTTCACTCCGCCCCAACCAGAGTAGAATGAAGGAGACGGTCCGATTTAGACCTGGACCCAAATTTTAAAGGCACACACATGCCTCGAGTTCAAGCAGACAGGGTTCCCACCACCTCACGGAAGGAGTGATTTAACGCATTCCTGAATTAGACGGAGAGGAAAATGCCTTACCCCCACGGGGAAGCGGTTCCGGCGGGACGAAGCAGCGGTGTGGACTGGGAGCGTCTGCCCGTCTGCACCCCACTCTCCCGGGTGCTCGGGCCAGGGTCCTGGAGGCAACTCTCTCAACCCCTCCTTGCCCCGCATCACAGCGGCGAGTCCTGCGGGCTCCGCCTCAGCACACGTACCCCTCCCGCAGCCGCGCTCGCTCCTGGGACGTGATGAAGAGTCCCACCGGCTCCCCCGCTCCCCGCCCCTGCTCTCTACGAAGCCGCCAGGATTCCCCTAAAACGCCATCGAATCCCATCACCCCGCTGCTGAAACCGCCAGGCCCCCCGCTCGCTCCGGCCCCGGGGCCGCCTCCGCAGGGGCCGTCCCCACGCCTCGCCCGCCTCGCCCGCCCTGCAGCTGGCTCTGACCGAGGCCTCCCCCGCGCTGGTCCCCCGACCCTTCCGCCGCGGCGCCCGGAGGGCTTCCGGGAGGAGGGCGCCGGCGGCTCCCCCCAGAGCGCGCACCTCTCCGGCGGGCTCTTCTCTTCGCGGCCGCCAGGTAGACTCGACATGGACCTCGGCGCGTCCCTGCTCGGCGCCGCGGACGCCTCCATCCCGCTTCCGCCGCAGCCCAGATCCCGACCACCCGCCCCGGCGCCGTCCAACCCGCCCGGCCCGGGAAGCGCCGGAGCGCGGCCCGAGGCTTCGTGGGAGGCGGGGCCACGAGGCAGGTCGCGACTGGATTGGCTGAGCTGCGCACTCCAGGCCAAACCCCGCGCTCCTGCGGCTCGAGCACTGAGCAGGGGGCGGGGACAGACTGGAACGCTGATTGGCTGCACGTGGTCAGGTGGCCTTTCTGGGCGGGGCGATGGGCGCGTCACGGCGGGCGTGGTCACGGCTGAGCAGCGCGCGGCCGAGATGCTGAGGACTTCGTGTTACCTGGGGAGGTCCGCCGGCCTCCTCAAACTCTGGGGTCCCTGCGCCGGCCCTGGGAGCAGGGCTGGGTGCGGAGGCAGGCGCGGCACTGCCAGCGTCCTCCGAGGCCGCGGGCCACACTTCCGCGTCATCGCAGCCCCGGGGCTTCTGAAACACGCACCCAAGGCCCCACTGGCGGGTGCGGCGTGGGCCTGGGCGTGCGTGACCCTCCCCTTAGGTGACTTTGAGTGGAATTAGGAATCGTCTACTGAGAGTGAATTCGAGGGACCCAGAGTAGAGGCCGGAAGCCCAGCTGGCTAAGGCGAGAGATGAGGAACACTAAGCAGGGGTCCTCGAAACGCAGGAAAGATGGATTCGGGATAGGTTTAGGATGTAAAACAGGAATTGGGGGACAGCTGAATGTGGGGCAGGAGGGAGACTGCAGTAGCGAGCACTAACGGAGTGATTCACATGATAGCGCCTTCAGCTGCACAGGAAGGCAGGAGGGGGAGGAGATGAGCCGATTTTGGGATATCTTGTCTGACATTCGCGGATCCAGCCAACCACAAGTGTCAATTGTGAAAGTGGCGAGTAGGGCACTGATGCAGGTTCTTGAACTCCTGACTGGCCACCCCTTTCAGAATTACAACCTCTAAGTTCAGTTGATCCCTAAGCATGGACCGGGGACTGTTCTAAGCACTTGTCACACATTCAAACTAACACCCTTATCAAGGAGTTACTGTTAGCCCCATTTTATACACGAGGAAATTGAGGTAGAGAAGAGCATCTTGCCTAAGTTCGGAAGGGTCGTGAAAGAGCCAGAATTCGAATTCAGGAATGCTTTGCCCAGAAACTGAATTTTAATTGGCTTTTCGTAGACTTGCTCAATCTGATCTCCTTCGGGGTCCAGCAGGGCCTTCCCAGCACCGCAAGTCTCCACATTTCTAGATTCTCCATGTCCTTACATTCTTGTTTGCAAACGGCTCATTTCTTGACAAATACATCCAACGGTGAAGTGCATGCCAAAGTTTGAATGAGATGCATAAGAGCCCAAGGACGGTGGAGAGGAAAGGGCATTAAAGAACTTCCAAATACAGATGATAGTGTCGAGAGGAACAGAGAGGACTCTGAAGTGTCTGCTGGATACTAACAACGAGGCACCGACAAGGTTAGCAAGAGAAATTTCAACGAGCAGTTGGAGGAGGGGTGAAAGTTAAGGACAGAAAGGGTCGAGAAAGGAGCTGCCAGGGTGGGGGGAAGAGGGATGAAGATGCAGAGCACAGGATTTTTAAGGCAGTGCAACTATTTTGTATAACTGCAATGGCGGATACGTGCCATTATACATCTGTGAATTACCGACTTCTAATGAAAACCCATAAAATGTACAGCACCCAGAGTGAACCCCAGTGCAAAATGGGAGCTTTCGGTGATGATGTGTCAGCAGAAGTTAATCAATTGTAACATGTTAACATTTGTGGGATGTCAACAGTTGGGGAGGTTGTGCACTGTAGCGGGCAGGGGCTTATGGCAACTCTTACTTTCAGCCCAATTTTGCTGTGAACCTAAAACCACTCTAGAAAAATAAAGTCCATTAAAAGTCAATAGACAGGCCAAAAAGAATAGGCATAGCTGAGGAATAAATCAGTGAGCTCCACACCTGAGCAGAATAATTCTCACAGCTCAGAAACACAGAGATGAAAAATACAGAAAGAAAGAAACATCAGTGATTCTCAACCAGGAGTGATTTTTTTTTACCTCCAGGGGACATTTGGCAATATCTGGAGATGATTTTGGTTGTCACAACCGGGGGGTAAGTGCTTCTGGGATCTAGTGAGTCGAGGACGTGAATGCCACTCAACACTCTGCAATGCACAGTGCAGCCCCTTGACGGATTGGTTGACCGAAGTGTCCTGAGTGCTGGGAGGGTGCCACGTTCCTCCTGCCTGAGGGCTTTGTTTGCGATTTCAGGGCTAGTCTGCCAGGGAGACACTCTTTCCGCTTTTGTACGTTTAAGTATTCTGCCTTCATCTTTGGTATTGTCCCTAGACCTAATCCTCTGCTGTGGATTTATTATCATGGTTAGTTTCACCCCGTTGCTATTTCATTTCTTGGGGCCTTGTTCATCCTGAAAGTCTGCCGGGTATTATTTCTTCAGTGTGTTTTTCACAGGCCCGTTTATTTACTCAAGCACAGCTAACTGTTCAGACTTGGCCTCTGGCAGCAGATGAAGGGCGGGCTGCTCCCGTGATGTCACGTCGTCAACTATGGCGTGGGCCGGCGGCCAGTGCGCCCGCCTTCCTGGGAAGTGACCGTCTCGAGGGCACTTGCATGTGGTGTGCCTGTGCTCTTAGGCTCCTGCTACAGTTACTCGGCAGTAAATAATCCTGTCGTCAGAACCTAGTCAGTTATCACAGGATGGCGAGGGCCAGGCGGGGCGCCATACGGGAGCACGTGCAGACCACCGTCGGTACCTCTGGAAGCCTGGGAAAGATGATACCTCAGGGAGTGTTCACCTGCCTGTGGGACAAGCAGCACCATGCAAACTGTGAGAGGAGCCCCAGGAGGGAAGCGGGGTGTCTGGGGGGAGTAGACCTCATCACAAGGCATGAAAGCGCGAGGCCAGGGTCCTCAGGGCGGTGGCTGGTAGGGTCACGATGGGCCGGTATGCCGTCACACTGGGAGGATGTGGCATGGTCAGCGGTGGGTTTGGTAACCCCTGTGGCCGCAGGTGGGGAGGACTTGAGGGGGCCAGCCCATCGGTTTGTTTTGGTCTCTCTCCACACAGCCGCTCCACGCCACTGTGACTGGTCTGGCACAAAGCGACCACAGCGGGAGCCACGGTCACTGGGCTCCTGTCTCTTGCTCCATCAAGAGCTGGTGCTCGGCATGGGGACAGGTCTCTATTCTCAAACTCTAACTTGAGGCTGAAGCCTCTTGGGAAAAGGAAGCAAGACCGTGTCCAGAGCTGCACCAGCGTCAGACCTCTCAACCTCATCCTGGTCAGGGAGGCAGGACACAGGCAAACAGGGACACTGAGGCTGGAATCAATTTTTTTTAAAAAAGAGACATTTGATAAAATCAACAACTGGCTTAAGAGAAAATAATAAAGCAGAAGATAATCCTTCGACATCGAGCACCAGGTATTGCGTGAGTGTCATTTATGCCAACGAGTGTGACATAGGTGAAGAAAAGCCACTCCGAAAATCACGACAGGCCTCGCCTAGGTTGTCAGAGCAGGGAAAGAACATTCCTGGATGTGAACTGTGGCCCAGAGGCTCCAGGGAGACTGACTGAGTCGCTAAGCCACCCACGCCACTTCCTTCCTGTTAAGGCTCCCGGCAAGTGTTCATCCTGGCCTGCGGCGCACAGCCGGTCCCGTCTCTCCCGCAGCCCAGGGAACACTGGGATGAGCCCGGAGGCTGGATTTTGAGAGATTATATTATGTCAGTTCCTCCTACAGCTCATGGTGAATAAACATCCCTAAGGAGGCACAAGGCACAGTCCCAGGTGCCTCCATCACTGGGCTTTCTGAGGAACTTTTTTCAAACCACGATTGTTCCACGAAATCTTGGTAACCCACGGAACCCAGGACCAGAGTGTCACCTTCAGTGGGCGACAACTTCCCCTGAATCGGCCCCTCCGAGCCCCTGGACTTGTCTGAGGCAGCGCTAGAGGAAGGAAAGAGGGGCCGGGCCGGTTTTCTCACTTTCCAAGATCATTTTTGAAAAAAGAAAACATTATTTTACTAAGACTGTATGTTAACGTTTTACTGGACACACTTTATTTTATGAAGAATGAATGAACTTGTAGCAAACCTGACTTTCCAAAATTAAACATTTTTAAGTGGACGAAAGTGAAAAGCATCCTGGAATAGATTACACCAGCAGGGACATAAGTGTCTGGTCACAAACCACAAGTGGTAGCCGACATCTTGTTGGAATTTTTATATGAAAAAGAAAATCTTAATAATCAGATCAGCGACAGGTCTGATGTTAACAGGAGTTTATGATTTTGTTCGCGGTGCTTTAAAGGTGGGGTGGGCAAATGAGCAACTCCAGGTTGCAGCGGGCTTCGCCCCCGCAGACGCGATCACTGCCCAGGAGTTTGCCTCTGGGACTTTCGCTAAGCTCCAGAGCCCGGCAGAAGGGCTGTTCCAGCTGCTTCTGCGGCCATAAGACAGACGTGCTGGCTTTGCTGCCATGTGGCCCGAGCCTCTGCCGAGACTGGCCTGGCTGGGGCCATGTCATGGGGAAGGACAGTGCGGCCTCCCGCATCCCATGAAACCGTCCCAGGCAAGTATGCGAGTCCCAGGGCTGCCACTGCGGGCAGAGGGAAATAGAAACATTTCGACTGGCAAACACCAAGGCGCCCGCTCTCCCAGCTCGCGTCGATGTCCTAGTTACTGCAAACGGCCGGCAGCAGCTCTCCAGTCTTTTCCGTGACATTGGTGCTGCAGCGACTTCTGTAGCCAGTACACACCCGGCCCGCTCTGCCGCGGGTGGAAAGCAGACACAGCCCTCCAAGGAGACGAGGGCATGTGGCACGGGCCGTCTTGTGAGGTTCACCGTAACCCAAGACTCTGCCCCCTGGGGCCAGCGCTCTGCGACGCCCCAAGTGCAGTGACGAAAACAGCAGGGAGAAAGGCGCGCGGCGGCAGATGGGTGCTCGGCAGGAGCATGTCGCCCAGCGCCCTGGGACTGCCGGGGGCGTGAGGCGGGAGTGGGGGGGCGCGCCTAAGAGTCAAGATGAGCCGTTTCCCGCCTGGAAGCTACCCTGGAACTTTGCAGGCGTGCTTGAAGCACACATAGCTCACCTAGCAAATCCTAGGTACCAGAGTCATGGGGCCCCAAGGAATGTCAGAGCATCCGGGAGCTTCTTGTCTCCACGGCCAGCTGCCCCTATCCGGCTCCAGGGCCACCTCTGGACAGGGGCTCAGCGTTCCCACTTCCCGCAGATCTGAAGCCCCAAGAAGCCAACAGGCCTGTTAGAGTGCACAGCCAGCACCGGGCGCCCGGGCAGCGGGCTGAACTGGGTGTGCACCTTAGGGTGGGGTCCCACTGGGCAGCAAGGGATGATCCAGTTCTGTGGAAACGTCATTTCTGAAGAATTACGTGATCCCTGACAGAGCGTGGAGTTTCTGTTGTGCACATGTTCTGGGGTTAGAACCGGCAGTGCCGCCTCGCTCAGGCCCAGAGGCGGTCTCACCTCCAGCGAGCGCACGCTCCCACGGAGCTACAGGTGATGGCATCGCCACTTCCCCCTCCACCTGTGCAGCCCTCACTCGCCCCAGCGGCCACTGCGAGATGTGCCAGGATTGAGGCCTCGGGTTGGCATCAGGCAGGGAACCATGTGCCATAGGTCATGGGACAGAATCAGGCACGTGGGCAGGCCTGCTGCTGGCCTCCTGACCCGGCTGGTCGAGGCCGGCCCAGCGCCGGGTTGGGGAGTTCTAGTGACATTGGTTAGAGCGCCAATTAAAATGGAGCCCCCTGCAGTGCAGGGCCAGGCCTCGGGAGGCAGGGGCCCCTGTCCCCGACAGAGCCTGCGGCACTCAGACGCCAACCTGCCCTCTATCCAGCGCCACCTTCCCGCTGGTCAGGGCCATCCTCAAGTCCAACGGGCAGAATTCCTGACCGCAAACGGGAAGCAGGGCCTGCATTCCTCCCCTCGCCATCCCCAGGGCAGACCGATCTCGTCATCAGATTTTTGACAAAAGACAAGCCGGGCAGCCTGGGCGGATGGCAGACAGGGGAACGCAGAGGTCTGAGGAGGCTGTCGGCTGAACCGGAGAGCGGTAGGCAGGCGGCGCATGAAACAAACCAACACGGACTTTGCACATGATGTCACGGGCTCAGGTGTCTAACACCGGAGGAGGGCCATGCCTCTCCTCGGTGCCCCTAGCCTGACCCGCGGCCCTGACCCGCGGCTGGGCTGTGTGCGGCTGCTGCTCTGCCCTCCGCAGCCTCGGAATCACGGCAAACGCAGAAGGCCACAGGCACAGTCTCAGCGGCATCAGGCATTGCTCGGCTGCTCCCCGAGGTTCCTCTCCTGTCCGTCAGGACACGAGGGTCTGGCTCTGACATACAGCCTTTGCCCACAGGCTCGCGGGCACGTGAACACTGCAGACACCTGCCCCGCCTGGCTGGCTCCAGCCCGGCCCCCTGGGCGGCATGTGAGAACCAGTCTCCCTGCCTTTTATGTTTCAAATCGTCCAGATCTAGCTTCGAATGGTTCTAACGCTTCCTTGGCCCATCTGGACCTGAAAGCAAGAGCTGATTTTTAAAAGTCAGATTCTCGTTGCACTTGGACAGAATGAATAACGTGTCTTTCACATTTTTTTGTATTTCTCTTCAATAGTTGCTTGACCCAATATCTTTCTGTCTGCTCTATACAATGAAAATACAAACTAAATGAGAATAGAAAAAAATAATTAAAGCATTAAATTGTACAAATTACAAATCTGTTCCAAAATATACTTACATTAAATAAAATATGCCTTTCAGTAAGAGATCTACAGTGAATGACTGCGTTCTGGGAAGCTTCGCGACACCTGGGCAGGGCCACCATTCCTGGAAGGAGCTAAGACGGTCTGCATCCGATCACAGTCTGCAGCGGCTCCTCATTTAGGCTCCTCATTTAGCGGCAGTGGTGCGGGGAGGGAGTGAGCTTTCGGGAAAGGGGAAGAAGCGAGCTCTAGCTTCAATTCTGAGTTCATTACAACTTCTCACGGATCTCAACAGCCTACACAGTACAGTTTCAGGAAAGTAAACATGTGAAGGTACGCAGACAGCCCTTCAGAACGCGGACACGTTTCCTGCTGGATTGCACGGAGCTCCCCGTCCAGCGGCAGTCGTGAAGGGGCTCCCCCTCGGGACCCGGACGGCCCAGTGGGACTGAGGGCTCACGAGGACTGTGTGGGTGGCGGGCTCCCGTGGTGTGAGCTGGAGGCCCTGTGGTCTTCCCGCCATCATCTGGCATAATGCTTGATGTAGTCTCCCACTTTGTTCCGGAAGTCCTCCTGTGCGGGGCAGGGAGGGCGAGAGGAGAGGGGCGAGCGGTGAGGCAGAAGGGACACCGTAGGGACAAGCTGCATCCACCTGGGTCGAGGACCCGCGGAGAGCTCGGCTGCCAGCCTCCAGGAGCCAAGGTGGCAGAGCTGGGGCTGCTCTGGTGCCCACCGTGCGAGGCCCTGTGCCTGGAGTGCTGGGGGTGGGGACGTCGACGCAGAAGCTCAGAGTGGCAGGGACCCCCAGGCCTGTTGTCTGGCAGATGGAGAGAGAGAGAGGCCCAGTGTGGGCACGGTCCTGACGCGGCCCGGGAGCCCTGACCTGCCCTGGCCAAAGTGCTCACCGTGTCACTTCCACAGTGCCCAGGGCCCGCAGGCCCGTCAGGCCAAAGGAGCCACGACCCAAGCTCACTGGACCTGCAGTGACGTCCCCACAGGCACCCCGCCCCCACCCAGCCCTCGGGACCAAAGGCGCCCTTTGCTCTCTTTGTCTAGCCCAGGACAAAGCCCGGAGTCCAGGCCTCTGCCCAAAGGCACAGAGCAGGGCCCACCGGAAGGTCAGGGGCTCTGCAGCCAGATGGCCTGGGCCCAAATGCTGGGCCCTGCCCCTTGCTGAGTCTTACCACCCAGGTGGCCCCACCTCCTCAGCAGTAGACCAGGGTGACAAGGGACCCTCTCTCAAGCCGTCAGAACAAGTGCACCTGGGAGGGCCACTCGGGGCCGCTGCCCCACCCTGTAACCCGCTCTAACGCGGGGCCCCAGCTCCCCTCTGAGCACCCTGAGCACCGTCCTGCCTTGGGGCCTTGGCACTGGCTGCTGTCACTCTCTGGAACCCTCTCCTCCGAGAGCCACTGGTCAAGCAGCTCTCCAGTCGCACCCTATCAGAAAGGCCTCCCTGAGCACCCACACGGAACAGCAACACTCCTCGCCCGCCCCACACTCCCTGGGCCCCACCCCCTTCCATTCTCTCTGCTCGTCTCTGCTCTGCCCCTTCCCACGGGAACGTGCGGCCCACAGGGTGGGGGGGCTATCTGTCCCCCGATCCCCTGAGCACTGGGCACCTCGCTGGGCACTCGAGTGGCCACCAGTCAAGCTCGGGATAAGTAACGAATACGAAATAAGCAGGAAGTTCCATAACCGTGACCGAGAACCGGCATGGGACGCGGGTGGGGTGGGGCACGTCTCAGAGTTCGTGGGGAGGCATCACTGCCAGAGGGATTTCGGGCCCATCGTACTGCCCCTCATCTCACACGCTAGACGCCGCGTAACACCCGCTCCAGGGCTAAGAGCGCTCCCTCTCACTGCCACTTCCTTTCCTCGACGAGGTGCAGTCCACAGGGGCCGCCACCAACCGCCGCTCTGAGTGCGGCGTTCCTTGTCAGCAACAGTGACGAGAGGGGCTACAGTATGGAGCCTCCAGGGAAGGTGGGGGCCCGGGAGCACGCCTGCGAGGGCTCGACAGCGCGGCAGACACACCGAGGCTCTGCGGGGCGAGTGCTTCCAACTGCTTCCAACTGCTTCAAATTCTAAATTGGCACCTGCTCTCCCCCAGACGCCTCTTCGCTTCACTTAACGCCTTCGCCTGCCCCTTCTCCCCAGACGCCTCGCTTCCTCTCGGAACTTCCCCACCCCACGCCCCTACCCCCAGACGCCTCTCCTCAGACGCCTCCGCCTCAATGCAACGCCCCACCCCGCCCCTCCCCTAGACGCCCCGCCGCCAGCGCACCTTGTCCCTCAAGTGATGCTCCGCAGCTTCGATGTTCAGTGGGTCGTCAAAATTCAGAAGATCCTCAAAAAGAGAGAAACTCACAGTAAACAACAGAAAGACTCTGTTCTGCTATGAGTCATTTTATAACCAGCTGGTGAAACCTAATCAGTGAACTGTAGAACGAGAGACCCCGAGTCTTGAGATTCCGCTAAGAACTAAAGTTCGTTTGAGGCGAGACTATCCAACTTGTATTCAAAACGGGCGAACAGCTGAGAGAAGTGGGGGTGACGTTTACATGTAACCGTCCAAAGTGCCCTGAGAACGGAGGCAACAGCCACCCCCCTAATTTCCGACGCTACCTTTGATAACTGGAGAATGAAGAACCAGTCTCATTATGAGCATTTCCAAACTAAGGCCCTTTCTCTCTCCCTTGAACATTAGTTTCCCCCCTTACTTTGTGATGAACGACCTTGCCTTTGTAAGCCGGGGCTTCCACTCCGACCTTAACCGATTTCCCTTCATCTTTTCAGTCACCTCCCAAGCTCTGCACTCACGCCCAGCAGTGAGGACACAGTGAACCGACCGCACGCTGGCAGGGTGAGGGCCAGCAGGCCGATGTCACTGGCCGCAGGGGGGGCGCCAGCCCTTTCCACTTAGAGAAGCCCTGGGATGCCCTCCCCGCCCTGAAACCCGGGGGATTTCAGATCAGAGGCTACACATCACCTGGCACCACCTCCTCCTCCCAGAAACCCGGGTGTTAAGAGCCGTCTTTTTAATGAGCCGTGGCTTTCCGAAGCCACAGACGGGTCATCGTAAAGATGACCCTGTCTCTCTTCAGGAGAAACGCTAAACTTGGAGACTGTAGTCCTGACTTCAAATAAACATGGGCGTGATCAACGTTACAAACATAACGGAAGTCCTCAATCTCTATGATTGTCTGAAAATAAATTAGACTCCAAGTCCCAGAAATAGGCCAAAGCAGAAAGTACAGTACACGAGACATGCAGTGTATGTGAAGACCACACCGGACACACACGATTCCTTATTCCCTTAGCCACACGTCTGACCTAAAATGAACATATGGGTTGGAATAACCATTCCAGACTTAATTAGCAATTTTGACGAGCTGTAGAATTTGGAAGGTTGGGAGCACTTGGAGAGATAAAGACTGTTATCAGATTTCTTAAAAAAAAAACTCCAAGGAGCCGAGGCTTATTTCCTTCCATGAACTCCCCCTGGGGTGAGTTGTCAGTCAAAACCATTTCTGGTTCAGGGCCAGGGAACCTGGGGAAGCAGTGGGAAAGGTTCTGCTGTGGTGGCAGATGCCACGACACGTGGGCCCCAGGAAGGGCCCGAGGTGCCCCTGTGCTCTTCGGCCCCCTCGACCAGCGCTGGGGACACGAAGGCTCATCGTTGCCACAAGGACGTCTGGCAGGAAGTCATGCTCAGGCCTTGCCACTCCAGAGGGACACTTCGCTCTAATGAGAAAGCCCAAAACAGAAACTGTCCCCAATGGCTTGGAGCCGAGGTACGACTTCCTGTGGAGATCAGGGGACGTCCTGAAATCAGGAAGTCTCAGTGTGTTGCTTGTGTTACAGTGGCCATCAAATGACAAAGTAGAGGGAAGTAGGGACTTGGAGTCTGATTTTGAGACTGCCGTTTTTTTAATCTTGCTGAGGACAAGAACGAGAGCTCTGTGGCAGAGCAGCCCCACCCCAGGGTGACTGAGCTGTGCAGGTCCATCTGCCGCCGGCCAGGAAGTACCCTCCAACAGAATGGCATCTTGGGGGCTGTCCACGATGGCCTCGTTTTCATGGAGGGACCTTAGGTTCTCTGACGGCAGCAAAACTTTTTCCCCCAAAGACAGATCCTTGGAGTTTCTTTTAAAGCTCTTTTACGATCAAAAGGTCAAAATTCAAAGGAATAACAACATTACATAAAATGCGAGTAGCAGCTGTGCGCTCAAGCTCCTCGCCACGCCCCTTCTTGCCCTCCGGCCCTCGCCTGCAATGAGCCGTTTCCGAGGACAGTGATCGTCCAGGCAGCTTGTCACTGACACACCACCACTATGGTTCTGGTTCGTGAAAAGCCTAGAGTTTGGGGACCACACGGTCCTTCCCCAAACCAAGACACGTGGGAGTGGAGAGGGGGCCGGGCCAGCGCCTGCCAGCCACGGGAGTGGGAAGGGGACGAGAGCGACGGAACCCGCCTCGTGCCCAAGAGGCGGAGGCGGCCGCTCCAGGACCGGAGTGGGGACGCTCTGCCCGTGGCCCTGCCTTCCCCGGGATGTCGCTCAAAAGCCGCTGGCTCCCACCTCACCAGTCCTGACTCATCAAAACACAACAGAAAAGAGGGGTCAGGATGGACGGGTGCCGCTTCTAACCCGTGTTGTCCCTGACGTGATGTTTAAGACAAGCAGGCAGGGAATCGAGAAAATCAAGAAACACTTGGGATTCTGGTCAATATACTTACAGTAAACAAAGAGTTTAATCCCCAAACAACATCCTGAAATGAAGAAGAAAGAAGACAGGTTTCAGGCTCCTGTGCACGTAAGTCTTTTAATCTATGCCCGAGAAGCATGTACTGAAGCGTGGTGACATCTCCCTGCAGCAAACTGAGCTCCCCCGAGACAGAAAACTAGAGCCTTCCCTTCTCCGGGCTGAGTCTGTGAGAGCAGACGTGGGCCTCTCGCCGAGGGCCGGGCCCGACGGGCCCACGGGCGGCATCTGCTCAGAACCCGAGCTTACCTGTCACTGCCCAACGTGGTTCGGACTTCTGAAGTCACCCTGACAACAGAGTCTGCCGCCCTGGGGGTCACAAATACGCTAGTCCCCCATCCCACTGAGTCTTCATCATTCTGCTCTAGCTCCTTTGAAAATCACGGGAGACTGACCTTGTTTAAAATTCGAAGATCAGAAATTCCCATTAAAACAAAACCGAACACCAGTGTTCTCTGGACTGACCGGCGACCACTGTGCGACCCGATCGCAGATTCTCTCCTGGCCCCCCCTCCATCGGCCCACGAGCTTGTCCTCCTGAGGGCTGTGCTCACTCCGACACTGCGGCACGTGGCAATTTTAATTGCCCCTTGTTCTTCATCCATCCGTCCCTCTGTCCGTCCATCCTTCTGGTGTGAGCCAGGCCTGGGGCCAGGCCTGGGTTCCCAGAGGACTCACCAGGGAGGAGGATGTGGGGCACTGCCAGGAACAAGGACGGCAGTCGGGGTCACCTGCCAGGTAGAGAGACTGCCTGTACAGGAGCTAAGTCCCAAGAGGGCAGGACGCGTCCAGAGCGTGGCGAGAGGACTGGCCAGGCTGCCCGTGGCCAGAGCCCACACCTCGTGAGGAGACACAGTCACGACTGCACTAAGCCTGCAGTGTCCTCTGACTCTGCGACGGGGCCCAACCTCCCTCCCTGCGTTCCGGCCCCAGAGTGCCTACTTGGCGACGGCCAACACCTGACTGTGCTTTCTGGCCACAAGGAGGGGTCCACCCCCAGTGTGCGCTGTCTCCCAGGAGGTGTGGTCACGTGCAGAGCTGGGCCTGGCCCCCGCCCTGCTGGGCCACTTCACCCTCAGAGTCCTCTGAGAGCTGGG
Source organism: Pteropus medius (assembly GCF_902729225.1). NCBI lineage: Eukaryota > Metazoa > Chordata > Mammalia > Chiroptera > Pteropodidae > Pteropus > Pteropus medius. Next base: position 2,723,621 of record NW_024342466.1, on the reverse strand, counting down.
GAGCGGGAAGGGGGGCGGTCTCTGAGGGCGAACCAGTCCATCAGCACATGGCCGCTGAGCCGGGTTTCTGCACAAGCTGTGTGGAAGGCAGGGCCTAGACCGCTAGCCCGCGAGGGGCGGTGGGGAAAGGAGCCTGGCACGCGTGGGCAGGGCAGGGCCCCAGCCCGTCCAGGCCTGCTCCGGCTCGCCCTTGTGTCCAAGGGACAGTGGCGAGTAGCATCTCTGTGACCAGCCGCTGCTGGCTTTTTGAGCATCTGGCACACACTTAGACTTATAAGTGGTTTCAGTGAGGACAACTTTGATCCTCCACGTGTGACTGAGCCAAAGCTGACATGTGTGGAAAACTCTTACCCTTGGGGGGAGGTGGCGGGAGAGGGGGGACGGCATGAGCGACGTGCCCGCCAGTTCTCGGAGCCTCCAAACAGGCCAGTTTGCCACCTGCAACCCTCTCAGGTGGCCCGGCCCGCTAAGACCAGGGCCTCAGGGGGCCTGGTCCATGTAACTGTGCCGCATTGAGGCCAAGCCGAAGCAAAGTGCAGGCTGGGGACAGAGCTGCCCCCGAACCCAGGCCCGCAAGGCTGTCTGGGTCCAACGCAAGACGGGGTGGAGGCGACCCCCGTCTGAAGACGTTTCGTCCATCGGAAACGATGGGAAGGGCCAGGCGGCCGCCTACCACGAAGTGCGCGCCGGCTGGGCGTGCTGGCCACTTCTGACACGGAGCTGAGCCGACGTGAAGACACTCCAGGTGTCCCGCAGACACCACGGAGGAAAAGCCTGGAGGCGAAGCCACAGCTGGTGGCCTCGTGTGGGCACTCGTGACGTGTGCCCCGGAAAGTCAAGCCTATGTCGTAGAAGCAACCGGGGCCATTTAGTCAGTCCCCAGGGAAGGGGCCCTCCCCTCGAGGCACACCTGGCTGCCGTCCTGCCACCCGTCTTCTGTCCGGTGTAACTCAGAGGGGACATGAAGGAGTCACAGCTACCCTTTCCTTCCTGTCATTCTTCGTAACTGTCCTCACCTTTAAGGGTGAGATGACTATAAAAGATGGGGACAAAGGGACAAAAAGAGCAGAAACTAAATTATCTGAAGCACAGATAGGAAAGGCCAGAGGGGAGAGGAAATGGCCCGACGGTCCCCCTTCACTGAAGAGAACCCGGCAGAGGACGTGACCGGGCCGAGGGCTTGGCTGAGCAGTCCCAGGCGTGGGCGGTGGGACGAGGAGGAAGCAGGGTGTGCTGGCCACTGGTGTGGACAGAACAGAGGGGACACCGGTGTTCTCACAGGTGGCTGGCTACCGAGGGAGAGGCCCCCGGGGCAGAGCTGCGGTCAGAGGCATCGCATCGTACCTTTAACGTCCTTGTGGGAGCCCAGCCAGTGCCGTCAATCGAATGTTCTCGCAGCAAACTGAAACACACAGACAGGCAGGGTGGTCAGCAAGGAGCAGCGCCGGGCACGCGAGGGACACATGTGCCAGCGCCGCCGACGGGTGCTCTCGGCCTGAGTCCTGTCGTCAGGAGCTGTCCCCTCACGTCACCCACGTCCCCGTCCCGCTGTGGAGGTCTTCCCTGCGTCCGAGGCTGGACTCGCGCCGAGTCCGTCCAAGCTCCCGTGTTATCTCTACTCGCGGCACCCACGGGCCTTTCATCCCGACGGACACGGAAGTTCGAGGCTGGGCAAAAGCATGCTCCACACGGAGCACCAAAGAGCATGTGTCAACCTAGTGGTAAGAGCTGAGGGTGATAACCGTGACAACGGGGGCAACTGACACTTGGAGGTTCCTACTTCTGCGTCAGCTCAATCAAGCCTCAGTGACCCGGCAGGAAGCGGCCGCCCTCCCCGACCTGTCTTGTTGGGCTAACGCGACGTTCTGGATGGCGCCGACCCACGGCGGGGCGGGCCACCCTCAGGGACACTGCCCTGGCTTTGGCGATCCGTGGCCTCGGCTCTTACCTGGACCCAGGTCATTTTCATCACTGTTCTATCACTGAATACACCTTATATACTCTCGTATAAAAGCTTGTCCCCTACTTCGAAAAACTTAATACCGAGTTTCCTTCCGGCAAAGTTAGTCTGGCTTCGTGGAATGACATCATGCTGGTGCTGTGATCGGTTCTGATGAGACCTGACTCCGCAAGCTGCTTCCTGCCCACCTACACCTCCTACAAGCCACCTGTCTGCAGCCGATGCTCACCTGCCCAGTGGCCTGTCTACCTGTTTCACGTCGATCAGTGGGACCGTCACAAACGATGTAATCTGGCCGATCTCTTTTGATTTTGTGTTTTGGGGCTTTTAATCTTAACCCGGCTAAATCGATCAATTGTCCCTGAAGGTTTCTGGCTTTCGGAGGAGGCCAGCACCTGCTAAACCCCCATCGTACATTTCCAATAATCTGGCTACTCAGAAGACAGCAAAAGCGACAGGGGGACTCCTGCTCAGGACCGAACTCTGACTGGAGAAGGGGACGTGAGCACAGGCGAAAGCCCAGCGGGGAGGACCGGACCAGAGGCCCTCTGTAACCTGAAACTGAAGATCGCTGAGTTTTAAAGTTTCAATACTTAAGAACAGTTACTTAAAAGGGAAGATGCCTTTCAAAAGGTATACTTATGTAAAATGCACTTCCATCTATAAAAAACGAGGATGTGGAAAAGGGGCCCCGTATGCAGACTGGATGGGGAAACGGGTACCAACTGCACGTGCATGACAGAAAAGGGGGCTGGCATCCCAGCGGCCAGGCGCGCTCGGCGCGTACGCTGCCTTTCAAAGGTGCTTCGTGTTTGCTACGAGCAGCGAAGCGAAGGAAAAGGTCCCCCGATCGCATCGGCGACATCCTTCCCTCTTGGCTGAAAGCAGCCACGTGGAAGGGATGCAGCCTCTCATTAAAACACGGAAAGGGCTGCGACCCCAGGGAGCACTCTGGGCTGGTGGCAGGCGACACTGATATCGCATGACCTTGGCCACCAGAGGGCGCAAGAGGCCGCGGGTCTGCAGGCGGAGGCCAGGACAGGGCAGGCCCCGATCCAGCTACTTGAGTGTAGCCAGCGGCCCCCCGTGGGGGCGCCCCAACCCTCCCCGTCCTGGCCCAGCCTCACCACCTCTCGGTGGAGGCCCCAGTCTCCTACACCGCGCTCACAAATGCGGAGGCAGGGAAGGGGCGCTCACCTCAGACATATCTCGCCCGTCTCTGTGATGTTGGGGTGCCAGATCCTGGTCAAGCATTTCACCTTGGGGGGCTGCAATGCAGAGAGGGAGGGAGAGAGATTGATCACAGGCTCTCCTGACCACGTCTGCATCCAAAGCCTCGTCACACCGCTTGTTCCGTGGCTGACTCAGCATTCAGGGGACTCAGCAGTGTGCAGCCTTGGACAGCGGGTCACGCCACCCACAGGACTGTGCTGTCACCCACCCTGTACCCCAAAGCGCCAGCCTCACTGGTAAAGCCTACCGCATCCCTAACAGAACCTCCTACAAGCCCCGGGGCCTGACAGGGAGTGGTGCTGCCAGCTGGGCCTCGGCTACTTCTGAGCGCCCTCCCGAGATTCTGTCCCCTCCAGGCCCTGATGCCAGCCAGGAGCCCACGGATGCCTTTGCATGAAGTTGCTGAACTATGGCCGAAGGTAACTGCTCCCCGCAGGGGAGGCCGGTTCCCTCTGTGTGTTTAAGATGCTACAGTCGCTCACACTCTCCCAGATGCAAGTGGCAGCCCACCTTACGAACGAGGGGAGCGGAAAGGAGGACGTGGGGACAAGGCACACGTGGCACACGTGGGTAAGGCTGTTCTCCCACGACTGCTGTTATAAAAGCAGTCCGTGTTCACTTAAGGAAAGACAACAGAAACCGAAGACACATTTACACATATCAGACAACTCCACCCAGAATTACCCTCCACTACGCTCAAGTCCCTTTCTGAGCCTCCTTTCGAGGCCACACACAGATACGTGGGCACACACATTCACTCTTCTTATAGAAGTGGGGACGTGCGCTAGATATACTTTTGCATTGTCACCATTTCAGATGGCTTTGGGCTCGCATTTCATGGGAGAAACAGCCAGTTCCCGATTACTGGACATGTAGGCTGCTCCCACTGCTACTACAAACCGTGCTACATCGACGCTCCACCTGGCTCGCATCTCTAGACCTTTCCCCTCCATGAGGCCAGAACAGGAGCTGCGGCCGGAGCGAGGGCTGCAGTCACAGCGCCAGTGCCCTGGCCCCCTGGAAAGGCCCAAGCCCGCCCTACCTGCAGGGGGCGGGCCCCGCCCCAGTGCCTTGTCACAAACGTTAAAGTGTCAACCCCCTGTTACAGCGGGGGCGATTTTCCCAGTTTATCGTTTGGCACTAATTTGTATTTGATGTCATTCTGAGGTGGAGGCTATTATAAAGTCTTTGTAATTAAATTTTTATCGTTGATACCAACCTAGAAAAAGCATTTCACTATGCCAATGTTCTCCCGAACTTTTCCTAGTACTCCCGAAAGCGTCATCTTTTATTTGTCTAGAACAAAAATACTTCTTCAGCACCCTCGTGAATTTTCTTCCTGATCTCCAAACACCAAGACATCGAGAGACTCCGAAAAATGATTCATCCAACTATGCAAATGCGGGTGTCCAAGAACAGGTTCAGAGTGAGTTTAAACCAATTTAACACGCTCCGATCTGCGTTTCTGCGCATTAGGGGGAATGCGTCCAGCCCGCGTTTCCAGTGGGGCCTTCAGGCCAGAGGGACGGTCAGGCCGTGCGACCCTCTGGGTGACAGGACGCAGTTAACACGGTGGGCAGACCGCTCGCTGACCCGGCGCCCGAAGGAACTGAAGGCTCGGTCCCCCCCCTTCTATGGAGTCCCCGACACGCGGTTCCCCCGCCTGGCGCTCGCCACCTCCCCGAGGGTCCGACTGCATTTGCGCCCTCTCCTTGTCCCTTCCCACCTGCTGGAGTTAGGTGGTGGCGGATGCCTCGCTCGTCAACAGCCGTCTTCACTGCAATCTCTGCACGAGAGCTGTGGACCCGGATTCAGACACACACACTTTCCAAACTGAACGGTTCTTGAAGACCCCAGTCCACCCCCAACGCAAGACGAACGGCCTGGGCCCCACCTTTCACCTCGGTAGCTGGCAGTGCCATCCGCCCCGTCGCATGGCGAAGAACGTAATAAATGACGAGCGCCGTGCGGCAAATCAGTGGGGGAAGGGGGGCTCTTCCGCGGACGACTGGCTAACCAATCGGAAAAACGACGAGCCTCACTTAGAGCTTCATTCCACAGACGCTAAGCAGAAACGGCGCAGAACCGTGAGCACTGGGAGCAGACAGATGTGTGACTGGGTCTGAAGCCCGTGTGAAGCATTTCGCAACATGAAACGCTCGTGAAGGAAAAGCAGATTTGACTTCAGTGAAGCAAAAACAAAGCCTCATGGAACAGCCACAACAAAAGACAAGGGAAAGCAGGAAAATACAGCACAGCCCAGAAAACTGGGAGAAAAGTCTCGTGGAATTTCTGCATAGGAACTCCTGCAACGAGAGAAACAAACACTCGGGTGTGTGCTTAGCGGGGACACGGGCTAAGCACACATCTCACAGAAAACACGAATGGCTACTAAGCAGGAAAAACACATTTAGCATCCTACTTAAGAAACAAAACAATTGGGTACCAGTGATTTCCTCCCAAAATAGCAAAGAGAAGAAAACAATGCAAACACCCCATTTTGCTGAGGGTTTAGGAAAAAGGGAATCCCCACACTGATGGTGAGGCCACCCAGTGGCATGGCGTCCCTGGAGGTCACGCCACAGCACGGAGGAGCCTTGCAGCTGGCACCGACTGCTCCCCGGCTGCGACCCCACATGCAGGAACGAGCTAGGAGGGCAGAGGCAGGCGCCCCGCCCGCCGCCCGGCTGCCAACCCAGGGCGCAGCCGGCTACAGCCGTGCAGGCCGGGCCTGCTTTTCACATGGTCTGTGATCTAAGGAAAGTTTTCACATTTTTAAAAGATTGTTTAAAAGAAAAAGTATGTGCCAGAGACCATACATGGTCCACAAAATCTAAAATATCTACTGTTTGGCCCTGCACAGAAAGTCTGGTTCATAACATCCAAAATCTGGTTGAACAGTGGCCAACGACTTAACACCATGATGCATCACAGACGCACAGCTCTTGTTGATGACGTGATTACACTTAACCGACCCGAGAATCTGTTCATCAAACGTTAAGACGCCGCTGCCAGGCCATGTGTGGCGTGGTCCCACTGTGTGCATGACTACGGTTGTCTGGGACACGGCCCACAGGCTGCGGCGTCGCCTCTGGGTGCAGAGACTGTTTCTGCCACGTGTTCTCTAAGACGGGCGCTGAGAGGTGCTTTGGGGGTCACTGGGGCATCTGGCCCTCCTGGAAACATGGCGGGACAGTCCAACCCCGCCCCCTCTGGAGCTGCTCTTGGCCACGTTACCTGATTTGGTTACGGCACCAATAACGCGAGGGGATGTGACATGGTCACATCCAGGAGGACACTGGTGCCAGAGTGAACAGCCGGACCCTTTCTCCAGCTTCAGCACATGGTCTCTCCTGACCACCTAACGACCGACAAGCCCCGGAGCAGCGTGCATGAGACCTGGGGGCTGTGCGACACCACAGCCGAGCTGCCAGTGGCACCAAGGCCCTACGCCCCCACTGGGTGCCCCAGCACCCTGGGGACCCCCAGCACCGTCACCTCATTGGCTCATCACTGGCCTGGGTCTGTCTCCCGGGAGATTGAGGTTATCACGAGGCCACGCGCCTTCTCATCTCCGGCCTGAGATGAGAAGTCTCAAACCTGCACGTTTCAGGAGCTTATTAAACATCACTGAATCGTTTCAGCCAATTTCTGAGACAGAGAGATTACGAGGCAGGCTGGAAGCTGTGAGGCTAAAGTTCAGTGACAAAGGACAAAGAGCCAAAGGAAATTCTGAATTTTGGCTGCGGGGTGCAGGTGTGCGCGTGGAGGGAGGGATATTAGAGTTTTAAGTTTTTTCTAAATTCATGGCCTATTTCATTGATTGACAGCTTTTCAGATTCACAATCTTAAAAACAAACCTTAATTGCAGGAACTGTGTTAGGGGCTAAAGGAAATGCCCTCATGAAGTTTGGAAATGACACCCATTAAGTTACGGCACAAAAGCAAATGAACCCTGAGAAAGCTCCACGAGGCTGCCTCGGGCTCACCTGCTGGAAACCGGCCGTGTCCCCTCACCCAGGGAGGCGTGTGGCCCCGAGAGTCACTCTCGCGAGCTTACCCCGAAGGCCCGTATCCAGTGCTGGTTGAATTTCCTGTACCATAAGTGTGTCGGGAGCGGAGTGCCAGCCACTGGACAGCGTGCTGCGTGGGTGGTGGGCACTACTCCTCCAGGGAGCTGACGGTCAAGTGGAAGGAGACGCTGAGGATGCTCCGTACATAACGGCAACAGCCGCCTCTGCCCCCGTGAGCACTGCCCTCACGGTGCCCTGGGGGTGGTGCCACCCCCTACCCGCTGCTGGGAGCCTGGGGCAGCCGCCCCCTCAGCCGGGATGAGAGCAGAGGGGCACAGAGAGGCGGGGAGCGGGGTGGCAGCCGCCCTAGCAGCAGCAGGGAGCGCTGGGTCCACCCCAGGGGGCTGGAGCACTCGGGTTTTGCTCCTGATGAAATCGGACCAGCCCATCATAGAGACTTTCAAACGGAGACAGAAACTGAAATGTCAAAATCTGAAGTCATTGTAAGTTACCAATTAATGCAGGAAACACGTCTTCGAGGCTTCGTGGTTTCGAGCCTCTGTTTATGCCATTTCCTGCCTCTCGGTGTCTGAAGAAGTCACGCCGGGGAGGAGCAGCGTGACGTCTCCTCACCGCTCAGGGGCCACCGGGTGTGCGGGGAGGGCGCGCGTCAGGAAGCTGGACAGCTCAGGGCACGTCCTTCAGCTCCGTCTGAGCCCCTTTCCTCGACGTGTAAGGATGTGAAGTTAATGTCACCCGCGGCGCTCCTGGGGAATGACGTGCGCTCGAGTGAGTGGAGCGCCTGGACGCTCTCGACCAAAACCTGCTCCTTCCGTGATGCTTTCTCACGCTCTGCTCTCCCTGGGCTGGGAGCGAGACGCCCGCTCCTGAGTGGTGTGTCCCGATGCTCACCGCCATCGCCATCCCTCTCCAAACCCACTGCTTTCCCGAAGATCGCGTCCAACTCGCCTCCCTGTAACGGTCACCTTCTTCAGATGAGTCGTCCGCAGAGACGGCTACGTCCAGATCATTTAAGCCCCTGCCCGTGCAGGAAACAGTGTAGCTCGCTGCCAGCGTTTCTACACGAACACGCTCTTTGAAGCTGAAGCGAATCTGGCTGGTTTTCAACGCGAAAATAAAACATAAAAACTGTTCTTGGAGTTACTTCTAAACGGAACTCGCCCCTGAGCCCAATGAGACGGACGCGCATGACGATCGGCGTGTAGTCACTGTCACACGTGCGGTCAGTTTCAAAGCACGGAGCACCGCCAAGCGGAGACCACGCTCCGCACGAACACCGCGTTTCCCTCGGGTCTCCTTGCCGTCCCTGTCGCCGTGCGAGCAGCTCGCCTTGCAGGGACCGCTGGATTCCGCCTCCCGGGGGTGGCGGTGTGCCCTCGCGGAAACGGCCCCCAGACAGGTGAAGAGGTGACGTCGTCAGCGCACGGACGACCTGAGGGCACCGCTGCCTTGGCTGCGACGCTGCACTGGCTTCTCGGTCAGCGTGAGTCTGAGGTCTGCAGGGCGGACCGCGTGCTCAGGACCGTCCGCGAGCGGGACAGGACGGAGGAGCGCTGCACGGCACTGTGCAGAAGCTGGCGAAGAGCTTCTTGCACCCACGCTTGGGCCTCGGCTGGGCGGGCGAGCGTCGGATCGGCTGCGTCCACCGCTCCCACATGCTCGCGGCAATCCAGCGACACGCGGCCTGAGTCTTCCTTCCAGTTCCGCTGTCTCCTTCACTCACGGCATCACTGTGGAACGCTGACACTGTCACCTCCTGTCACACCACGTCAGTGCCGTAAGTTCGCCACAGAATCCGGCCACGGTCGTCCCCCTGCGACCCCTTTCTCAGATCGTTCGGCATGTTTTCCATGCCAAGGAGCCGTCCCAGCGGCGCCAGCCATTTCGACGCAGTTCTCTGAAGAGCAGGGGCGATGCATGGCAGACGCTGGGGGTGAGGCCAGGGCCGTCATCCACACGCTATCTCGGGGTGAACGCGACAGCCGCACGGCTGCCGGCGAGGATTCTCGGGGCCAACGGGAAAGGGGTTAAAAGTCGGAAATGGCAAGTATTGCATGTCCAGCTGCTTCCAGAAACCTTCCAGACAGCCCCGACGCTAAGCGTCTGCACTTAAGCCAAATCTGCCCCTGCCTCTCACCCGGGGGAGCAGGTGTCGCCAAGCCAGGCTCCTGGGCTTGTGCTCAGGAGAATGTGGGACGTCTCAGTGGGATGCAGAACGGACGGATGGACACAGACCTGAAACGCATACTTTCCTGTCTGCTTAAAAATTAAATTTCTTTTTTTGGGGGGTGGCTCCAGAGCACGTCTGCTTTACACGCAGAAGGTCCTGGATTCGTGCCCCAGGTGGAGCCACGGACGAGGCCCCGGGTGCGCCAGGCCCCAGGTGCGCCCCGCCCTCAGAGATCCAGTTCTTAAGGGGAGACGGCAACATCCGTGGGTCAGGGGTGGAAGTGGGGGTGGGGGCAATTAAAGAGGGAGGAAAAAGAAACAAAACTAAAAACCTTAAAAAAGAAATTTCTTTTTTTGTTTTTCTTGCATGGCTAACTTTTACCCATCCACATACACTGCATTTTAAAAAGAACTTTTAATGTAGTAGCCCAATAAAGATCAATTTCCATGAGTAAATGTTTGGCTTCAAAAAAGTGTTACGGCCCCTGAACTGTACCCTGGCGGTGGGGCGGGGGAGGAAATGCCACATGGGGCCGTGGGGAGCAGCGACGGCGGGTGAAGGAGTGGGGCACGTGCCGTCGCCAGTACTCACAGCCGCAGGTTAACGAGGGGCCTAATTCTGCCATCAGATTTCTCTCCCCTATTTGACAGGCCTAGGGTAGGACACGTCAGAGGAAATACAAACACGTGTGTGCACCATGCGCAGGCAGAGCTGGCCGCATGCCAGCCACGACGATCAGGGACAGCGTGTCTCCGGGCACACCTGGCCCTCCACGGCCCCCTCGGGGTGTGAGGGTTTGCTCCGGGTCTTCCACTGTTTCTCATGGCCAGAGTGAACTGCCCAACGAGCCCCTAGACCTGAGTTTTCTCGTTCCTCCCCACGGTCCCCAACCCTGATTTTGCACCGAGGGCGAGCTGCCCGTTCTCACTCCCACACCTTGTCAACACGGGCCACGGTTTCCTTGTCCCCTAGAACACGTCCCGGTGACGGGCTGACCCAAGTCAAGACGACTCCAGTTCCCTTCGTCCTTAAAAGCTTAACTGGCCCTGACCACTTTCTAAAAGCAATTCTTTTTCTACTCTGAATTCCTGTAAGACCCCTCGGGGTCCTCAACCCCCCGGCTAAGGACTGGTACTGTCTGCGACCTGTTAGCAACTGGCCGCGCAGCAGGAGGTGAGTGGCAGGCCAGCGAGCAAAGTCACCAGTGTTTGCAGCCGCCCCCAGTGCTGGCGTCACCCCTCAGCTCCACCTCAGACCATCAGGCGCCAGGTCTTCATGGGAGCACCGGTCCCTGCTGCCACAGAGGTCGGGGACTGCTGCTGTGAGGCAGTTTTTGATCATCGACCATTATCTGTCACCTACTACTTACCACTTCTATCGTTTTACGAGACCTTTCCACACTTTCTCTCACCTCCCTAACTGGTCAGGAAGCTCCTTAAAAGCAAAGGCAGAATGTGACAGGACTTGCTCTAACCAGTACCTAGAAGGGTCTTTGAGGGATTACCACGTGGCTGTGAGGATAAATTACTTACAGTCAAAAGTTACAAGTCATTGTTTTCTAAAATATACACTTTATATGCTTCCAAAATTTGGTGTCACGTTACAAACAAAGCTACAGTTTTAAATAAGATGCTGTTTTTCTTCAGGGCCAGAGTTTAACAAATAAGACTGGCATGAGATCCACAGGAAGCTCACAGCAAAGGTCCCGCCCGGGCGGCCACTGCGGCCCGCAGACCCGTCCCCCAGTGCGGGCTGCCCGGCACAGTTCTCACAGATCCTTGCTGACGAAATGAATCTGTCTACTAAAACTAAATGCTGCTGCTCAGTGACGTTAACCACAGAATTATCGGTCGTTTCAGTAATTATCAGTAATCAGGCCGGGGCGGGAAACAGAGACGCCATGCGGGGTACTGCTGGGCCTGTGACACCGCCCAGCCACGCGAAGGGGACACGGGCTCAGACGAGGCTACTCACCACCATGTTGTATGCGTCCGGAACCTCAGTTTCAAACTGAAATTTTCCGCCCTGGTAGTAACCCTCATCTATCAAGAAACACAGAACAAAACAAAAAATCCTTTAAATTAAAAAAAAAAGGAAACAAAAGCAAACACCATGTTAGTACTTGGCAAATGCAGAGCATTACGAGTTTAACGACGGGGCCGGAGGGGGCCTTCGTTAGGCCACCCGTCCTTCCCCCTGCCGTCCAGCCCCCGTCCTGCCCCGTCCTTCCCCGCCCGCCTTCCCGCTCCACACGGGCCTGCCTGCTGTGCGTGGTCCCCCTGGGCGGGCGTCCTCGGGGAAGGCACAGGCATCTTTCTGGCAGACTCCGTCTCTGCCTGTCTCCCCCGCCACACTCGAGCCTCTCAGCCCCAAGTGCTCCACATCACAGCACCCAGTGTATCCCCTCCAACACTCACGACAGGTAACCCCTTGTTTAAGCTGCTGGGTCATCTGTCCGCTGCTGGTCTCCCCCACGAGAACATCAGTGTCACGGGGCTGGCAGACTAGCGGCGGCTGCTGTTCCCCTACTGACTGGCACACAGCTTCCTGTCGTTTAACAAAGGTTTACTGAGGACAGACCCTCTGCCAGCCACTGCTCTAGGCCCTGGGGACATGGGGACACGACCCTGAACCCAGTAGACAGACTCGCTGCCTCGCTGGTGTGCCCTGCCCGGTCCACTGCCGTGGGCTGGCGGGCACAGGAGGCGGCCCCACGTAGGGGTGGCATGGCCATGCCACTCCCGGCCATCAGATCCCACAAAGCAGCCCCAATCCCTGTGACAGAGCCACCAGCCTCTGCCATGCAGGCTGCTGCCAGCAGAGGGCGCTGCAGCACGAATGTGCTGGAGCCCGCACACGCCCCCCAGGAATTAAATGACTCAAAATCCCAAGATTTGACAAAATACTGTGTAAAATGAAGGTCCAACATCCCTTAAAACATTTATAACCAAGAACAAATCGTCAATACCACATCTACCGCTTCCCTCAGCTTTTCATCTAAGATGGACGCTTAATGGTCTGCTGTCAGCCCCCCAACTCTGTGGTTCCCCTCAGCTTCTGTTCTTCAGTCAGTCTTTCTGTGGTCTCCGTCTTTGATACTATGCTTAAAAGTCTTTACCAAACAAGATTACAGAACTATTTTATTTCTGTATTTTTTAGTAAGTTTACGGTTTCATACATTTCACCAGCTCATTCATTCATCTAGAATCTATTACACAGAATAAGGTGGTTTACTTTTTTCTAGTTGCTTGCCTATCATCCCACAGTACCCACTTATTTTATCCTGCCCCTAGTTATATGTCTATGTCTAGTGCTTACAAATACACTTGGGTTAGTGATCAACAGCATCAAGTCTTTGGAAAAGGTGTTATTTGGGGGAAAAATTTTAACTCCAGATACAAGAACTTTTTAAATAAGTGGCTTCTGAGTACAGCCTCATTCTCCAAAGTCTCTAAGGCCATCATCCTCACACCCCGATGCTGATCACCACGCACAGCAGTCAGCGTCAGGCTCCTGAAGCCGCGCATAATGAACTGCCGTGGCTTCTGGGTGACATGCTGCTCCTGCTCGGCCCTCTTCCTGAGGCTCCAGGCCGTGCTCTGGCTGTCCCAACCTGCCCCACGGCGGCTGTCCCCTAGCCACGTCCCTTCACTGGTGAGTGCCGCCTCCACCGCCTACCACTTCCAAAGGGGCTGTCATTTGGTCTCACGTGGTTTTGATTTTTCTGTTCCTCTGGCCTCGTCAAGCGCTCCGTTCATCAGCAGCAGCAGGACACCATCTCCGGGCTCACCGGACAGAGCGGACGCTCTGATGTTTTTTTGGTGTTGCGCGGAATAAGCCTCCTTGGGGAAGGTGATGCTTTGAGCCTGGACCACTTCTCTCTTCTAAGCTACATGACTTCTGGACCCACTCCAGCCTGCTTACGTGTCACTGAATTCGCCCAGAAACTCCACAGTCCAACTTAAAGAGCAGTTGGGGCACAGACTGGAGATGAACCCCAAGATCATCTCTCATTATCAACTCTCAGTGAGGAGCCACTTGGAGAGTTCTCGCCAAGTCACCTTGTGGTCTGGCTCTCAAGCCTGCACTTCGCAGGGTGGAGCGGAGAAAGGCCTCAGCTCTGGTGCCAGCGGGCAGAGGGTTCAGGGCATCTGTCACCCAGGGCACACCGTGGCCAGGGCCACACGCATCCAAGTTGCCAACTGTGTCATAATGCAGGGAGGCTACGGCTGAAAACATCCTGCTCCTTAGATAACTGAGTGTCCAAGTGCGACAGGGCAGGCAGCAGGGCAAGCTCCTGTCCTCAGCCCCGGGGTGACCACGGGAGGGCTCGCCTCCCTCCTCCCATGCCCTGGGCCCACGCCCTCCTGCCTCCCAGAACCATTCGCCAGTGCCTTCCAGCCGGTTATGGGTCTCCCTGGGGTCTCCCTGGAAGGTCAGGCTGCTCGAGGGGGGGAGGGGGAGTGTGGGCACCAAGAGCCTCACGGGAACCCACTTCTAGATGGCCCGTGTCCACGTGTGCCCTGTCCTCAAGCGAATGTGCCCGCCGGCACTCCCAAAGTTGAGTCCCACCAGCTGTCCTTTGCCACCCCCACCCCCCGTAAAGGTGGGCCGACTTCTCATGTCCTCTTACACGACACTCTGCCTCAGCTGTAAACTAATCGCAGAGGACAGGAGGACCGCGGACGCACTGGTCACCGTGACGCGCCTTGAACGGACGCCTTCGGGGACAGCTGTGCCCTTCCCTGTCCCACACCCACTCCCGTGACGGGCAGGGCACGGTGTCACAGGACCTGGTTCGTGCTGGACTGTCTTGATTTCCGACACACTGTGGCGTCTGGAGGCCGGGCGATCGCTGTCTCATTCAGCAACTCCTACCCGCAGCCGACTGTGAACAAGCCACCACCCGAGAAGCAGGCCTAAGGGCCGTCGATAAGCAAAAGGCATGCGCCTTCTTCCGCCCAGGTGACCAGCGCCGTGCCTCGCCTGTCCGCCAGGAACTAAACTCAGCAGAGACACGGCAGCCAGAGGCACATCTCAGAAGTGACAAGGGAGATGAGGCCTGACCCGGGTCTGGCTGCGGCAGGTCTGGAACCAGACCTGTTCCACCTGCTGACGTCATGGCAGGTGCTGCCGACAAACAGAACGAGCTCAGCCTGTTCTGAGCTTTTGAGAAAACATAGAGCACGTGGTGAGTTTCTAAGACGTCACACTGGTAGGGGGTGACGAAACGAATGCTCGCACGATCTCCTCCGCTCTGAGCACTTCAGGGCAAATGAGACGCTCCCCAGTGACGAGTGTCAATCAGGTGGGTGACGAGTCTCGAGAAAGTACACGCGCCAGAAACTGTGACGCGAGGGACTCTCGTGACTGTGACAAAGCCTTTTCCACGTCAGGTGCTTTCCAACTCTCTGCTTCTGACAAAATGGAAGAAGGACCCTCATCTAGCAGTCGGCTGAGAGATCGTTTCAGAGAAAGACCCGCTCATTTTTGGCCTCTAACTTTGAAGTCCAAGGACAGAATGGCACAGCTGTAACAAAACACCTATATCAGCAAGTCCCCTTCCGGCCCCCATGAAGCTTATCCTCCAGTGGGAGACAAAATAAGGATGGACATTATATAACGGAAGGTGAAAAGAGCTAAGGGAGTAGCGGGCAGGAGGGGCCGCCATTTTAAATGGGGGTTGGAGAGAGGGCAGGCTGAGGAGGAGGCTCTCGGGGCGATGGACACCCCAGGGAGGGAGAGCTGGGTGAGGCCCGTGGGAGGGCCGGGTGTGGAATGCTGAGGAGGCCAGATAGCCAGGCAGGGGACAGGAGCTGAGGCCACAGAGGTGACAGGCGTGGCCTTGCGGGCCCCTGTCAGTGAGCTGGCTTTTACGGAGTGGCCGAGGAGCCACAAGAGGGGTGTGCGCACAGGAGGGCAGGCTCGCAGAGCGGACCCCGGGGCTGTGACTCGTCAGCGGAGGTCACGCTGGTGAGGACCAGGGTGTGAGCGCTGCGGGCAGCAGCACGGGATTGGCTAACGGGTCGGCACGCGGTGGAGAAGAAAGAGCCCAGGGGACCTTTGACCCTGCCGTGGAAAGGACAGAGATCAAAGACGGCGGAGAGCACAGCTGCATGACGTTCAACGTCAGACACGTGGACCTGAGGTCTCGCGGCGACGTGCAAGTAGAGGCGCAGGCCGTCAGCTGACGGGTCATTCTGGAGTGAAGCGGAGAGGTCGGGCTGGGGGAGAGCAGTTTGGGAGCATTCCGCGTACAGAAGTGCTTAGATTTCACAAGCCGGCGAGGTCCCTGGAGACCTGACTGTGCAGGTCCGAGGACAGAAGCCTTGAGGTCCTCCCCTTTAGAGGGGTCGGGAGATGAGACGGGGGGCAGCTGGCGGCAGAGGAGGAAAACGGGGAGCCAGGAGCTGGTACAAACAATAACTAGCAACCATCCAAGAGAAAATGCGTAACACCAAAGGAACTTTGAAAATAATTCGACATACACGGAGTCACAGAAGAGCATGACCAGGTGACAAAATACTCACGGTAGGAAAATGTTCACATTGGGGTAACGTCCTGTGGGACGGGGGATGAAAACACGAGCCAGGGAGGAAAGGCAGCGACGGGCGTCTTCCGAACACCGAGGCGGCGCCTGCTCGTGCTTTCGAGAGCACGACGTGGCAGGGTCCACTGGACACACTTGAAAGAACAATGTCGTCCCTTCATCTTTAATTGTCAATATTCACAGCACACTGGAAATTACACTCTACGCACAATTTAAACTTAAAAGCCAAGACACACACTGCCCTGCCAACGTGATCCGGGCTGGCACGCTTTTTCTGTAACGGGCCAGTAGGTCTGTCACATGTGGTTTTGTTTTTTTAAACAGCCCTTTAAAAAGGTAAACACCGTTCTCTGTTTAAGGGCCACGCGAAAACTGGCCAGGGTGGGATCCGCCCACCCAACGTTGACTAACATGTGAAGACAAAAGTGTGCGACCCTGTGGGACACGGATCACACTCAAAGCTTGTTCACTGAAGAGGGCCGACTTACTCGGGGGAAGCTTGGGGGGAAGGCATTAGGTAAGATCCAAAAATTAGGACAAGTGCCACAGTGCTAAAGCATGGTGACACGGGGAGCACACGTCACGTGCGGTCAGTCACCTGAGGCTACGCGGTCACCCAGCCAGTCCAGCACAGCTCGGGGTGACCGGCACGACATCACTGCTCTGCAGGAGGAGCTGAGGCATGCTGCTTCCACCCAGGCTGGCTGGCTGGGATCTGAGGACGGGCGGGGCAGGGCGAGGGAGGACGAAGGGACAGGGGAAGACAGTGCAGACAGGACGGGGACTGGGGGCGGGGTAGAGGCAGGGCTGGAATGAGAGGGAAGGGAGGCAGGGTACTGAGGGACCTGCAGCCAGGTGCTTAGCTGTGACATGGGGGTCAGGAGGCCACCAAATCAGCTGTTAGGAAGTGGTGCTGAGATTTCCATGGACATAATGAGGAAAGTGATGGAAAACAGGAGGGAAAGCAAATGACAATAGCAAAAAACACAGCATCTAAAATGAAAACTTCACTAGATGAGCTTCACGGTACATCAGACACTGCAGAACTAGAAATTACCCACGACGAAGCACAGAGAGGTATCAAAACCTTGAGACCCAGAAGATGTATAATTTATATGCAGTAGAAATATGTAAGAGATATTAATGTACGTAACTGGAATGCCAGGAAGGGGTTACAGAAAAAAATTTAAAAGAAACACTCGTCAAATTATTTCTAAATTTGATAAAAACTGTAACTTGTAGCTCCAAAAAGCTCAATAGACTCAAAGTGAGATAAACAGAAGAAAACCCACATCAAAGCACGTCATAAACTGCTAAATAACTGCGTGATAAAGAGACAATCATAAAAGCAGCCAGAAAATAAAAATGCACATCGCATAAAGTAGAACAAAGAATCACCACTTCTTATAAGAAAAAAATGCAAGTCAGAAACCAATAGCTGATATTCTTCAAATGCTGAAATTGTCAACTTAAGAATTCAACATTCGGCAAAGCTGGCAGGATTCATCATCAGCAAATCTGCACCTACCCACCCCACCCCCCAAAAAAGAAAGAAAGAAAGATCCAAGGATCTTCTTTGGGCGGAAGGAAAGTAACCGATGGAAACTCAGAGCCACAGAAAGGAATGGAGGTCATAAATAGTAAGGATGTCGATAAACATATAAGGAAAATAGACCATTTAAAGCAAAGAGAGCATCCTGGGCTCTCACGCACGTAAAGTAAATGAGAACCATACAATAAAGGTCGGGATGGGGAAATGGAAATACCTGCTACCTGTCTAAGCTTCCACATTAGGAATTGGAAACAGAATTATACTGAAAACAAGCAGAAGGAAGGAAATAACAAAGATATAAGCAGAAAATAATCAATATTAGAGGAAAGTCAATGACAGCAAAAGCTGGTTCTCTGCAGAGGTCAGTAAAATTGATAATCTTCTAGCTAACACGATCCAGAAGAAAAGAAAACAGTAATTTTCATTAGCAGGAAATTAAAGAGTGGATATCAACAGAGTCCAAAGAACTCAAAGGGCTAAGATATGAAGAGCGACCTTTCACCGATGAACTTTGAAACATGGATGATATAAACGAGCTCCTTGAGAGACACAAACTACCAAAGCTCACTGAAGAATAATTAGCCCAAACGGCCCTCTCTATCTGTTTAAAGAAACTGGATTCATACTTTAAAATCTTACCACAAAAACAAAACAACAAAATTCCAGACCTAGGTGGCGTCGTCATTCAATGAAGAACACTCATTCTGCACGAAGTCCTCCGGGAGACGGGAGGGCAGGACGCTTCCCATCATTCCAGGACGAGAAAGGAGAGGGAGGAGCGAGGGGGAACCAGAACTTGATCTCGTACCAACCACACGTGAAGATGAACTCCAAACGGATCACAGACCGAACTGTAAAACCTACAGCTATAAAACCGCTCTGTGAAAAACCGGAGGAAATATTTGTATTTCTTAGGACCAAAAAGAAGCACAGGTACTGATGTTAGTTTTGTATTGTTGCTAAAATAAATGACCTTGAACTCAGTGGCTCAAACAATATGAATTATTATGTTTTCTAGGTCAGAAGTCCAGAATGGGTGTCACCGGGCTACAATCAGGACTCGGCAGGACTGCGCGCCTGCCCCGCGCTAGGAAGACCCACCTCCTCCGCAGTCCGGCTTCGCCAGCCCCCTCCGCCCCCCGCGAGGTCAGCGATGACCAGCGGCAATGAGGATACACATGACGACACGGACGACCCTGACGGCACTGCGCTGGGGAAAGAAACCGCTCGCAACGCGCCTCGCTCTGTCCGGGCCGTTTATACGACCCTCTGGAAAAGGCAAGCGGCAGGGACAGAAATCAGATCAAGGACTGCGGGGGCTGCGTGCCGAGGGGCGGAGGGTACATCCTCCACCTGGTGGCCCGGGCGGCCACACGAAGTGCGTCATGGTGCCAACAACCACGCGCACGACAACGGCCGTGAATTCACCGTCTGTGAATTACACCGCACGACACATGACTTTTGACAACGGTAAAGAAAAAGCCTCCGCCACATAAAAGGCACCTTCAGGTGGCACAGGAAACTGAGAGGGAGCCGGAGTGGCTGCAGCGCCACGGCGCTCGCCGTGCAAACAGCACGCCGCTCCTGGGCACGTCACATGCGCTGCGCCCGAGCACGGTTTCAGCCACGGTGACGAGTGGCTTTCATTTCACACTCACGCAGGAAGCCAGCGTGTGCCGTGAGCACTGGCCTTGGGGCTGAGTGTGAGGCCGAGGGCAGAGGTCGGCGAGGTCGGTGCGAGACGGTGGGTACCAGACGCCACCAGCCTGGCCCGCCGCCTGGCCTGCCGGCTGGTGCGCACAGGAGCATCGCGCGGTGCTCAGAGGGAGCGGGGAGGCATGCACGGAACGTCTCCCTGACAGACGCGGCTGGCGCTCAGGCAGGTGACTGTGTGAAGCGCTCACGCCACTTTCCCGCTGCATTTAAGAAGGGAGAACTGCCATTCCACTCCCAGGGCCCTTTGCTGGGGAAGGCGCCGTCGGAGAGAAGCCGGCTCCCCTTCGAATGCGCCACCCCGTGATGCTCGGCGCCACACTGAAAGTTCAAACTCCAACCAGCGAGAACGAGGGCGAGGGTCCCTGTTCTGCGCGTCTGGAACCTGATGTGGGCACATCGACCACCGCACGGCGGGCACGGCGAAAGGCCTGCTCAGTGCTCTGCTCATATCATCATGTCTTTGAAAGCTCCCTAGTTGTTGAGACGAATCTATTAAAACTCGGTGACTCGGTGTAAGCTGTGCTTTTATTATCATGCATCAGTTAGGGACTTTTATTGATTAAATGTTCAAGTTAAGAAAAAATTAGTAATCTAATAATCACAACACTTAAAAACAAATATAGGTGACTATACACATAAATATGCAAGATTTACAACGGTAGCTAAAGAATTCCCTGAGAGTTTTTATAGATGTAATGTTAATAATAAAGATATTGTTAACCATTAAAAAAAAACCATGTATCTCATAAAGGACTCATATCCAGGTATGTAAACTTTACAACTCAAATGATGGCAGGTCAAGCAACACAAATTTTAAATAGACGAAACATCCAAATACACAATTGAACAAAGAAAACACACAGATAGCAAACGAGCACGGAAAAGACGCTCAACCTCATCAGCCATTAGGGAAATGCAAATTAAAGTCAATGAGAGATGCACCTGCTAGGAAGGCTAAACTCGAAGAGGGAACAGCAGTCGTTGGCAAGAACGTGGGGTAACTGGAATCCTCAGGCATGGCTGGCAGGGATGCAAAATAGTGTTTTCACTTTGGAAAAGAGAACGGCGGTATTTTATATAGTTAAACTTACTCCTGTCACAGGACCCAGTAATTCCACTGCCAGGAGAAATAAACACACACTGGCAGACAAAGACCTGCGCTCACTCGTTTACAGCAGCTTTATGCATAATGGCCCGAAAGTGAACAAACAACACAAAGGTTCACCGACGGATGGATGTATAAGTAAACCGGTATGCGCCCATGTGACGGAACACAACTCATCAATAAAGACACGAAATACTATTGCAACAACATGGATGAAAAAGCGTCATGCTAAATTAAAGTAACACCTCGAGCAACACTGTTTTAAAAGGTTTTAAATGATCTAAGTTTCTACTTTAAGAAGGAAGAAAAAGAAAAGCAAATTAAACCCAAAGTATAAGGAAGGAAATAGTGAAGATAAAAGCAGAAATCAGTGAAATGGACAAATGACAAAAACGAAAGCTAGCTCTTTGCCAAGGTCAACTGGAGAAACCTCAAGCTAACATCATCAAGAAAATAAAGAGAAGACCCGGTCGCCAATATCAGGAACGGAAAACGGGGCGTCAGTACGGGGCCTGAAGACGTTAGAAGAATGAGAGAATATTCTGAACTTTTACATCAATCAGTTCTTCAACTTAGATGAAATGGACAAACTGCTTGAAAGAAAAAAACGACCCAAGTTGACTTTAAGAAACATAACGGATGAATAACCCTGTACCTATTAAATAAATTTAATTCATAAATTAAAACTTTCCAAGGAAGAAAACTCCAGGTCCAGCTTGCTTAGCTCGTAAATTCTATGAAATACTTACGGAAGAAATGATACCAGTCCTACACAAACTTTTTCAGAAAACAGAAGAAAATGCTTCTTCATTTATTCTACTGGGCCAGCATCGCCCTGATGTCAAACCGAAGAAACGACAATAAACCAACACTCCTCACGAACACTGAAGCAAACTTCTGGAACCACGCACTAGCAAACTGAATCCAGCGCATAAGAAACAGACGATGCATCATGACCGAGTGGGGCTTGTTATAGGAATGCAATGTTGGTTTAACATTCAAAAATCAATGTGCCATTCACCATGTTCACAAAACAAAGGAGAAAAATCATATGATCATCTCTATTGATGTGAAAAAAAAATCTGAAAAAGTTAAAAACATATTCATGATAAAAAATCTAAGCAGGTTAGGAAAGAAGCAAACTCTTCAATCTGATAAAGGTCATGTTAAAAAAAAAACCACCACCTACAGCTGACATCACATTCCATGAACAATGAACGGTTTCCCGCTGGGATCAGAAACGAGGCAGAGAGACTCATGCTCTTTGTATTCAATACAGTGCTGGTGGCCATGGCAGCACAGCAACAAAGACAGGCGTGCGGACTGATGAGAAAGCCAAAATGTCTTTATTTACACGTGTGGACATTATAGGAACCCTCAGAATATGTTAAAAAGCTACTAGAATTCAATAAGTGAACTTAGCAAGGTAACAGGACACGTGATCTATATTTAAAAAATCAATTGTATTTTTATATACTAGGAACGAGTAAATGGACATTTAAAAAGTACTATTTACAACAGTTTCAAAACCCGTGACACACTTAGCAATATATTTAATGAAGTATTTTGTTAATACGAAATCCTGCTGAGAAACTAGAGAAGATCGGAACGAACGGAGCATGCTCCGTGCTCTTAGATGGGAAGAAGCCTCGGTATTGTTATGACCTTGTTTGTTGCCGAACTGATGTACAGCGTCGACCCAGTCACTGTCAAAACCCCAGCACCGGGCAAACGTGAATCAAAGCCACGATGAGCTACTACTCCACACGCAAATACCGGTGAGTACGTAGAGCGATGATGAGTTCTCACACACTGCTAGCTGGTGTACGGCACAACCACTGGAGAAAGCTTCTTCGAGTTAAACGCGTCTTTCCCATGAGTCACAGATTTCACTGTGAAGTGGAATTAAAGAGAAATGACAAATATGAGCATAGAAAGGAGGGTACGAGAATGCTAGCGGCAGTCTTCTTTGTGATAGTCAAAGCTGGAAAGAATTCAAATGTCCATCAACAGGAAAATGAACAATCACGGCAGACGCGTACCACAAAGAAAAAGGAACAAACGACTGACAGCCAACAGCGCGCACGAACACAAAACCACGGGACGGGAGAAGCCAGAGATGCGCACGCGGGCACAGGCCATGCCGAAGATTCTCTTACGTAACACGAGCACGAAGAGCTTCGTTCACGTGAGCTCATGCGCTGGCCACACTGATTCGCAACTCTGCTGGGGGTGCTTACACAGGTGTGCCCATTTTTGAAAACTCATTAAGCTGCGCAGTTTGAATTAGCACATTTTTGTAATTTTACACCTCAGTAAAATTTACTTACAAAGGAAAAACTAAAATTAAAACAATAATAATTTTTGTTTAAGTCTGTGGTCACCTCTGCCTGAAAGCCACCATGTCACAGCGGGCAGGCTGAGGGGACGCCACAGGCCAGCTGAGCAACAACGAACCGTCCCTCTAACTTCACAGAAGGCTCTAGAGAGATTTCAGCCAGTCTTCAGAGTTTTGCTTTGTTTTCTCCCGTTTTACTTACTAGTATTTTTTCTTGTTTTGTGAACTGATATGAAAACTTCTTTTTCCTCCTAAATTCACTTCTTTTCCTCTAGCACCAAATTACAGCTCCTTCTTTTCTCTGGAGAGTACATTTATTCCCAAGCACGAGGGACATTCCAAACACAAACAGCTCTGAAAGACGAACAGGGCTACTTCGCCAGAAGCCAGATAAAGCGCTTCAAGCTTCCTCTGCCACCCCCGAGTCTAGACCTTCCATGTCACCGAGTTCGCAGACTCAGCCCCAGGACTACTGGCTGTGCGTGAGCCACTTCGAAACCATCTGCTTCACACCTCGTTAGAACTCCGCTACGTAGGCGCAGCTCTGTCATTTTTTTTCAGTGCCAAGAGGAGCGTGACTCCGGAAAGTTTTCTTAAGACCATTGCATCAGGGAAGTTCGGGTGGGCAGAACGCTGCCATGTTGTAATTACAAGTGGCAGGCACCACGGCGACCGTGCGACCCGCTGACCCCACGGGGCGAGGGCGGCACACGATCGTGATGGGCATGCTCAGTGCCGGCTGAGAGTGACAATCGTGTCCTTGGTGTGCAGTGGTTACGAGTACAAATGCTGAGGTACTCAGCAGCTACAGGGACCAAAACGCAGGGTCCTTTTTTATCCGAGCCGACAGCGAATACCTAAACTGTGACAAACAGTGCGCTCCGCTTTCAAGAATAAAAGGAACGTCAAAGGTGTTTTCAGACACATAATCACAACATCCACGTAATTTGTTAAAAATACAGTAAAAAAAAAAAAAAAAAGAAAAGAAACCATTATCCAGAGGTTGGACTCCACACAAGCTCAGCCATGGGCCACAGCAATAAGCCTTGCAAAGTCAACCAGGGGTCTGAGAGGGACCACAGACCCCCCCCCGCCGGGGCAGGGGGCAGAGCGACAGGACCCCGACAGCCACTGAAAATGCCCTAGAAAGGCAGAGGGCGGAAAAGACTTTTAGCAGAAACACGCGAGTCTGAGACCGCTTGGTCAACGGAGAACCGGTCTCCGCCGGCACGAGAATTTGTGAGAATCACCTGCAATGCTTCCGCCACAGCAAGTGACATCCACGACAGTGGCCTTGAGTCACCAGGAAACAGAGCATGCTCGATGCCCCTGCTGAGAACAGCAGGGTGTGCGATGGTCAGAATGGTCGCCATTTCCATCCTTTTAGTTTAAAGCCCGGAGTGCCAGTGGCCTGCGGGCTCAGGTGCGTGACACGCCATCTCTAACAGTGTCCGGCCGCAACTCCCTCCCTGCGCTCCCCTTGTCACTCGAGCGGAACTGGCACCGGAAGGAACTTTCGCAGCGTCCCGGAGCTGTCTGCAGAACCACCGCTGGACTAAATGAATGTTTAACACTTTTCAAGCACATTTAGAAAATGGGATCTCTCCTGCTGTAACAAGACATCTTCCATAAAAACAAACAAACAAACAAACAAAACACCACTCTACCTACAGGGAGACAGTGCCGGGGCTTATTTGTGGGCTCATTTTCACCCACGGAAATTCATCTTTCCCTTTTAAATCAGCTAGTGACTCACGAGTCTCACTTTTCGCCCCCTCTCCACCCCCCAAATAAAACAACGCCCTCCACTTCCTCCATTCCTGTCGTCCCCCCGGCCATGGCACCACCCCGATGCCCGGTGGCCGCTGCCACCAGGCCGGGCAACCCTGGGAGCCGTGCTGAGTAGAGAAAACACAAGTCACCCCCCGGGCCCCGTCTGACCAAGGAGAAGTCCGCTCCCGTCCCGAGCCCCTGAGCTGAGACACTGTCCAGCCCCGAGGATGGCGGGCGATGTGCCTGCTGCAGCAGCCTGGGCGAGGCGCTCTGCTCACTGTCCCTGCAGTCCTCACAGCTGTCCCCTCAGACAGGGCCGGCTCCAGCCCCATGTTACAGCTGGGGCTGCGGCCGCGAGAGATTTAAGCAAATCGGCCATGGTCACGCTGCTGCTACGTAGGGGAGCAGGATCGGAACCCGCCAGGCCTTCAGAGCTCACGGTCCTCACCACACACCCACAGCCTCTGTCCCCATTCGCCGCGGTCGTCAGTCTGTCCCTACTCGCTGGAGCACACGCTCGATGCCTCAGATTCACGTTACTAGGCTTTATCTGACTGCAAAGCATCACTTGTCTTCATGTGAACAGTCATTACTGCCAGAACTTTCAAAAAATTAGAGGACAAATCGGGCCCAAAATTCTAGGTTTGGGCAGCCTTTAAAATTTGCTGTTTGAAAATCACTTTAACACTTAGGTACGTAAAAATATTACCTGGGGTTACAGTTAGCTGAAAGCAATGAAGCTTGTTTGGATCAGGAAAATGCACTTTACATGTACCTGCAAGAGAAACAGCACGTCAGGAAGGTCTGGGAGCGGCCGCGGAGCCCACGGCCTCGCTGGTCAGCAGTGAACTTGCCGGTGTGCTGGGGCTGCAAACCCACGGCGCTTCTCCCTCCCGACGGTCCCTCCCGACGGTCTTCTACTACCACATCACAAATCGAGAGCTTCTCTCTTAACCTTTAAATGGTCACTAACGACAGAGATCTTTCCATTAATTTCGAGGATCATGCTACATTGAAAAAAGCACCAAACCTTGGGGAGATGGACACCTGTGGATGAAGGGCAGCTAAACATGTGCAAACGAGAACAAGAACTCAGGCTAACTTCCGGTCTGTTCACCTAGCACCACGGTCATCCGCACCCGCCACAGCGAGGGACACGTCAGGAGTGTGGCGGCTGAGCTGGCTCACACCCAGGGTTCTGCGTGGCATTTATTAAAAATGTCTTCACGACCCAAGTGGTACCTTGGCTTGCTTCACTGGTGAAATGACGCTGCTGACCCAGATGGCGGCGCTCCATGCCCACGCGCACCAGGCCAGCAGGGGTCTGGGTCTGGCGGGGGTTCCTGCGGGGAGAGGAGCTAGCGGTACAGACCGGGCAAAGTGGCTACATCCTACATCTGCCTCCTTCAAAAAATGGTACACAACGGGAAACACCCAAGGAATCTGGAGAAACCATACGTAGGAACTGTGTTTTATAAACATGGAAAATATCATGACAAATTCCTTGGGTCATCTACTGACATTATTTTGTACGAATCTCACGGAAAAATTTGCCTCCTTTTACAACAGTATGAAATTTTCATCAAAAATGGGATTCAAATTTAGACTTGGAAATGGCCTTCGACACCATCTAGTCCAAAGTCCTCGGTCATGAGAGACGACATGAAGGTCCAGAGAGGTTTGGTGACCACCCCAAGATCACACAGGTTATCGACAGAAGGAAGTTTAGTTCCCAAAAACTAGTTCGTGACTCGTGTCATTAATGAACATGCCAGGTGTGACAGGCAGAAACTGCAGAACTGTGGGTGGGGTTCTTTTTCGTAGCCAACCCTCCCGAAAATCGGTGCAGGGTGAAAGGTAACTCGGTCTAGAAGACGGAGGTCTCAGAGGCCGCACTGGCATATTCCTCGTTTTACACATAAGGAAACTGGGGGCCAAAGCGGTCCAGACTTTTACCCACATCACGCATTTGAAATGTGCATGGAATAACCTAAATGGGCTTCATTTTTCCTAAGCTTAAGCGTTGAAGAGATAAATGCCGTCTTTCCAGTGAAAAACGTGTCACGAAAAGATGGCAGGGGCTTGGGCGATGTTTCCTTATTACTCGAAGATGGCGTCATCCATTCGTTCTTAACTCCTAGCATTCGCCTTTGCTTTGATAAAGGTACGGATGTAGAAATCCCTCTACAATACACTGGCCACCGAGAATAAAGGAATTTTCAGTAGGAATTTTCCTACTGAAAAAAAAAAAATTTTTAAACAGCAAAAGAAGCCAAAGTTCGAATAACAACAATAAAAGGTTGAAAGTGAGGTTTTGGTCGGCTTGGTGCAGGGGCTTTACTAAGCTTCCTCTACCTGTAGGCGTGGGCTGACGCACGCGGTATTTCCTTCTATCCGAATATTTTTTATTTCTTGCAAACGGAGAAACCTCTGTGAAGCTGCATGCACAATGTTCCAAAGTAGCTCTGAGTAACTACTAAACAGCACTACTACATGGCAAATTACTTGTTTGCCTTAATAAATATTTTAGAAAGATTATTAAAACAGATAAGAAAGATTTATTTGGGGCGGCTTCTTGTTCCGAATGACGAGTTGCATACTGGTGGACTTACTTGCATGAACTGACTTCGATTCCTGCTCTGTGACTGGGGACCAGGGCATGTGTGGCATGTAGGCTCTGTAACCTGACACCTCGGCTGTACCGGCTAGGGACGTGGGTCCTGCCTTTTTCAAACCTAAGGTATTTAGTTAAAATCCTGCTCTGATAGCCAGTTGTAAAATTTCATTGTTTTTAACCAAAGCTAAAGCGACTCCATGGGTTAAAAACCAACGATCTCTGCAAGAGTCACATTCAAGGACCAAACGAACCGTGTTTCAATGGGAAGGCTGCGTGGTACGTGATCACGTGTCTGCACGTGTGCACGCGTGGAAGCTGGGGGAAGACACGAGGGCAGCAGAAAGTAGAAGGAACACTTCACCCTTTAATTAGAAAAATGTCCCCACACACTTCATCTTAAAAGAACAGGGGGAAAGAGAACAGTAAAATGCAGCCACCACTCAGCCTGCATATCTTGCTCTGTCTAGCCTGACCAAACTCGCGGTTGGTTATTTTCCTGGAACGTTTTAAAGCAAACCATCTGTAAATACTTCGGCAGGTGGAAAGATAACCTTTTAACAGGATCCCAGGGTACTTCCTGGTCGTTCCGATCGGAAGGAAACTTTGAAGCCAAGCGATCTGATGACTTTTAAGACACTCTGACTGAGACCCACTATATGAGAAATATTTTATATCACAGCCCACTATACCCGTAAATCTTATGTATTAAAAATGACTTTTTAGGAAACAATATGTACTTACCCTTGGAATCTAACTTTGCAACTACTTAAGGGCTGTGCCCACAAGTGTCCTTCCGACTTCAGGTAGGTGGAGGCCAAATCGGCCTGTTCCCCTGCGTCGGGCAGGCCTCCAGGACAGGCTCTCTGCAGCCTTCGCCCAGACCAGGTGACTCACAAGTAAAATATTTCACCCCCATCAATAAACATCCTCTGCCTCAGAACGATTTTTTAATTAAGTATGATGAGAAAAAGTTTTAAATCAAGAAAATACTAAACTGACCGAAGGTTTCAGACTTCGATGGTCTTATAAAACATGAAGGGTTTGGGAAGGAATTAAAGACAGGGAAGGAGAGTCTGCCACAGGTCGCATGAGCTAACCGCCTGGTGCGCGAGCTGCTCAGGAGTGGGGCCCGCGGCGCTCTGCGTCTGAGCAGGAGGGACCGGGCCCGGCGGGCCCCGGCCACAAAGGCAGGGCGGTCGGCCCAGCTCACGACCCAAGACAAACGGCAGGCGAGCACTCTCCAGACCGGAAAGGTGTACTGTCACGAGCAAAAACAGGACCGCCCATCGCCTCGCTCAAAGAGGGTGTGGGGCAGGCACGGTGGGAGACACAGACCCCGTCTCAGAGAGGAGAGGGAGCAGGAGGTGCTACGTTCAGCCGGACCACAGTGGTCTCGCTCCTCAGACCCCTGAGAACCGTGGGCTACCCGCCTGCACAAAATCAACGTGTAGGCCCCACGGACACGAAAAGCGGGCTTTCTGCTCCGCGAGGTCATTAAAACACAAAACAAGCTACTCCGTGCAATTAGTTTTGAGCACTTAATGTTGAACGGTGATGCTATACTTACAGGGTAAGTTCGCTTCGAGTTCTGCAACCTCTGTAGAAACAAAGAGATTACTGTTAAGATCAGTCACTCCACAGAAAATCAGCAGTTCTAAATCGTCAAATTTCCTCCAGAACACTGAGGGAAACACTCTGAACTTACCGAAACCTGCCATGGGTCTCAAGTTTAGACTTTAGCCATGAAGTTGCTTTCAAATATACCAAGTGACTTGTAGACGCCACCAAGTGCAGTCAAAGGCCCTTGAAAATTTGCTTTAGTATGAATGAAATGCGTAAAACCAACACAGAAACCACCGGCAGGTAAAGAGTCGCTGACGGTTTTCGGAGCCTTGGTCGCCCGAGGGCAGAGCTCCTGCCCTGCGTCTCATTTATACTTACACCTGGGGTCTTCCCGTTTTCCGCACCTGCCTCCCCGTGAGGGCTCGCCCAGTCTGCGCCCGAACTTTTCCAGTGAGAGGAAACTCACTCTGTCCCGTGGGGGTCGTGCCCACGCCCTTGGAGGGACATTCCTTGGCCCTGGCACTCTGCTGCAGGGCCTCGTCTACCCGTCACTCATCAGCGTCTGAGCCCAGCACTCCTCGGCCAGGACAAGCTCTAAACCGGCCCACACCCTGTTGCGAACAGCTGAGATCTGGGGGGACGCCCAGCAATAACGGGGCGGGCGAGTGGTCTCTGTCTGAGACGCGCCGTGACGTGCTCTGGGCCCGCTCCGGCCGTGGGGACTCCAGGGAAGAGGGTTTTGAGCAGGCCTTACAGAGCGGGCAGCATTCGGTCCTGCGGAGGCGGACAAGTGGTCTCACTCCAAGGAGGCAAGTCAGTGACATGCGACAGCACAGAACCAGACCGGCACGGGAGCCGGGGGCGCGCGGCGCAGGGCGGGGACACAGGGTCCACCTCGGGGCCGGGGCCCGGGGCTGAGGCACGCTCAGACTTGTAAGCTTTATATGGCAGCAATGGGGACCTAAGGGAGACTTGTGAATGAAAGTCGCCAAGCTCGGCTTCGAGAGGACAACTTCAGAAAAGGCGAAGCGGAAGCCGGGTGACCTGTGGGGTGGGCACTCGGGCGGCAGTAGGGACCCAGCAAGGGCAGAGAGGACGGAGAGCGGCCCACCGTGTGGGGCGGGAAGGCCCGCGCAAGGGGACCTGCGGGCGGGCGGGCGGCGGGGGGCAACTCTCCACAGGGGGCCTGTGCCATCTGCAGCCACCAGCCGCTGGCCGCCCAGCTTGACGAAGGTCCGGCGAAACAATGGCCGTGCCAGAGGACGTGAAGGGGGCCCCACGACAGCAGTAAGATGTCTGAGAAACAGTATGGTGCCGAAGGACAGGGAAGAGCCGACGTCTGGACACGGGACGGAGCGGGGCGCTGACCAGGGCACCGTGACGACCGAGCACCATGACAGGAACGGGCGTGGGGGCGAGAGGCATCCCCTTGGGCAGGGGCTCTCCACCCCGGCCGCACGCCAATCACCTGGGAGGTTTCTGCTGGGCTTCCGACAGCTCTGGCCAGGCGCGACCTGCCTGCTATGACGCAGACCTATGCAGAGCACGAGCCATGACTTCAGTGAGCTCTGGAGCTGTGCACCACCACCGCGATCTGGAACCTGCTGGGCAAACTCCCCTCCCCCTTATCCAGACCACAACACCCGAAGCGCTAGGTGGGGCCCAGGCCTCTGAAGTTTTTACTCTCCCTAGGTCGAGAAAACTGCTGTGGGCTCCTCTGCCAAGCTAAAGGATTCACGCACAGCTGTTTACACAGCTGGAGTCAATAACTTCACATTGCAGGGTAGAAGGAGACTCCAAAGCCGAGCTTGTGCTTGCATTTCCACGTTCAACGTAGCTCCCTTGACGCAGGTGGACGAGGGCCGGGGAGAGCTCTCAGACCCAGCCCAGAAGGGACCCCCACCGGCCAGTGCCTCTGCAGGCTCTTGGCCAAGAGCTAGTGCAGGTCAGGAAGACAGTCTTGGGGGCACAAGGACCTCAATAAAGTTGCTAGGCACTTTAATTTGGCCCAGGACAGAAGACAAAATAGGCCAGGGATGCTCACGCGGGTTCATCACGGGGAGCTGTCACAAACAACTAGTTTCTCTACCCGTCAAAGATGGCAAACACTATGCAGAGCAATGGTTGTCACCTTACGATCCTCGAATGAGAAGACGATGACCAAGGAAACAAGCGACTGCTTTATCTGCCTGAGGCCTCTTGGCAAAGCAGCGGCCCTTCCCTGCAGACTCCAGTGACTAAGGGCACTACCACAACCTGTGAGGTGACGAGACGTCCAGATGTTTTCAGACTGCCGAAGTTCCTGTCCCGAGAGGCTCACGTCACACCACCACCCGCACTGGCCCAGCCTCCCCCGGAGGCACCTGGCACCTTGCACAATCCCGTGGCTGCTCAACTTCCTTCTGAGAAGCGAGACTCTTTTCCTTTCTAACTAAAGATAAAACCGCAGAGCCCACTCAAAGCACGCCTGCCCTGAAAGGCGCCTCCCAAACCCACCGACTACCCAGTGGCCCCCACGGGGCGTGTGCTCACCCCTTCCCGTGCCCGCTCCCTGTGGCAGGGGCTGTGCCGTCTCACCCGGCCCCAAGGCGGTACCTGGCCCCAGCCCTGGCACACGGGGGTGCTCAGGAAGCGCTGGACTACCGAGTGCACTTGCCAGCAAGTGCTCCCAGTGTGAACGTCCTGGCGGGAGGAGCCTTTCTCTTTGCACGGCTGGGGACCGAGGCTGGGGACCGAGGCATTCCAAAGGCGCAGGGACCGAACT
The DNA here is from genome assembly GCF_902729225.1 of Pteropus medius. Taxonomy (NCBI): domain Eukaryota; kingdom Metazoa; phylum Chordata; class Mammalia; order Chiroptera; family Pteropodidae; genus Pteropus; species Pteropus medius. The sequence goes on along the minus strand of NW_024342466.1, from coordinate 2,692,246 downwards.
AGGACCAAACCTAGGACCAAACCGTGTCCTAAATTAACAGACGTGCCTCCAGGGGTCATATGCTGAAGCCCTACCCTCCAGAGGCCAGTATTAGGAGCTGGGCACTTGGGAGGGGATTAGGGTTAGGGAGCTCCTGAGGGCGGGGCCCTCATGATGGGATTAGTGACCTCATGAGAAGACAGGCCAGGGCAGCATGGCTCAGGTAAAAGGACCCTCACTAGGCAGCGAATCTGCAGGAGCCTCAATCTAGAATGTCCCGGCGTCCAGAGCCATAAGAAATAAACGTCTGTCATTGCAGCCACCAGTCTGCGGTGTTTTGTAACAGTGGCCTGAGCTAAGACAAAAGGTCGATCACACATGCAGATGGCTCCAAACCCCACCAGGCAACACCGGGCAGGGCAGCTGCGCCCGCGACCAAGGCAGAGACGGTAGCTCCTTCCCAGGGGACTCGATCCCCTCCGTCCGCCTGAACCACCGCCTCTGAGGGTCCCTGAACAAGAGCTTTGTCTCAGCTTCCTGTCCTGATGCCCTGAGCACCTCTTCCGCACTCCTGGCACCCGTGGAGTGCCCCCCACTCCCCCAGGAACAGCTGACCCAAGGCATCCACCCCCAGAGACAGCACTGCCACCGCCCCCCACGGCCCTCCCACCGGGTCTGAGGGCAGGCCTTCCGGCAGCACACTGCGGAGTACAGGCCCAGGCTCACGTGGCCCCACCACCCTCTGCGAGAGGAAGGCTCCGCCACACGTGCTGGTTTGGGGTGGGCATCTGGGACGATCCTGCCAACACGCCGGGCCCAGCTCTGAAGGGCAATACGTGGTTCTCATTCCCACTCCTCCTGGAATGGCCCTGGGTGGGCCCGTCCTGTACCGTCACATGACTGCACTGCCCATGCGGATAGAGGCACTCACCCCAGGGAGGCCCACATGGCGCCTCATGCAAGCACCTGCACCCTAGGTGCTAGGCAGGCAGCCAGCCAGGCCTCTCCACTCTGCAGACCAGGCCTGGGCCAGGAGAGCCGACACCATGGGCCCGGGCCCGGGCCCAGAACCTGCCCGCTGCCACGAGAACGTCAGGAACCGCCTGGGTGAGGGCCCACGTGGACAAAGCTGCATCCCGAGACACTCCCTCCAGTTCCCCAGACCCGGAGCTGACCCTGAACTCCGTCAGCCCGATTCCAAATTCCCACACTTAACGAACACTAACACAGGCAGAAGGCTCCCGCCAGGGGTCTTTGGGGGTCTCTAACAGTGTGCTGGCACACGGCCGGCACTAACGTGTTTGTTGAGTGAACAAGTGATCGACAAGAAAGTGACTCTGCTCGAGGGCTTGACTCAGACCCATGGGATCCCCAAAGGTCCGCCAGGAACACAGCGCCACCTGCTCTGTGGCTGAAAACAGTGGCGCTGGCTCCCTGGGCCCGAGCTGGGGCCAACAGGAAACGCGCAGGTCTGACACTCTCCCCACTGTCCCCAGCTCCCAAATTCAGGGCGGATGGCAGCCCTTCCTCCTCACCCAGAAACCCCAAGTGCTGCACACCCCCGGGGAATGCACTGCAGGCCCTCTCCAGGTCTGGCCTGGAGGCTGTCCCCAAGAGCCACCCTGGGGTGCGAATGAAGAGCTGGTGTGGCCACGGTGCGCGTAGGGCAGACCTGTCCCGGCCGGTCGCTCCAAGGCTGACTATGGAACACCCAGGAAGAGCCGGCTCCAGTGAACTGGGTCCACTGTTCCAAGAAAAAAGAGGCTTCGGTTGCATGGCCTCGCCACTGGGACAACTGTCCCTTTCAACCACCAATCTCCCCATCCACCTTCGCCGAGCCAGGTCCCACACCACGTGAGGTCAAGTACAGCAATGGACCAGTTAAAGAACACATTTTTGCCTTAAGTCTCTCCTCTGGGCTGCGGGACACTCGGCCCAAGCTCTCCCTTGGTGAGGCTGTCAACAGCTGGCCCTCAGCTCAGTCCTTCCAAAGCCTGGGTGGGCTGCGCAGACCCCTACCTCAGGCCACACCCCTCACAGGGCGGCCCCCACCTCACGACCGATGAATGTGAGGCAGGAACAGCTGCTCAGTCTGGGGACTCCTGCTCTCCACCTGCCCTCCCCACAAGCCCACACCACTCGGTCAGCCCAGGCCCCAGCCCCTGAGGCAGGTGGAGGGGGCAGGCCACACAGGTATGTTGTGCCGAGCCCCGCTGCCCACAGCCACTCATCCACCACAAGTGCTTTGAGCCTGGAAACGTGGCAGTCACCGGGACCCCAGGGGGGACGGAAACAGGTGGCTGCAGGAGATGCTTTTGCACCTCTCCTTCAAGTAAAAGGACCTTTGCTGGGCCTGTCCTTGAGAAGGGGCAGAGTCCAGCTTTGTGGGCCCTGCAGGTGCCACCTGACAGTTGCAGGGTGTCCTGAGCAGGGCCGGGCCGTGCGGGAGGCCCTCTTCCATGGGCCTGCTCCTCAGAGCCGGCCCCGTTCCCCGCAGGGGGGTCTGGCTGCCGTGAGACGGTGAAGCTGCACCCTGGTGGCTTTCTTACCCTTTCTGGGTCTCAGTTCCTCGGCTGCAAAACGAGCCACCCACCTGGCAAGGCTCAGCAAGCCGATCAAGAACTGCCCTATGCAGTGACGGCAGCGGGCCTGGCCCCGAGCGCTCCGTGCAGGAAGGCTGCCATCAGCCAAGACGAGGTGTGGGCAAGATGGGACAGCTGACCTGCCAGCTTCCCGCCTGCCCCCCATCCCCAAGCTGACGCCTGGACCTTCCTCGCTGTAACTGCCCCGGCTCCAAGACCCCCCACTCCAAGGACTACAGTGCGCGCCAACCCCTCCCGGGTTTGCCTGGCTCCTGGCTCCTCTGCAGATGGAGCCCCGGAGCCAGTGCCCGGGAAAGAGACTCGGGCCCCAAAGGGTCCACCTGAGTACGGTGCTGCCGCCACGCACCATCCTCTGCCCCACGGGGTAACCTTTCTGTGCTATAACCTACAGGCCAGCGTTCTCCCTGGCGGAGCAGGTGAGGCCCAAACACAAACAAGGGTCTTGCTCATTGTCCACCGGGCCGGACGAGCCAGAGCCGAGTGAAGATTCAGGGATGGCGGGAGGATGAGGAAGAACGCACCCCGAAATCTCCCCTGGATGCAACGCCCTCCCGTCCCAGACCTTCGCAGGCTGAGTGGTGCCTCTCTTCCGAGCAGGCCCAACACCCCGCACTCAGGCGCCCGCTCCCCTGCCATCCGTCAGTCTCAGGCCATCGAACGCCACACACCCCCGCGGTGTCCCCTAACCAACCACAGGGTGCTTCTTTGCTGCCCAGCTCCTCACACGGAAGAAATGGAAACACGTGTCGTAAAGTAAGAGCTGCACGTTACCAGCTCCTTCGAGGCAGGAGCTGTTTCTTCACCCCCTCTGTAGGCCTCGCACCCTGGGAAGCTGCCTTTGCCCCTAGAGACTGCAGTCTGCTCAGTGAACGCGTGCAGAGCTGCGTGCACACGCCCGCAGAGCTGCACACACACGCCCGCGTGCGCACTACACGCGCCCTACAAACCCTTCTCCGCAGCCTGCGGGCTCGGACGGTCTGTCGCTGATTCGGTGAGGACTAATTTCGCACGAGGCTCTCCGCAGGCTCTGACTCGAATAACATGGAGAGGGACCCTAAATGATTATCGAATTCCAATCCCTTCCTTAACGGACCGGCCTCCGGTGCTGAGTGCCAGAGACACGAAGAACCCCGCCCCCCGCCAGGCAGCACTGAGCCCTGTCGCAGGCCTGCAGCGCGCGGGGCAGCGACAGGGGCAGCGCCGGCGGGGACCGTTCCGACCACGGAAGCACACCTGCTTCTCACCGTGAGCATTCCCACGGCCGGTGCACGGCACGAAGTCCTCCCGCTGTAAGCAACGAGCAATTATGTTGTAAATGTTTTCAAACAGGTATTTCTGTTCAGCAAGGGGCCGCTTCGCATCCCAGAAGCCTCTAGCCAGACCTCGCAGCGACACAGTGAGGACAGCGCACGCGGACGTTACCTTTAACGAGCAGCCTGTCTCTCACGGACACCCTCCGAGTGGAGTCGGAGGCCGCGGCCGACGTCCGGGACCCTTTGAGACCATCTTCCCGCTTCAGCTTGCTTGCCAGCGTCAGCATCACTGCCACCTTGGTCCTGGAAGGCAGACCGAAAGCATGGTCAAGGACCTGTCTCTGCGGAATGACCGGGCGCCGACAACGATGAGTCCGGGGAATTTCCATGTCGTCCTCCGGAACTCTGATTTTTTAAATTATGAAATAAAATTTTTAAAAAGGACAGCCATGGATTAACACTCACTGGACACCAGGCCCCGGGATGGGGCGGTGACAGAGCTCGCACGGAGCTCCCAGCCTGGGGTGCCTCAGCCAACAAGTACCTCGTGGGCCCACCACTGTCCCTGCCAAGTCTGTCCTCCACAGGGGGACCAAACGCCCGTATATGGCCCGCAGAGCTGGCCCGTCGCAGACTGCGGGGAGTGTCAGCATCTGGTGAGGGGACACCGCAATGCTTTGCTCTCCTTCCTTTCATAAAGCTGTGGCCAGAGCCTCACTGTCTTCACGTCTATTTATGTGGGGTTTATTTACATTTGGGGGCAATATCGACATCCAGATTACGTCATAATGAGGGCCCCAAATGCGACCCTCTTCGCTGACGTGCCGCCTGGCTCTCGGCAGCACGGGCAGTTGGAGAGCAGCTCCGGAGCTGACAGAGAACACAGACTGGTCACCAGCCCAGTATATCCGTCATTTCCTTTGATGCTTTAACATCATCTCCTCTCAGTGACACGCTGATCATTTAAAAAAGAAAACGATTTAAAACTTCCAGAGGAAAACTTGACCAACGTGCAGCATTTGTGGTTTGAGGCCAAGATCTTGAAGCCAAAATATGATACCCCTGACGCTGCTCCTTTTAACCCAGATCCCTTACGCATCTTCTCAGACCACTTTCCGTATCCACCCAAAGGCTGTACGATTTTATTTTCTATTATTTGTACCATGAAAAAAACACTTTAAATATGATCTCCCGAACTGTACACGGCCTCTGCACACACCCCTAACCCCTTGAAGACTCACTGGTCTAAATGCTTCAAAAGATGCTTCAATTACACAGTAGCTTCAAGAATCTCCCATCTGGGAAGGACTCATAGCCCTCACTCCCACTCCTTTCTACAGATGTGGACCTGGGGACAATGGGGACCCAGGAACCAGCTTATCTGAGGCCACTCAGCTTCTATAGCAGTCACCACAGAAGCAGTAGTTCCCCGATGGCCACGCCAGCCTGAACAAGCCCGATCCCATCTGATCTCGGAAGCTAAGCAGGGTCGGGCCTGGTGAGTACTTGGATGGGAGACCACCTAGGAAGACTAGGTGCTGTAGGCATAAAAAAAATTTAAAAATAAGGGATTGTAAGCTGACAAGGTCCTTGCAATCTGTGAGGTCAACCGAGGCTAGTTCTCATTTAAAAAAAAAAAAAAAAAAAAGCAGCGGCAGTGGTTTCCCCTTTGGGGTGAAGGGAACATTTTTACCCTGAGTGTGGTGATGGTTTCAGGACTGACCAAACTGTGTGCTTTCAACACGTGCAGTTTTGTGACTTCAGTCACACCTCAAAAAAGTCGACGAAACGTGAAGACAAGACAAACCGACAAGAGGTTTTCATTCTCATTCTACCGTGCCATCCCCCACAGCCCCTGAGGCGGGCCTATACAGGGGCGTGAACAAGCAAGGAGCAGTCCCCTGTTCAGCTCTACCCTGGGCAGGGGCTCCAGGTTCCGTTTATGAAGTAACTGCACAAGGGGCGGTGTCTGGTGTCCGGAGGGACAGAATCAGGAATGCGGGCGGGGGTCCGGGCCCAGCGACCAGAGACAGCTCTCCTGCTCAGCCTCGCCCAGAGTGATCGTGGCAAGAACCACTTAAGCAGATCTGGTCACAGAACAGAGTTCTCCTCCCAGCCGAGCCCACCGGAGCCCACCGCCTCGCACCCAGCTGTGAGCACGCACGCCAGTCCCACCACGTGGTCAGGGTCGCCTGACGACAGCCAAGCCGTGCATTCGTCACGGGGGCTGGCGGGCAGAACCAGATGCACCACACGAGGTCCACTTGCCTTTTATCCTCCAGCTGACCGTGGCAATGAAATATGGCAAAAAATAAAAGCACAGTGTGTACCGAGTTCCGCGGGCAGGGCACTAGGAAAGTCACGCTGAAGCGCCCATGGAAAAGCGAGGGCCGGACACGTGCCCGGCCCACCTGCTCTCCGACCACCTGCATGCAGGGGCCAGTCGGAGGGCCCGGGCAAGACTCAGTCCCACAGCGGAAGGCTCGCGGCCAGGCGCTCGTCCGTGTCACTGCAGTCTGAGGGCTCTGCTTAGGTCTTTCGTAACGCTGCTTCCCCACAGCGACGTCTTCTCTGTGGGCAGAGGATGCCTCATACCCAACTCCACTCAGAGTCCGAGTCCAGGCTTGTGATCTGCAACAAGTCTGTGGCCCTTGATAAAACACACGGGGCACTGACTGTGCAAGGTTAAAAAGAAAATGATGCTGGCATTTTGTTTTCCTCAGAAGAGAAAACTTTCCCAGCATTCTAAGAAATATATGATGACCATCTCTCTCTCCGTCATCTGTTATCATTATCACATGCCACTGTCGGGATAAAAGGCCTACTTTGGGGATGTATCCATGCTTGTTAAATTGATTGTATACGAAGAGATGTGAACAAAAATAATTATTCAAACTGCCAAGAGGTTTGCTGAGCAGCTGCAGCTACTCCAGAATTCTCTTTTCCTTCTTCGGTATGCTTCGCCCCTAGGAGACCTGGTTTCAAACTCGACTTCCCCTTGACTGCACGTCACACTCCAAGGCAGCATTTTCCGTAACAGCTGCTATACTGAATAGCACCTCGGTATCTTAATCCCCCGAGTAGTAACTGGCCCGTTTAAGTTCCTCCTCCTGGGTGGGACTCACTTGCAGACTGTTCAAAGAAGATTCTCATGTGCTATTTACTAGTTTCATCATCAAGTACTATTTACCCAGCACACCTGCCTGTAGTGGCAAAATCAGGCCAGGTCACCTGGGCAGGGACACGGGGGTCAGTCAGCTCACGGGGAGGGAAGCTCCTCGTTTATAATCATTCCTGCCACAGGAAAGTCCCAATCTGAGTGTAAAAGATGGAACTGCAGGTCACTAGGGGACAACCAACTTCTCCAGCCAAAGAGGCCACAAAAAAGTCTACACCCCACCCTCCTCTTACAGAAAGCCAGGGCTCAGGAACCTCCCATCTGGCACAGGAGTCACCCCGGTTGGCCGATGACCTTTGGAGCCCAACTCTTTTTTTTTCAGCAGTAAAGCTGCCCCCTCCCGCACAGCCTACTACCTTAACGGCAGGTATGGCTCCGTGGGGGTCCTCAAGCCCCACGCCACCTGGCCTGGTGACTGGTCTCTGAAGATCCCTCACCCCTGTACCCTCCCCCTGTCCATCCCCTTACCCAGCCAGAACCCTCTGCACAAGGCAGGCCAGCCTCCTCCCCCCGCCCTCAACGCCTGCTCACTTCTGGAAGCTTCTGCTCATTGTGATATCCGGGTCAGGAATGCCCTCCTTCCCTTCACCACCTAATCCTCCCCGCTCCATAGGAAGCACACACTCCTATCCAGACTCCATCTCCTCCAAGAAGCCTTCTCTGGCCCCCCAATTCCATCCAGACCCGTTTCAGCGCTGGAGGGATGCAGACGGGGGCGGGTCCAATTCCCCCGTGTCACAGATGAGGACACTGAGCCCCAGGGAGGGTGGGCCACACCCAGGATTACACACCAGCGGAACCAGGTCTAGGATCCAAACCCCGGCTGTGCTGGTCTTTCCAAGATGTCCTCCCTCCCCTGTCCTCGGCCCCGGTAACAGCTTCCAGACTAGCCGCGGCAGCTGACCACTGCGGGGCAGCGGCGGGCAGGTGGCGACCCGGAGCCTCGCTCCCCCGGACCGTCAGGGCTCCCGGCCTGGCCTGACTCCCCGGGCGGTCGGGAGTCGGGCCGCCCGCGCCCGAGCTCCGCTTGTCCCGGTCGCGTCGGGCTGGTGACCTTGGGCCGGCGCTCGGTTTCCTGCTGGACAATGCGGCCAGCAGCTGCCCGCGCGGCGGGCGCGAGCGAGGCCGTGTGCGTGCCCGGCACAAGCGCTGCCCGGCGCGGGCGGCCTGCGAGCTCGGCCGGGGCCCCGGCCCGTCCCGCTCCCGCTCCCGCCGCCCGGCCTCGCCCCGCGCCCGCGCCCCGCGCCGGGCCCTGAGGAGCGGCGCGGCCTGGGGCGGCCCCGGCGCCGCCCGCCCTGCGGCCCGCCCGCTGCACCGGCGCCGCGGGAGCCGAGCCGCCCGGAGGCCCGCGGCCGCCCCTCGCCCGCGCCGGGCCGCGCGCGCCTCACCTGGGCACCCCGAGACAGGCGAGGCGGGCCCGGCGCCCAACACCATGCCCGGCCGGCCGGCGGCGGCGAGACGCGGCCCCTCACGGCCGCACCGGCTCCGGGCGGCGGGACCGGAAGTGGCGGGGCGGGGACTCGGCGGCTTTCGCCCGAGGTGGCCGCGACCGCAGCGGGCGCTTTAAAAAAAACATTCAAAGCCCTGAAGAACTTTATTTGCAGCGCGATGCGCGAACAGCGGCCCGCGTCGGCGGGGCTGCGCCTCGCTCATTGGCCGAGGGCGCGGCTGGGCGGGGGCGGAACTCACGGCCCCCGCGCATTGGCGGGCGGCGGCCGGGGGCGGGGCCGCCCCTTGTGTTCTGCGCCTGCGCGCCCGCGGTCTCCGGGCTCTGCGCGGCGTTCGCCTCCATTCATTTGGCTGCGTTCTGGGCCTGTGCCTGCGGCTCCGAGGAGCTCGGCGCAGCGCCGGAACCGCCCACCTGGGCTGATGTGCCTGCTGAGTCCCCGGCACAGCGCCCGAGATGCAGAGGACCCGGCCGACCCCGCAGCGGGCAGTGCAGCCGGCGAGGGGGGCGGGGCGGGCAGACATGCTAGCAGCCACCAGCCCTCGCTGTGTTTGGCTGGGGCTGCAGAGCAGTGGGCGGGTCCTTTCTAGTTCTTGTCTTTAAAGTTTTTATTCCGTCTTTCATCTCTTACACTTTTGTGAAGTACTTTGAAAATTTGTTTCAAGTTCTGTTTCTGGCTTGTTGAGTGCCATTTCTCACGCCGATTTACGTGAGAAAGTGGTCACTTACGTGACTGGTCATCGGCGTAGGGCGGCGGCCAGGCCAGGCTCTGGGAGGCCATCTGAAAGATGAGATTCACCGCGGGGACCGGGAAGAAAGGGCAGAGGAGTTGTAATTTTATGCCCCAGAAGCCCCATCGAAAGGTTTTAAACAGTGGTGTGACGTTATCAAGTTTTCTTTCTGAAAGAGGCTTCTGGCCCTGAGTGAGCTGATGGGAGGAGAGACCGGTGAACACATTCATGGTGTTCCTTGCGTTTGGGGACGGTTGCCTCCTCTTCACCCAGCTAAGTTTTCCTTCACACTCCTAAGTTTCCCTAAGCTTGGGGACAGTCGGCTCCCCATGCCCCACTGCCTCTTCCTGCAGCTTTAGGTGTGTGGTTCTACCCACTTCGGATCAGGCCCCAGAGTTGGCAAAGCCCTGTGTGGTCACACAGGAGAGGAGCAGCCTTAGCGACCTGCGACACCACATCTCCAGGAAGCATTCCCAGGGCATGGTTGCAGGGGGCAGCCTTGAGGGGTGAGGTGGGTGCCGTCAACCCAGGGCTCCTCGTGGCACAGTCACAAGGATTCAGGACGCTAGACCCACTCTTGCAGTGAGGCACTGCTGCCCACGTTTGATACTTTGTGTAGCACCTATAGTTGGTGTTGCTCTAGGTACCTGACGTCTGCTGTGAGTGCTGTGGGCAAAATGCTACAGAACGCTTTTCTCTTTTTAAACTAGTTGCAAATGTGTATCCATTGGAGTTTATGTGAACATTGGAGTGAACAAGGCCGGAACGTGATCAGGAGCAGCCAGCCATGTTCTGAGCGTTTGTAACAGTCCAGGGTGGTGTCCGTGACCTGCATCTTGGGCTACAGCCTCTGGGACCACACTAGGGTCACCCAAACCTGTCAACCCGGCACGTCAAGGCAGTGCCACCTCCGGGTAGAACCCTCGCCCCTGCAACCACAGCTCTCTCTAGCTGGAGACTGGGGTGAAGAACCAGCATTCTGGTGACTCCTTCGCAAACCCTCAGGACCTAAGTCCTGCACCAGAACTCAGGAGTGCCACCACTTAGAGCAGATCAGGACCACTGCTTGCTCTGCTGGCATCAGGGTACCCCGCACAACCCTTTAAGAGGGCAGTAGAAGTCCTAAAAGCCTTCAAATCTTTTGACCCAGTAATTTCACTCTAAGGATTGGCTTGAGGAAGTAATCCAAACGCAGGAAAAGCCCTGGCACAAAAGTACCCATTGTGTTATGGAACTTAGAAGCAACCTGGCATCAGCGTTAGGGGAATGGTTAACTAAGTTACCGTTCGTTTACTTAACAGGAACCTTGGGCAGCCAATAAGCTCATCGTCGTGCAGATTCCATAAAACCACAAACATGCTTGTGAAATTAAGCGAAACAAGTAACATTCAAATTGTGTAAATTCAATGACTGCAATTCTGAAAAAGACAAATACATGGGCAGAGACTAGAAGTTAATGAAAAATGAATGTCATATTTGTGTCTGGGTGATAGGATCATGAGTAGGTTTTTCTTCTTTAAACTTTCATTTATTTTCTTTATACATCATCTTCACAGCAAACACAATGCAGAGGTCTCTTTCAAACACAATTGATCCTTAACTTAGAACACAGATCTCGTGTCAAAGTGATTTTAATGCTACTACTTGCTAGAGAATAAATATGGAGACACTTAAGCCTCCCCTGGACAGTTTTAGGTCACGTCCACATGGAGCAGAGCCGCCCCTCCGTGTGTTATATGTACAGCACATTCAGATCCATTCAATGAAATTCTGAACATATATTTTCACCAAGAAGATACAATCTGCCTCGTGCTAGTCCCTGGACACGAACTGCCAGGGAAAGCAGATGCCACCCACGCCCGAGAGGCCAGGAGAATGGTCTCGGCAGCACTGGAGCGGGGGATGGTGAAGAGTCAAAGATATCCACCCTCACCATTATTACTTAATATTCTTGAAGTGCTGGCTAACGCAGTAAGGCACACACCAGAAATAGATGGTTATTAGAAAGGACAAGGCAACGTGACCGTTATATAATAAGACAATGTGATCAGCTCCCTAGAATATCCAAGAGGCAACTGAAAACTGTAACAGAATAAGAGAGATGAACAAAGTGACTCGATTTAAAAAAAAAAAAATTGATAGATGTATTTTCCATACCAGCAACAGATTAGGAGTTATCAGGAAACTCGTTTCACAATAGGGGATGGGAAAGAAAGACAAAGCAAAATATTTAAATAACTTTAATGGCAAATAGGCAAGATCTGGGGTGTGAAAAATTAACAAAGAAAACCTCAATTAAAATTGGAGCTGGAGAGGCCTGTAGAGGCAGCTGTCACACCCTATTGGTCCTCATCGATTACCCCAAATGCGAAAAGAGGGGACCTTGCATCTCCGACAGGAAGTTTGTTGTCTAGCTTACTACCCCTGCGGGAGGAAGATTCTCTTCTCAACCAGCAACAAGCCCAGCCAATGGAAAACACCGCGGCTCAGCCAATGAGAAGCCGTCATCACCCCGTCATTCCTCCAATGAACGTTCACTTTTCTTTCATTGATGATTTCCTTGCCCTAGACTGCTTTATGTAGAGGTCTTCCATTCTGTGGGACTCCTCGGAGTATCTCTCTGCTTGCTAGATGAGCCGCCGCCCAATTTATGAATCCTTTAAGAAAGCCAATTAAATCTTCAAATTCACTCAGCTGAATTGTTTTAACAGGTCCAAGAAAATTACGAACTTTATGTCCCTCAAAATGTACGTGGCAAAGTTACAAATACACACGGCAGATGAGCTTGGAGCCCACATCATACAAAAGGACCAGCCAAGAAACAGCCAGCAGGGGAGAGTGGGACCTGAGCCCCAGGAAGGCCCCAGGCTGGCCTCTGCAGAACAGCTCAGAGGCCACGTGGGATGTCAGGTAGGGAACAGGTGAAAATACCCCCCTGTCACTGCTGTATTTTCAGCAGCAACCGTCTGGAAGCCACTAAACTCTCTCCCCCATGGCCCTGGGAGAATAAAGGATGGGACTCACGGAGTGGGTCTGGGCAGCTGCTCACAAGACGATGCAGACGTACACCTCCTGGCACAAAAAAAGTGCTCTCGACCTTAAAGTCCATTGGAGACAATAGTTCAGAGAGACGAGGGCTTCCCCTTAGCTGAGTTGCTGGGGAGCCAGTTTCTTGCAGGAAACGAATATACCTCCTTTCCTCTTGGGGCCCGTAATTGATGATCCTTTCCTGTTGACAGTCCTGTTGGGGCCTGTAATTGACAATTCTTCCTGTAACAGGCAGTGAACTGTGTGAGAGCTCCCCCTCTTGGCCTCCCGTCTCCATTTCAGTGAGCTTTCAACCCCTTTATTAATTTTCACAGAGCCCGGCATTTATCACAAAATGGAAAAATGGGTAGCAAGATGGTATGAACAGTATATTGGTGCTTGCATAAAAATAGTCTGTTTAGATAGAGATAAGTTTCCAAACTATTAGAAAATATTTACAAGCATACCGTACTAGTCGGCTAAGGCCGACAGAACAGAGTACAATACATTGGCTTAACTGACAGAAATGCACAGTGTCTCAGCTCTGAAGGCTGGAAGCCTGAGAGCAACATGTGGCAGAGTTGGTTCCAGATGGATCGCAGATCTGCATGTGAAAGGTAAAGCAATAAACTTGCAGAATGACGCACGCAATATTTTCTTCGGAGGGGGCAGAAACTCGATAAACAGAACACAAAAACACTACTTATAAAAGACAAAAAGGGTACATCGGACTACATTAAAATTGAGAATTTCTCTTGAAATGACACCATTAAGACAGTAAAAAGACAAGCCATAGGCTGGAAGAAGATATTTGCAGTACGTATCTCCCACGAAGGATTCACATCCAGAACCTCTGAAGACTGTAAATCTACAAGAGAAGGCAGAGATTCCACAGTAAAAACAGCCAAAGACCCAGGCAGGCCCCACACAGAAGAGGGGCTGCGAACGGCAGGAGACACATGAAAGGCACGCCTCCTAGTCACTGGGGGACCACGGCCCGACTTCTCTGGACACCCGTCAGGATGGCTGCAATGAGGGGGAGGAGAAATCGGGTTAAAGCGCCTGCGACTCTCGCACGCCGCCGACGGGGGCGGAAATCGGTGCATCAGCTTCGGCGTCCCCCAACGTCGACAGAGGCTCGCCTTACAACCCGCAATTCCACACCTGGGGACGTGTGTGTACACGGTCGCCGAAAGACAAAAAGGTACGCATGCCACGAGTTGGTTTTTTAACTTCATAACTCTGTTTTTGAAATCTCTGCCTATCGCCATACAGAGATCCACAGTATCGATTTGAATAGGTGCATGATGTTATTCCCGTGTGAGGACATTTCACAACCGTTTATCCAGTTTCCTATTGCAGGACATGTAGGTAGCTCCCAATTATTTGCTATTACAAATGGCGCTGCAGCTGACACTCTGGCAAAAGCAACCTGGGGCACAGGTAAGGAGTTCCTGAGAGGCCTGCCCCCCGAAGTAAAGCCATCGGCAGGTGGAGCACACACGTTTTCAGCTTTGCTAGAATTGCCAAATTGGTGTCTAGTGACAAGCAGCAGGTGACAGTGTGCATGTCCCCATACTCTCCTGGCCCTGGGTATGACACGGCCTCACACTGTGGCTCTAATGTGCATCTCCTTGAATTTATGCACCTCTTCTCATGCCCGCTGGCCTTTTAGAGTTTTCCTTCTGGGAATGGCCTCTACACCCTTTGCCCATTTTCCTACTGAGTTGTCATGTTCTGATTGATGTGTACCGGTTATCTATGCATTCTGGAACAAATCTTGTATCTAATACATAAGATATATTATACACGGTGCAAAATCTTCTCCTGGTCAGTGACTCGTTAACGCTTTTTGGTTTCTTTCGTCATGCAGAAGTTTTAAATGTTGATGTCAAATTCATCAGTCTTTTCTGAGTTGGGCTTTTTCTCTTTTGAGATTATAAAAGAAATTCTGTATTTCATCCGAATAGTTTTACAGTTTTTAATACTTGAGCATTTGATTCTTTAATTCAACCGGCATTTACTTTGGGGTATGTCAGCGGGCAGCAATCCAGCTGCATTGTTTTCTATACAGAAAACCAGTTGTTCTAATGGCATTTTACCCAGCCGTCGGCTCTTTCCCCACTGAGATGCCATGGCACGTCAGCCAGACGTCAGGTTCCCAAATGTGTCTGGGCCTGACTTGGACTCCGTTCTGTTCCGTGACCATTTCTCTTTCCTTCTGCCAAAGCACCTTGTTCTCACGATTATCGTTGTATAATAGAGCTTGATCTCAGGTCACGCGAATCCTTTTATTCCTCCCCAGAAATGCCTTAGCTATTCAAAGATCTTTCCTCTTCCATGTAAAGTTTAGCTTCAGTTTTTCTAGGGTTTTTTTTATTATTATTATTGCATTTGAATTCAATCATATACTTGATCCTAACTGAATTAACAGGTAATTTTCTTTGGATAAAAAGTTTTCTACTCAAGGGGAGATCCAGATTTTTGGGGTGACATGGAGTAAGGAACTCTGAAGTTCTTTCCTTCTAAAAAGCCACAAACGTTGAAAAAAACTGTCAGAGTCAACTTTCTTGGAACTCTGGAAATTTACCAAAGACTCATCATACCCCAGGAAGTGCACGTCAGAAGGAGCCACTGACTCTTAGTAAAAACATCCGCCTGGTGGGGTCCTAACTTACTCTAGTCCATCGCCTGCTCCCAGCCCTGCAGTAGCTTGAAAATACGAGACCGAACGCACAGACAACGCCAGACCACACATAAAAATAGGACTCCAACCCACGACTGTGGCAGCCTGCCGAGGACACTAGCCCCAGTGACCACGTGCAGCCAGGGCAGCCAGGCTGCTGTAAGTCACATCCGCAGGGAGCCAGGATGCTTTCTCTAGTGACAATCCGGGAAGTTAAACAACTGCTTTTGTAACAAAGGACACCAAGTGCCCAGGACTGGTGAGTATCTGACAGCGTCCCTAATTTCTGTCCCCGCTTCTAATTTAGGACCAACCAGAGAAAAGCAAATATGCGCCCCAGCCAGTCACATGGGACACCCACTTCCAGTTAGCACCCCCATACTTCCCCAGGCCCCCAGGTCCTGTCAGGGCACCTGAGCCTCCCTCTGTCCACCATGAAGCTGATTTTAACAGAGGAAGTTTAGGACAAAGAATTATTAGATTTTGATAAAAGATTGATCATAAAATACAGTAAAGCTGTGTGTGGTGCCGTGGGGCCCAGGGAGAGGGCCCAAGGACGGACAGACTTGGAGGGGCACCACCTCCCCAAGGCTGGGTTTGGGAGGAGTAGGTGCAGCCTCGTGGGTAGCGAAGAAGTCTGTTGGTCTATCCTGTCCAGCGAGCAGGAAGCCAGCTTCCAGGGTGCAGGCTGGGAACAGGCCACCAGCTGCGAATGTCCAGGCACAGGGGCACGCGGAGGGAGTGGTGGCCTGGTGGCAGTCCTCCAGGGTGCAGGTGGAAGCAGGCGAGCCATAGCCAGGGGCCAGGCGTGCAGGCGTGCAGAAGGAATCGGGCTGCTGGCACAGGTGGGAGACCTGGAGCACGTGGTGGCTGTGTCAGGATGACAGGACAGTTGTCACCAGGTCAGGCTGCAAGGCTGTTGAGGATCCATGGGCGCTGGGCGCAGGCTGGGGACAGAGCATCACCAGTGTTACCCTCCCCACCCACCCACACACAGCCCCGTCCATAGCAGAAGAGCCCTCTGCTGGGCATGTCCCCATGGCGCCCTCTGCTGCGAAAGCTTAGCACTGCGCTCACTGTGAGAGGACGGCCTTCCAGCAGCCCATCCATCCCGCACTGTGATGTCACCTTGCCAAACGGTGGATGTTCGGTTCTCCCAGGACCACCCTTGAGCTCTGCTCTGGGGTGCAGCTAGGTCACTTGGAAACAGTCTGATTCTCTTGGCTCTTGCTTTTACGGTTTGTTAGGTTGGACTGGGCAACCTAAGGTTAGGGCTGACAATTGCCACTACTGAGCAACGCCCCCGTGTATTCCATCCAGTGTCCTACGAGTCAGGGCTTTCCGGTTAGGCTGGGGGTGGAGGGGACAGGCACAATTCCCAGGCCGCGAGCTCCAGGCAGAGAGCTGCGGCCGCCGTGGGGCTCGGCTTGCTTGTCGCCCCCTCTCAGAGTACCGTCCTGTGCCGAACGGTATGCAGCTTCTTGAAAACGATTCTTTCATATAGTTTGTCTGGTTTTAGTTGTTGTCCCAGGTGACAGTGTAAACCTGGTCCCCGTAGCTACATCTTGGCCGGAATCGGGAGTCTCCAGAGATGCCCGTCAAACATCCAGATGGAGATACTGAGAAGACAGATGTGTGGCCGTGGAGTCCGGGGAGGGGACACAGGCTGGAAGGGCGAGCCTGGGAGTCTTCAGCAAATAGGTGGCATTAGATCTGTGAGAGCAACTGAGACATGGAGGAACGGGTGTGGGTCGGGAAGAGGACCGAGGACCCAGCCCAGGTCACTTCGGAGTTGAGAAGGGTCCAGCAGAGGAGACTGAGATGGAGGGGCCGGTGACACAGAAGAAACGAGAGGCTGTGACTCCGTGAAAGTGAGGAACTGCAGTCAAGTCTCCGACTAGTCACGTTAGATGACGTGGGAACTGGCCACTGGGTTTTGCAACAAGATAGTCATCGGTGTCCTTGAAGGAAGCTCTTCACGCCAGTGGTGGGGACGAAAGCCCACCTCACGTGGCTTCAGGGGAAAACAGGAGAAAGGGAGTTGGAGACAGTCAGTTTAGAAAAGGCTTTCACGGAATTTTGCCATAAAGGATAACGGAGAAATGGGGTAACCAGGGGGAGACCTGGGGGTGTCAGAGGAGGGTCATTTTAAGGGCAGGGGGTTTTACAGTTTATTGCTAGGCTGTCAGGAGCCAGCCGGTCAGACAGGAACATTGACGACTCCAGAGAGAGGTCGGGGATCATTGTATAAGTGACGTCCTTGACACGAGGGGGCGGAGCTTTAGGTAGGAGCACGGCCAGCTCGTCCACGGTGATGGTGATGGTGACGGTGACAGGGGAAGGCAGGGCGCACAGCACGTGCAGGAAGTGTGGGGGGCACGTGGACGTTCTCCTCAGTTTGTCAATGACATGGAAAGCCAGGCCGTCCACTGAGAGTGAGAAGAGGTGCTGGACATTGAGGAGGGGGAGGGGCGCGAGACGATGTGGGGTACAAGGGGAGCAGCGGGACAAGAAATCAAGAGCACCCCAAGAGGGAGCAGGGCTCCTAAGCGCCTCCCCGGGAGGCACGGACAGGCCCCCTCCTCTGCCAGGACGGCAGGCTGTACAGGACTGGGCACGTGGCCACACAGGATTCATTTCTTCTCTGAGGCTGACCCCAGGGCCGGCGGGACGAGGCCTTTACAGCCCTTCGCAGTACACTGTTCGCTGCTCTTCAGGCCGGGGCTGTGCATTTAGAGCTGGGAGCCATCCTTTCGCTGTGGGGCTTTGGGGCCCTGGTGTCTCGTCCCGCCTGAGGAGAGCGCAGGGTGGCTTCAAGTGATCCAGACTGCCAGGTGGTCACAGGCTGAGCTCCAGGAGCCACTCCAGGGACAAGGACCTAACATTTTCCTGGGGTGCTGCTACTTGCCGGTGCTTAGAACAAAGTATCCATCCAGCGCTGACTGGGTCTCAGCAGCCACAGGACAGGTGGCTCGACGTGACACGCTGCCCAGCATGTTGACTGCTCCAAGGAAGAGGATCGTTTTTGTGAAACCACTCCATCAGTTTCCAGGCATCTCTAAAACCTTTGATCTTAGACCACCCGCCTTGCAGCCGGCTCCACAGTCAGTTTTATTTACATTGTATCGGAATCACAGATGTTTCCATTTGACTAACCACAGGGACGCTGACGCTAAGACTGTGGCAGACGGGCAGACACTGTTTTTATCTTTTTTAAAATAAACGTTTTTATTTTTGAACAATTTTAGACTACGGAGCAGCTGCACAGAGAGGGAGGGGCTCCCACAAACCCCACCTTGAGGGTGTTAACACCTTAGGTTAGTGTGTCACACATGAGCCGATAGGGATACATGTTCTTACTGAGCCGATAGGGATACACGTTCTTACTGACTAAAGCTCATTCTTTATCCAGATGCCCTTCGTTTTCCCGGGATGGCCTTTTTATATTAAAGATCCCACCCAGGACACCACGCACGACGTTTAGTTGTCACGTCTCCTGAGGTGATTCTTGGCTGGGACAGCTTTTCGGAATGCTTGCTTTGGACGACCTCGACAGTTTTGTGCAGGACTGGTCGTGCATTTTGCAGAATGTCCCTCGAGTTGACTCTGTTTGATGTTTTTTTCATGATTAGACAGGTTGTTTTTTGGGGCAAGAAGACGCCACGGGGGCGGGGGGAGGGGTGCGCCATTCTCAACACATCATATTCAGAATACATATCATCAATATGATCTGCCTCTGATGATGTTAACCGATTATCCGGCTGAGCTGGGGTTTCCAGGCTTCTCTACTGTAAAGTTATTTTTATTTTTACCAGCAGTTGTCTTTTATTTGCAGTGAAAGAAATTAAGATAGAATTCATGTAACATAAAAGTCACCATTTTAAAGTATCCAATTCAATTGCTTTTACTATATTCCCAATTTTGTGCAGCTATCACCCCTGCCTGATTCGGGAACACTTTCTTTATCACCCCCAAAAGAAGCCGGACCTGTTAGCAGCCACTTCCCATCCCCCTTCCCACCAGTTCGGAGACTGTATGCCAAAATGAGTGTTAAAAATGACCTGAATGGTGAGAATTAAGGCTTATTTGTTTATTTTGTTTGACCTGTCATTTCTACAATGCAGTTACTTCTACGCCTAAGAGGAGTTATGTTTAAATAGCGTTTGACATGCCAATAAGAAATAGAGGAAAACTGCTAACAAGTTAAATGCCTGGCAGCGGAAGCTTGGCTGGGAAGTTGGCTGAGCTTTCAGTCACGACGGATCAACGCCAGGAGCACCCCCCACGCGCCCCCCACGCGCCCCCCACGCGCCTCCCACGCGCCCGCCCTGTTTTAAGCAGCAGGAATTTCTCCGGCCTTTCTGCGCTGTGCCTGTGAAGATGCCTTTAGTGAAAAAGAGAGGAAGTAGAGTCAGGGAGAGAAGGCCGCAGGCCGCCGAGTGGCGGGCCCTGTACCATGAGCTGGCGGGGCTGCCTCTGCCTCGGGCCGTCCTGGAGGCCTCCGACTCGCGAGCGCCCCCTGGCGGATGACTGAGCGCCTGCAGCAGGGTTTCTTCCCTGCCCACCAGCCACGCAGCTCCCGGGCAGACCGGCTGGGCTGCACCCCACTGTTTTTTCTAGATCCTGTCTGCCCTCTAAAGAGTCCAGTTGAGACCCAGCAGGTGGCAGCCAGGTGTCCCCCAGGCTGGCGAAGGGCAGGACAGGCACCCTTGGCTGCTTTTTTAAAAGGTAACTGTGAACTAAGAAAGTTCCCTCCCAAACCCGTCGACAGGAATTCACTGTTCTACTGGCACCAGTTTCAGAAGTTGCTTCTTTAAAATTGCAGATTGGGGGGTTGGGAAGAAAGAGGGTGCGGGAAAGGCAGTTCCTCCTGGCAACCTCGGGTTAGGGTGAGGGGCTGTGGGCCCATTACGATTTGGGGGCTGAACGAGACAGCAAGGGGCAATGGGCTGTGGGAGGGCCCGGGAGGTGCGGGGGGCTGTGGTGCTCTTTGAGCACAGCTGGCCCCCCCCGTTGCGGGGCCGAGCGGTCAGCCTTCCTGGGGGCACAGGAGGCTGAGAGAGAGTGAGGCTTGTGAAGCAGATGCAAGCCTTACCAACACTACCCACCCTCCGGTCAGCTCTGGGGAGAGGTGGAGTGGAAGGGACCCTGCCCACCCCCCAGTTTCTTCACTCCAGCAAGACTAGAGCTGCCCCTGAACCCGGTTGGCCCAGGAGAACCAGGGCACCGCATGGAGCTGCTGCGGCCTGGACGGGGTCCCTGAGTCGGGCTCCGTCGTAAGGCCGCTGTGCGGGGCGGCACACCGGGGCAGAGTGGCCCAGAAGGGCCTGGGCGGGAGGGCCGAGCGTCCTGCAGAGGGAAGCCCACCGGGACTCAGGGCGCCGGAGTTGCAAACTCCTTGCGGTGACCTGCCTGATGCACGCACAGCGGGAGGCTACTGCCTCACCTCTCTGGAACCCCCATTCCGAGTGCCCTCCGGTCTCCTGGACCGAGGGAGGCGGCTTGGGCGAGTGAAGGCCCTGGCTTTACATCCCGGCTCCAGCACCCACCCTGGGGACCCCCGGGCATGTTGCCACCTCTCTGTGCCTCAGTCCCCTTATCTGTAAAGCAGACATCCCTCCCAGCTGCCGAGGGCCACGGGAGCAGGGGCGAGTCACGTGGGCACCCCCGGGAGTGGCTAGGTACACTTTGCTTCTTGTTTTCTCCCGGCCTGGCCCCTGTGCGTGGCCAGCAACGCTGTGCCCTCGGAAGCGGGCGGGGGTCCCTCTCCCTCCCTCGCCCTGCGCTCCCACTGTGTGCGGCAGGCTGATGCCCCGGGCACCTCTCTGGAACATTCCCTAACGCCTTCTACTGTGCCCTGCCCCCCTCCCCCCGCAGGGTTGGCCCAATTAACTCAAGTATCTCTTTCTCTTCCTCTTCCCTCAGCCCTTCATGTTCTTGTTCTATTTCTGGACAAAAAAAAAGAAGGAAGAAGAGGAGGAGGAGGAAGGGAAGGAGGAAGAGAAGGAGGAGGAGGGAGGGAGGAAGGAAGATTGTAGGAACACCGGTTATCAGGGGAGAAGAGAAATGTCCTTTTTTCAGAACATGAGACAAGATAAAAAGCCTGTGTCCCCGCGGTTGGTGACGGCTCAGGACCTCTCAGGAGCCCGTGCTGCACGTGACCTTCCCTCCCAGCCCCGGCCCGCCCCACAGGGATCTCGAATCCCTTTCACCAGCCCGAGGCGCTTCTGTGGCAATGGCCCTGCTCCGATGCGGTTCCTGCTGAATTCCACGGTGAATTCTAGCCCTTCAGTCTAAACTGGCTGCCGGACAAGCCACCCGCCGCCTGACTGGCGGTTCGCCGTTTGGGAGGGTGGGCTCACGTTAGGGCCGGCTGTGTCGTCTGCCCCATCCCTGTCCCCAGGCGGAAGCCCTCACTCTCATCTCTTCAGAAGGCGCCGACTCTGGAGACAGCGTCTTTGCCGAGGGCTTAAGTTATGGGGTGGGCCGTGGTCCCAGAAGACCGGTGTCCTTGTGCAAGAGCAGATCGGGACGCAGACGTGCACGGCAGGACCGTGGGCGGACGCGCCGCTGTGCTTCGAGCCGCCGTCCGCGGGGCTTCGCGCTGGCGGCTCCGGCCCGGAGCTCCGCTCTGCCCTGGAGTCGGAGGGAACCCGGGGCCGGCACCGGGCTGTTTCCTGTTGCCGTCGACTCCGCGTCTCCCGCCTCTTCCCTTCGCCCCCCGCCCTCCGCCCTCCGTGGAGCTGGGGGCCACACCGCGAGGCGGACGCGGAACCCCGGCCCGCGCGTCCGTGCACACCGGCCACCGGGGCCAGGCCCGTGACCGCGCGCCATCATGGCCCCGTCAGCGGCGGTCGAGTCGGGCACGGTGCCCAGGCCTCCTCCACCTCCGCGACCCCCGCAGCGCCCCTGCCGCCCCCTTCGCAGGCGTCGCAGGCGCGGAACCGAGGCCCAGGAGAGCAGCCGCCTCGCCGCCTTCACCGGGCAGAGCTGGGCGGCGGTCCGGTCCCAGGCGGTTCACGGCCGTCACGTCCATGCGACAGCCGTTTTCCTTGTTAAACGTGGACCTGTTTCTTGTAAGGAGAGGGTGCTGGGTTGACCTCCTCGTGTGACCCTGGGTGGTCTGGGCAGGTGCTGGGGTGCAGCCACCATTGTGATGGGCCGCACTGAAGATGAAAAGCAGTCGCCACTGCCATGTACTGACGTAGCACCCCGCCCGCCCCCAGGAAGAGCCAGGGCAACATCCCGGCTCCTGGGGCCTTATGCCCGTTGAAAGGGAGAGCATCGGGATGGCCGTCCCCAGCCCTGGGCTTGTGGCCGGGATGGGCTTCGTGAGGAGGGATGGTTTTGGGGGTCGTATGGTAAACTGGTTTTCAAGGCGCCCCTGGTCTTTGTCCCTGAGGCACACGCATGACACCTGAGTAAGAACGGTGGCCTCGTGGCCCACTCAGCACGGCCCCGTGAAGAAGAAACCAAATCAGGTCCAGGTCCAGCTCCAAAGTAGCCTTGGAAAGCCCCGAAGGTCACTCCTAACCTGTCCTACGAGGGGCCACGGGGCAGTTTCGTTCACAGAAAAGACAGGTGTCTTAAGACTCTTTCTTCTCACTGTCTCAAAGCCCCCTGCACGTTCTCCTCCCACGTCCCCCCTTCACCCCCGCCCCCCAAACACACAGTCCCCTAGCAAGTGGCCTGCTCACTGGAGCTTAGACACCACTCCGTCCCCAGGAGGGGGCCAGTGACCGATGCGAGGCCATCTCTTCCAGGCACGTAGGGGTATCGGGGAGGCGAACGGGCTGCTTAAAGTCACGCAGCTGGAAAGGGGTCCAGTCGGACCCCACAAGTCGCGTCTAGCACTGGGACTCCGTGTCACGGCACCGGACAGCCTTCCGTCACCGGAAGGAACGTCCCAGCAACTGCGAGGTGGCGGCTCGATGCAAACCGGGGTGTGTTGTTACTGTTTCTGGGAAGACTACATCGCCTTCCCTCCTCTGATACGGCCAGGGGACGGCAGTCACACATGCACTCGTACCCACGCGGTCACACTCATACATGGCCCCAAGCTGAGATCATCCAGCGAGCCTGCTTTGCAATCTGCACCGTCCGATGAGCTCTCTGCCGAGAGAAGCTCCCCAGGCGCTCCTTAGGAGACCCTTCCCGGGGTCCTGGGCTTGATCTAACCGACGGGGACAGGGGGTGTTTCTGCCTTTTGCGCTTCAGTATAAACCATCCCGGCGGAGGCCGTCTTCGGCGGGAGATCCTGGGAAGAGGCATTTGCGGCTTTCGGTGCGTATTTCCGATTTGTCTGAGGGAACTGCTTCTTGTTTTCGGTGGACGAAGGAAATCCCATCTCCAGGGACTTGGGGTTTCCTCCGGAAGGAATGCCACGTCCCCAGTCGCTCGCTCTGCATTCCGCTGGGGGCCAGCTCCTTCGGTCCTGCGCTGTGCCCTCCCCCGTGTCCCCACCAGGGTGTCCTGTGAAGATGAGCCCAGCTCCGAGCAGCTTTTGGGCACGGAGGAGGTGCCATCCACAGAGCGGGTCCGTCCTGGGAGCTCATGAGCAGCGGGGGGTCTGGGGACAGCGTGTACCTGGCAGATTCCACTGGCCTGGTCCCTTTTCCTTGTCCTTTTTTGGGTTCTTTGACTTCGTTTTTTTGTTTTTTTCTCTGTAGATTTCCATGACAAAGCTCTGGAGAAAGGGCCACTTTCCCAGCTTGGGACACAGATAAAGCTGCTTGTCTTTATTTTTCAAATTAAAACTGTCGTCTGCTTCCCCAGCCAGCTGAGCGGAACCCCGGGCCCTCCCTGTGGGGCCTGTCCCTGGACAGTCAGAGAAGGTCCCAGAAAGCGAGCTGCTCCCACCCGGCCCGGGTCCCTCCTGCTCGGCGGGCGTCTCGGTGGCAGAAGCCTCAAGTCCTGCCGTTGAGCGAACATGGTGGGAACAGGGAGGGCGGCTGCTCGTGACGGTCCGCGGTCCACCTCTGGCCTTCCTTCACTTCCTTTACCTCTGGCCGGAGGAGCGCTGTGGCCTCCCGCTGACCCTGGGGCTGAGCGGTGCCCCTCGGGGACGGGCTGCAGCCTCCCGCCCTCTCCCCGCCCATCCCCCCACAGCGGACCCCGGAGACCCGCCCAGCGGAGCCCTGGCGCTCACTGCTCCTCGCCCACCTCGGCCTCCGCTCTGAGGCCGCCTGGCTGTCTGGCGTCGTTCCCGTGATCTTGGCGGGTGCTCGTCCTGTGACAGCGCTGGTCAGAGGCCTTCGGGCCTCCTGCTCTCTGCCCGTGCCTCCTCGGCGGACGCACCATGCCCAGTCCTCCGCATCTTCCAAACCCGTTTTCCTTTAAAAGCCAGTTGCCAACTCAGCACCCTCAGGCGGCGATAGTGGGGGAGGTGCCCCCACGGGCCAGGGCTGAGCTGGGGCCACCCAGTGAGGACAGGGCTAGGGTCCAGGACAGGGCCACCAGAGGCCTCACTTACCACGCGTGCACACATGCACGTACACAGACACAGACACACACATGCACGCACACAGACACAGACACACACATGCACGCACACAGACACAGACACACACATGCACGCACACAGACACAGTTCTGCCTGTGCCATGCCTGGACCTGGACCGCATGCGTGCACTGGACGGACTGCCCACATGCCACCACCTGAATCTGGGACCTGAATCTGGACCACACGTGCAGCCTGCCTGGATCTGGAACCGCAAGTCCTGAACCTGTCTGCCCGCCCACCTGATCCGGAACCTTCTGCCTTTACACTGAATCACCTGAGATACCTGAATCTGGGGAACAATGCCCAATGTGTGCCCACATGGACCTGAACATATGCCCTGAACACATAGACACCTGAACTTACCTGCATTCTGCGTGCACACTGAACTCCTGAACCACCACGTGGACCTACCTGAACATGGTGCTGAACCTGGGGAGACACACTACACAGTGCACCACAGGGGAACCACCCTGGTTCCACCACATGGACCCCGCCTGGTTTATGGGCCAAGTGCTGGACCTGGGGTGCACCCTGGACAGAGACCACCTGGACAGGACCTGCCTGGACATGGGCGGTGCTGAAACGCACTGAGACGCACCTTTCGTGCACACACTGGAACCTGCGATGCACACATGGATGAACCAGACACGAGAGACCACCACCAGGCGCACATGGACACACACGAACATAGATGTGCACAGACACTACAGAACTTATGCATGTGCTCACACGAACCTGCGCGTGCACGCATTGGACGAACACAGACACACAGAGACATACATGCTTTTGAACCGCATGCACACACATGGACGAACCACGAACACACAGACACACACTGAGCCACACACACAGACACACTGCCAACGGCGCACACCCAGGAAAGCAGCAAACCCTGCGAAAGCTGCTGTTGGGGGCGGTCTGTCTGTGGGAATGATATCACCCTACCCTTCACTGGGGACGAGGCATTTTTCCCGGGGGCTCCTGAGACACCTGGCCTTGTCCTAGCCTCTGACTGGCCGGGCGTTGGAAACAGCTTCTGCGGCAGGTAAATCACAGTTCTCCGCGTTGTCCCTCTCGTGGCCGTGCAACGGGGAGAACCGAGGTGTCACCGGCTCTTCGGTCCGCTGAGTGCACTAGGTTGGATCGTGTCCCCCAAATTCCTGTCCCCCCTGGAACCTCAGCATGTGGCCTATTTGGAAACAAGGCTTTGCAGATGCAGTCGGTTAAGTCAAAATGAAGCCACACTGGAGTGGGCAGGGCCCTGAACCTTATGAGATGACAAGTAGAGACGCCCAGAGACGACAGCTCAGGTCATGTGATGCAGCCACAAGCCACGCCAACAAAGACTTGTGGCTGGAAGAGGCAGGACCGGCCTCCCCTAGAGCCTCAGAGGGGCCTGGCCGCCATAGCCTTGATCTGGGGACTTCCCGCCTCTGGCAGTGCTGAGGGAATGAGGTCTGCTGTTTTTGGTGGCCTGGTTTGTGCCGATTTGTTAGAGGCAGCCTCGGGAAACTGATGCTTGGAGTTATCGTAGGAAGCCCTTCGTTTTTATGTGTGTGTGTGTTTATCTTCAAGTCCCAGTGTACTAATGTGACCAAAATTATGCTTCGGCTTGTTAATTAGGTGCCTTATTTGCTAGCCTTCCTTCCATTCTTTGCTCTCAGCCCTGTGACATGCAAATACTTGACTGTGAACCCAGACTGGACAGATAGCCCCCTGCTTAGGGCAGAGTTTTGCCCCATCCCAAAAAGACTGACCCCGTCTACTGACTGCTGTAGCCTGTTGAGGAAGAGGTCAAGTTCACGCATACTCAAATGCGCTTCCCAACGCACATTCAGAGCCAAGTGCTCAGAAGTCATCCACGACCGTCAAAACGTGCGAACAACCTGTGTTCACCGACAGACGAGAGGACAGCAGACTGTGGCCCATCCACACAGTGGAGCGTCATCCAGCCTCGAAGAAGGAGAGTCCGCAACACGTGACCGCAGGGATGGACCCTGAGGACGGTCTGCTAAGTGCGGTAAGCCAGTCCCAGAAAGACGAGGACATGGGGTCCCGCTCGTAAGAGGCATCTGGAATCGTCCCATTCATAGCCTCGGCGCATGGCGTGGCGGTCGCCAGGGCCAGCTGTGGAAGTGGGGAGGCGTCGCCAGCGGCATAAAGCTGCAGTGAAGCCAGGCGAGCGATCTCGAGGGACCGGCCTACAATGCCGCACCTGTGGTCAGCAAGACTGTCGTCCTCTTAGAAATATGTCAAGAGGACAGACTTCACGTTCAGGGTTCTTACGACGATAAAATAAAAACAAGAAACTCCATCTAACGACATGGAATTTTGTCTCTAAAACCAATACTGGATTTTTGTGCACTTTGATGCACATTTCAGACCCTCCCCCGAATACTTAACCACTTCCTCGCTGAGGCCGGCTCACCTTTCCTGTCAGCCACGCTCTTAGTGGTTTCTTCCAGGCTGCGGCGAGAGCGACACCTTTGCAAGGGCTTCGGCAGACACGCCGTCGCCCGACACCCTGAACGTCACGGAAGTGGGCAAAGCCTTTCAGATGAGACCTACATGCG
>NW_024342466.1:2650883-2665256 GCF_902729225.1 Pteropus medius | reverse complement strand
GCTCCTCCAGACCACCAGCGCCGTCACCAGCAGGGTCGCCAGGGTGGGCGGCACGGTGAGGAGGCAGAGTATGCTGCTGGGGGGGTCACGCGCGGCCCTGCCTGAGACCGGGCAGCTCCTGAAGTAGTGCTGGTGGACGGCGATGAAGAACTTGTCCACCTCCGTGCTTGGCCAATAGCAGCCCAGCTCTTCGATCACATACCTGGTGCAGTCCGCCAGCTCCCTATACCTCCTGCAGACGGAAAAGCAGGTCGTCAGTCCCTGGGCAAGCGGGGCACTCAGGCGGCCGAGCCAGGGGCTGACGACCCCTTTCCCCACCGCCTCCAGCGTCTCCAGAAACCCAGGCCCCACGGCAGTGGCCCTGAATCTAGGGGACGAAGGTCCTAGATGTCTCCTGTGGGGGCTCCCAGATGCCGTGCACATTCTCGGACACCAGCAGGTGCACTGGGGCTAAGGGACGTCCCTCTCTGCTCCTGGGACCTGGCAGCTGGGATGCAGACTAGAGGTGGACCAGCCAGGCATCTTCGGATGTCCGCCCGAGGCAGCGAGCCCTCAGGTGGGCGAATCCACAGCCCATTCTGAGGAAGAAACTGGTGAACTTGAAGATGGGCCTTTAGAAATGACCTGGCCCGGACAGCACGAAGAAACGGTGCAGAGCGCCCCAGAGTTGTGGTTGCTTAGCAACACGCAGGTGCACCGACTCCCACTCGCGGTCCGGGTCCCAGACGGAGGAGAGGGAAGGGGAAGAGGGCATCTGAAGAGATAACGGCTGAGATTTTTCCAGAAATAATGACATGTCGATTCACGAACCCTGGAAGTTCAGAGAATCCCAAACCGGACCCGAGCAGAGCAACAGCAACAACGAACAGCCGCACAGATGAGTCAAAAGTCAAACTCTGGACACCAAGAAAAAAAAGGAAAAAGCTTGGAGTCAGTCAGAGAAAAGATGCCTGTGGGGAACGATGATGAGCCACGGCCGACTCGTCCCAGAGGCAGGCAAGCCCGACGGCGGGAGGCCGGCAGACAGGCAGACGGGACCGGGGGACCGGACCGGGGGCCAGGAATCCTATACCCGGCCAAAATACCTTCCAATGACGAGGTTGAAATAAAGATCTTTTTCAGAGAAAAAGAAGCTGGGAGAATTCATTATGCTATGGGAAATTCGAGTTCTTCAGTCAAAAGAATATAACAAATGATATTTTGGCTCCACACAAAAAAATGAAGATATTTAAGATACTTTCCTTATTTTTAATCTAGCAAGTGAGTGAATGGAGCAGAAGCCATAAATCGACATGGAGGAGATATCTGGGGAGGCTCTCGTTTGGAAAAGGCTGGGCCTCTCCAGCACCCAAGTGCCCCTCCACCCCAGCGCCTAGCTCTGGCCTCTGAGTCGCTGGGTCACTGTTTTTTCTGCCGCGCCTGCTCTCTGGTCATCAGCCTCTGGGCACAGGGTGCCGGGGGCCTCCCAGTCCACGCGGGCGGGCTAAGTGGGAGCCGGGGGCGGGAGGAAGTGGGCGGAGGCCGCAGAGCGCGTGAGGGACCCGTGCGGGACCCGTGCCCACTGGGCTGTGTTGTTTTCCCAAGTGAACGAGGATTCGTGCTTCAAGCAGAAAGCAGAAGTGAGAGAAGCCACAGGCAGTCCTGACAGGCTGGGTCTCCTCACGAGAACAAATGAGTCAGTACGTGTCAAGCACTTAGCACATGGTAAGCGCTAGCACGTCAGGCATTGTCGAAACCGAAGTCCAGCCTGGGGCGTTGGCTTGTAGATCAGCTGCCTGGCTACGTGTCACAAACTCTGGTTTGAACGTCTTCTCCCGGCTTTGGACCCACCAAACCCACGGGCAGTTTTCGGTGTTCTGCTGATCCAGTGACGGACGGTCAGTCCCAAACGTCGTCCCTAGAAGGAGGTGTTGCCGGCCAGGACAGGAAGGAGCCCCTGGACCCAGGAGACTGTGACGCTGTGGCCGAGCCTGGCCTGGGGCGGGCTATTCTAGGAGCAGGCCCCCCCTCCTTGAAAAGCCACCCTGTCTAAAAATAGCCTGGTGTGCCGTCGGCAGCCACTTCATCCCGTTTATTTGTACAGAAGCGACAGCTGAGGCGTTCGGTAAACATCGTGAGCTCTGGCAGCAGACTTTCTCCTCAGCAGACCTTCTGCTCAGGGGACGCAGCCCGGACCGCAGGGCCCAGAACAATCCCAACGGACACACTCGTGTCACCCTCGTCCCCAGTCCTCACGAGACGCCATCGTTGTCCTGTCTTGGTTGGACTTTCTCCTCTGGGCCCCCACGCGACCTTGGCTGGGAGGGTTCCCGACCACGCCGAGGGTGCTGCCAGCGCGTCCACGTCCCAGGCCAAGGCCCCCGCACTGCGACTCGTGGCTGTTCACTTAGCGACGAGGCGTCCGCTGGCGCCGCAGGCTCCGGAGACACTTGTGGCTGCTGCTGTCCCGTGCGGATGTGGAGTGTCTGAGCCTGGGCCCTGGCACCCCGTGGACCTGGGTTCAAATCCCAGCTCCGTCTCTTATCCCGAGCCTCGTCTCCCATGTTCCGGCCTCACCCTCTTTGCCTTTGAATGGAGACACGGGGACCCGCCTGGCAGGGTCACCGCGCAGATCAGGGTAAACGGGGTCAAGGGCCTGACGTCCCGGAGGTGCCCATGAAGCACACGCTTTCTCATCTTCTCACACGGGCGTGTGGCTCAAAAAGGTTATGTTCCTCGAATTCCTAGAAACTCGAGCCCAAGTTGACCGGGCAGTGTGCGTCTCAGCCCACACAAATCCGAGGACGAACCGCTTTCGGAGTTTGATTTACTCTATCTGTACCAGCACTGGCCTCCGTCTACCAGTGACGATTCACTACCTGGTGGCTTCTAGCGGCTTTAAATACCTGCTGGTTGGGAGGAGGTGGAGGCAGCACTGGCTGACGTCCCGGTCGCCAGAGCAGGTGAAGGTGAGGGGGCCGTCTGAGGCTGGCCCGAGGAGCCTGTCACTGGCTGACGCTGGGGAGGGCTGTTCAGATGGGTGCCAGGCAGAGCGAGAGAGAGATGCCCATGATGCTTTTGACTCAACAGTTCTGGAAACACACATGCCCGACGAGCATCTGAAAAAAAGTCTAAGCTCATTCTAGAGAATGGAAGAAGCAAGCGTTCAAACGGAATCCGTTTTAAAAGTCGGATGCTCCGTGCTGGTGAAGCTGTAGGGACGTGAGGCGGGCGCTCGTGCTTTTCCTAATACGAGATGGACTGGCAAGATTTTTCTGAAAAGCGATTTGGCGATTTGTATCAATAACTCGAAATCATGGATCCCTTTGACCCGGAAACTCTATTTCTGGGAATCACCCCAAGCTGATGACAGGAAGAGTAGAGCAAGAAGGTATTCATTGCAAATTT
Organism: Pteropus medius; assembly: GCF_902729225.1. Taxonomy (NCBI): domain Eukaryota; kingdom Metazoa; phylum Chordata; class Mammalia; order Chiroptera; family Pteropodidae; genus Pteropus; species Pteropus medius. The sequence continues at coordinate 2,661,869 of NW_024342466.1, read as the reverse complement.
ATAATTATGGAAAATGGTCACCATAGAAAAGTGACGGATGAAGTCGCTTATAAGAACCTCTGCTGTGTAGCTATTAAAATGACATGTAGAGAGAAAATTTTAAGGTCTGGGGAAGTATCTGCTATAACGTTGAACGAGAGAAAACCAGATGAGACCCAACCGTACAACCGACGTGGCGTCACGAAGCGGTGCAGGGGAGGGCACGGCGGGGCGTTCGAGGGGGTCGCTGCCACCGAGGGTGGCGACGTGAAGGATTCTTGCTCTTTCGCCTACATTGTTGGGGGGAGAATTTCCCAAGTTTTCTACAGTGCGCATACATTCCTTTTATAGTTATATGTGTAAAAAAGCTTATTCTGGGAAAAGGCCTTTAACGAACTGGACACTGATGTCACTGTGTGGCAATCACCTGGGCTCATCTCTTCCTCTTTGTGACAGCAGAAGGCTGTCCCTCCAGGGGACCCGTGGGGCTATTCTGAAGCATCCTGGGGAAGTGGGAGCACTGACTGCACAGACGGGCTTGCCTGGAAGGCCCCCCCTTGCTGGGGCCCACAGCCCCACCGCATCAGGCACTGGGGGCCCAGAGGGCTGCCCCGGCCCCGGCCCCAGCCGTGTCTCCATCATCGCGGGAGCCTGCAGCCCCGGCCTCCTGGAGCGCGCAGCTAGCATGTGGCTTTGCTTCCTTCCCCGGTCTTACGTCCGCCGGGAGCTGCGTAAGGTAAATTATGCCCCCCCACCACTGGGGACACCCCCTCCGTGCCCTCTGCTTCTGAGCAGGGGCAGATTCTCTCTGGGCCTGGGAAGGAGCTCTGGGACCCCCTCCCAGGACCTGGGGGCACGTGGCTGGCAGCCCTGCTCCGGGCAGGCAATGCTGATGGCCGGGCCCCTCCAAGCAGGGTGGCACACCCCGGTGCCCTGCAGCCGCACACCACGAAGGTGGGCAGGACCTGGAGGCCCAGCCTGCGGGCATTCCTGCTTCGTGGACGTCCGCAGGGCCTGGGCAGGCAGGGTGCTGGCCTCTGCCACCCTCGTTCCCCTGGGGCCAGCGACCAGGAGACCCGCCTGTCAGGTCTCCACCGCGCCTGTGTGTAGGGCGGGCATCACTGGGGTCCGCTCGGGAGAGACGCCCAGTTCCGGGGGGACAAGGAGGAGCCCTGTGCGTGGGCCTGCGAGGGCGGGACCCCGCTTTGCACTGGTCCGGGCACCTGAGGTCGCCCCTCACTCCTGCCCCAGCGACCCTGCAGGCTCCTCGACCAGGACCAGACCGCTCTGGCCGCCCCCACCCCCTTGCTTGGTCAGAGAGGCCACCAGGTGGCGCCCCCTCCCCAGGGACTTCCTGTCCTAGGTCCCTCCATCCCCGGGACCCGTTGTCTCGCCACCCACCTCACCTCCCGGTTGGCCCCCCCAGGATCCGCTCAAACTGGGAGCCCTTCTCCAGCCATCAGCAGCTTGGGTGTCTAGGTCCCCCTCAACATCTCCCTCCCACCCCTGCTGGGGCTCCTTCCACATAGCCTGGGAGGGCATTTAAGCTCTGCACTGCTCCTTCCCTCCTCAGCCGGTTTCTTGGGACATGTCACCTGCAGGCATCCCTCCCCCTCCTGAAGCGGTCTGTCACATCCGTGATCACACCTAACTCGGGTTGCTACTCCATCCCCATCCCCCGCCTCCCGGGAAGCCTCGCCCAAACCCCGAGTGGTCGCGGACTCCCCCACTTCCAGGGGGTCCCGCCCCTCCTGCGCCTGTCGCAGCACCCAGGTGTAGGCAGACGCGATGCGTCTTGGTGGGTTATTTCCGGCCACATTTTTAGCACCAGTTTCTACTTTCCTGCACTGAGAGTGGCCCAGGGCTTTGATGTCTGCCCTGCTCCTCCTCGGCAGCGACAGTCTCACCAGACATGGAGACGCTGAACCCCACCCCCGCTCTCCTCGCCTCTGCACCCAGGCTCCGTCCATCGCTGCCTCTCCCCGCCGCAGCCCTGCCCCCCGCCCGCTGTCCTATCTTTTCAGCAGCAGCTTCATCCTTAGGTCGTGCTGGGCTCCGAGCCCTCCTGGGGCGCCGCCCCCAGCCGCATCCCCTCGCTCCCACGGGCCGCATCCCGGCCGCCCTGGCTAGCGGTGCCGCCTCAGGACCTTTGCATGTGCTGTGCTTGCTACTTGGAAGACTCAGCCCCGTCTGCACAAGGCCAAGCTCTGCTCACCCCTCAAATGTCACCTCCTCGCGATGGCTTTTTCTGACGCCCCCCGGGACAGTGGGGCTTTCTGCCACGGACGTGCCTTCCTCTGCACCTGCACTTTAATTCCTGTGGTTACTCGGCCACTGTTGGTGTCAGCCACTAGACTGCACACGCCCCGGGGGCAGGGACAGTGTGAGAAGAAGGCCGGCTCCCGCCAGCGTGTTCACAGCAGCCGCCTCAAGGGCAAGGCGGAGCGCCAGCCGAAGGAAGAGAGAGAGGCCGATGCCCGGCGGACGCGCACGGGGGACGGCAGGAGGGGCGGTCTCCGCCGGCCCCGGCACAGGGTGCGGGAGCCGTGGGGCCGAGGGACACGCTGCACGGAGGGAAGTGTCGCCGCAGGCAGCCTGTCGCCGGGAGCCGCGTACGGCGAGCCACATCTTCACGCGGCAGACGGACACACGTCTCAAGGTCGGGAAGATACAAACCAGTGTAAAAGGGATGCGACAAATAAAGTTACTCGACCCGATTCGGCGACTATGCGTGACGCCCCTATTCCGCGGAGGATCAACGATCTTTCCAGAAATCCTTGGATCCTATTATTTAGGCGGCAAAGAAAACAACCAATTCACGAAGTGAAAACTGTTCACCAGTGTTCATGGACTATGATATTAAAAACTAGAAATGAGAGGAAAACAGTACCTTAAAAATATAATTTCTAGAAATGAAAGATTACTCATAATCTTTGAGTCAAACAAGAACTTAAAAAATCAGCTATAGGCTATTAGGAAAACCATAAAGGCTACATGCCACACGCAAAAATTAATGGGCTAGATTGGAGAGGATGTGGAGAAGCAGGAACCCTCACACACTGCTGGGAAACAGCATGGAGCTTCCTCGAAAAACTAAGAATTGATCTCCCATGTGATCCGGCAGTCCCTCTGCTGGGTATTTACCCCAAAGACTTGAAAACTCATGTCTATAAAGATAATCGCACACCAATGTTCATTCACAGTGGCCAGGGCATGGAAGCAACCGAAGTGCCCCATGATAGATGACTGGATAAGGAAGCTGTGGTACATATATACAATGGAATATGACTCAGCCATGATAAGAGATGAAATACTGTCATTTGCGATAACATGGATAGAACTCGAGATAATCATGCTAAGTGAAAAAAGCCAGATGGAAAAAGTTGAAAATCACATGATATCACTTTTATGTGGGATGTAAACCTAAAAGCAACAAATGAGCAGGACAAACAGAGACTCATGGACATGGACTATAGGCTAGTGATTACCAGAGGGGAGCAGGGAGCGGGGAGGGAGAAGGGGTAAAGCGGGTCAAAAATAGGGGTGTAGGGGGAGGGTGAAGTGGGTAAAGGGGATCAAATATATGGTAGCTGAAGGAAACTGGACTTTGGGTGGTAAACACACAATAGAATATACAGATGTCAAATGATAATGTACCCCTGAAAATTATATGACTGTATTAACCAATATTACCCCCAATAAACTTAATAAAAAAAAATTAATGGTATAGAGTCGAACAGCAAAAAAACTATCTTATTACTAGATAAACAAAAGAAGACAGTAAATACAATTATTATTCAAATCAAGACATTTTTAAAAGAAAAACGAAATAAATCTCTTCAAAGTGCAACTAATTTAAATGCACTAAGAATTATTAAAACCAAATATTAATTGATATTTTTAAAAACAGGAAAATGAATAAGTAAATTCGATAGCCAATGATTTTAAAAAATAGCTATAATGAAATAGACACATTTCTGGATAGTCTAATCTAGGAAAAAAAGCCGAGAAAACATAATATACAAAACCACTCACAGGAGATTAGAAAAAGTGTGAGATTAGCATGTAAAAAAAGTACGTTAAAAATTGGAAAATCCTTAAATTGGGATGGTTTTGGGGAAAATGTAAACTATCAAATCTTGACTTAAAAAGTAGAAAACCTGAGAAGAAAAACAGAAAATGTTCTTAAAGAATCACATTCACGAAAGGCGTTCAATGCGGGCAGTGCTTTCCGATTCTTAAGATCATAGGAACGAAATGTCGAGCTTCCCAGTCCCTTTAGAAAGGTAACCAGACCCCGGTTAGAAAGCTCGTGAAGAGGGCACGCCCACGAAGCAACAGGCATCTTCCACGTTCACTGATGAACAGACACGAACGTCTGTGAAAAACGCCAGCGGGTCTACGCCAGCCGGGTCGGTTTCCTCCAAGAATGCTGCAAACTCGCCGCTGTCAAGTGCCACTTACACGCGCCTCAGGAAAACAGCACGCGACCGTTTCAACATGAGTCGAGGAGGCATTTGGTTAAATTCGACATTCGTTTCTGATTAAAAACAACTTGTAAACCACCAAGAGGTTCTCCTCTTAACGTGACAAGAAACGTCTCTCTCAAACCCACAGCAGATGTCACGTTTATCATTGGAGGCCGAGAGGCGTGTTCGGCAGGAATCTGCTTGTTTAATCTTGCGGTGGTCAGTGTCTGTCCGCTGCCCTGTGGTTTCCGCCTTTGGTGTCGGGTGCCCCACACAGGACTTTACAAACAGTCGCAGAGGGAACTTCCAAAAGCAGGGTGGGGCTGGCCACTTGCTGGGCCACTTCCTCTGGAGACAGAAAGCTACGCAGTGTCCTGGCCTGGCCTGCACCTGGCCTGCACCGGGCTCAGAGCGAGCATGCCGGGCCGGCCCACCTCCCCAAAGGGCCTCTGAGCACACGGGAAGGGCCGAGTGGCCCTCACGGCAGACACCCGGGCTGCGTGGCTGGCATCCCACAGAGCCATGGGCCTGTGAGCTGGGGAGGCCACTCAGGACAGAGCGTCTTTTGTTTTCCTTGATGCCTCGGGGGAAAGCATAAGGAAGCCTTGTTAACTGTTGGATTAAAAACATGTCAGTTCAGGACACTGCCCCGGGCCTGGGCACTGGCGCTGGGCCGGCAGGCGCGGAACTCACTCTGACGTGCAGCGGGAGTTGGGGTGTGTGTGTGTGGGGGGATGGATACTGCGTAGTTAAGCGCCCCCGCCCCCGAACCCGGCAGGTCAGAGAGATCCAGTGAAACTGGGAAAGGCCGATGGGACCAGCGGTGGCAGCTGTGGCTCTCTGCCGGCCCACGGCTGCCTGGGAGTTACCGTGACTACCGCAAGCAGATGCGTGCTTCAGGATGAAGTTTCCGAGGTTCCTAACGACAGTTTATCTCCTTAAGTTATAGAACAGGGACATCTGACATCTCGGCAAAAACAAAAACAACCAAACCACCCAGCAGGGAACTGCAGCTCCACCCGTGACCGTGACCGTGACCAAGGAAGACGGCATCACTGTGCATGAATAAACGACCGGCCACGGCGTGGCGTCAAGTCCACCCAGGCCCTCAGTACCAGCTCCCAGCTCCACTGCACTCGCCCACCGGGCACCTGCCGAGAGAGGCTGACGAACGCCTTTTCCTCAGAAAAGGACAAAGCAGAGATGCTCTTGGGAAGCAAGGTGGCCAGGCCAGACCCGGGAAAAGCCACTACTCTTGGACTACGGAGGACGGACGCGGGACAAGCTGTCCGCGGGCTCACGCCGGCCCCCACCGCCGGCCTCTGGCTTATCCCCTTCTGTCCTGGGCTATTTCGGTCTCTCGTCGCCTGGCCAGAAGCCAGCCTCTCCCAGCCCAGAGACATTCCACAGAGGGAACGCAAGAGAGGCCTCAGGGGTCAGCGGAGCTCGGGGACGCTGCGCAGAGGGGCGTTCCCCCTCACTCAGCACAGGCGAGCCCCGGGGGGATCTCAGGCGCCCAGCCCTGTCCGGGCACGTCACCGGTGTCCTCACATCCCTTGGAACCGAGGCACAGCGTCCTACAGACTCGAGCGGGGGAAGACCTCAGCCTTGGGGGTCTGGACCTGTCCCCTCTCGCAGGTCTTGTTCTTACTTCCGTCTGTCCCCCAAGACCCATCGAGCACCAATCTGCTCCGTAGCCGCTCAGGCTGGGATGGCTCTGTCCCCTCTTCTGGAGAGGCTTCCTCCAGCCTACACTCTGTCCCCTTGACAGCAGGAGAGGCCCGCTCCCTCGTGACACCCTCTCAGTCCCAATTTACCCCCTGGCCCCACAGACATCTGCTTCCTCCAGCTCAGCGCTCAGGCCTGACTCTGGACTGGAATTCTGGGACTACGTCCCCTGGCTACGTCCTCTGGGTCCTGCGGCGCCCCCGCCTCATGCTTGCCCCATGCCACCCCTCTGCACCCTGCTGCAGCAGCCCATTTGCTGTCACACTTCCTCTTTGGACTGCGACCCACCTCGGGGTGGGCTGGGCCCTCCGGCTCTGCTCCCTGCTGAACCCCGTCAGGTGCAAGGCGCAATAGGGCTGAGAGCACCATGGAATGACCACTGAGGCGGATGTGCCTGTGATTCCGGGGCCCACCATGGGGGGGGCGTCGTTGAGCCTTGTGCCTGAGCCCCGGACAGAAGGAAGAGGTGCCGGAGTCACTTCTAGCCTGGGCTGCCCCCCCCACCACCGTGCACAGAACAGCCCCGGGAATATCTGGGGTTCCTGCCTGGATAGCGGGTCTGCAGCAGGAAGTCACAAAGCCCCTACATACCACTCAGAAGCAGGGGTCCAAAGTCTGCACGTGCAGAGCTGTGTGTCCCTGTGCCAGTCCCCAGCGCCTGCCTGTCGGATCTGGTAAACAGGAGGCACACTTTGGGGGAGCAGCAGGGGCACCCTGAGCAGATTCTTCAGCTCTGCACCCACAGGCTCCCTGTGCAGGCTGTGTGGGGGCCATGTGGGGACCTGTGTGGAACAGGGCAGGGCACCCCCTCCTCCAGGCAGGCTGCTCGGCCTGGGCAGCAGAGCACAAGCCAGATCTCAGCCTCTACCTCGGTCAGCTGCCGAGTGAAGGACTCAGCATCTGAGCAAGAGACTCGGAGCCTCTGGGCTACAGGGTCTCCATCGGGAATGCTGACCCAGGCTGATCAGGGGGCCAGCCAAGCCAAGGCACAGGAGCGCTCGGGGCGGGGGGCAGGGGTGAGGGGTGGTGGCCTCAGCCCCATGAGGAGAAGGGCCTGCCCGAGCCCATCAGCTGGGGAGCACCAGTGTTTCCTATGTTTTTGGATAATTTCAACAGTTTAGCGGACAACATAGTTTAGCCACAGCACTGGGCGGCTTCGGCCAGGCCCGGAGCTCATCACTGGTCAGGCCACGGCGCAGCTCAAACGTGCTCACTCTCGGGGGTCTGCAGACATGGCGCCCAACGCTCACCAGCCCCGGGTCTTTGGCCTGGCCCAGCCTGCAGAGAACACCCATTGGCTGAGGCGCAGGAGGGCCCAAGGGGGGACAAAGGGGCCATCAGCCTCTAGGGACACAGAGGGCGGTGGGCACCTGGGTGGCGTGGGCAGAGCTCGCCCAGCCGCCCCTCCAGCCACCTTCCTGAAGTTGGGGCTGGTCAGCCATCCACAGGGTCTGGGCCCCTGCTGGGAGCATGTGATGCTGGGCCCCGGGGACAGGCCAGGCCCGGTCTCAGCCTTCTGGGTGACGGACACCCGATAACTGAGAGGACCACACGGGAGCCACCAGGGCACGGTGGACATGCAGAACAGGGGCCCCGCTCAGGCTGGGGAGGTGCCCCCCCGACAGCCCCTGCACCCTCAGGGGGCCACACGCCACACCCCCATGATGGTTAAAGGCCTGGCTGGACCTGTTCCCAGGGCACGGCCACTCCTCACATTAGTTCTACCAGCAGGTGTTCCTGTCCTGATGGACCCGGGAGCTAGGAGGTGACCTCTGCCAGCTGGCCAAGGTGGCAGTGTGGGCAGCCCCAGGGCTGACTCAGGGTCTGCTGGGCTCCCCCACACAGGCCACAGGCCGCTGCTTCCTCTGCCCCACATCGAGCCCCTCTCGGGCCACTGGCCCCTCTCGCCTGGCCTCCTTTGCTTCCGTCCCCTGCTCCTTCTCTGGGTGGCTTCCTTCCAGGGGAGGGAGGGATCCGGGCGCCTCTGCCGCTGGGAGCAAGCGACAAGTTTCTAAATCCATTCCTGCTCCATGTGCAGCATGCTGGCACCGGACACAGGGCCCAGGCGCTGCCAAGCCAGGCTCCCCCCCAACCCCCGGGAGAAGGCCCGTGGGGCAGACGGGTGGGGGCCTCGCAGCCCCTCTGAGAATAGGGGGGTGGGACAGCCTCCTGGGATCTGCAGCTCACGGAGACGAAGCCAGGATTTTAAAATCAGGGTGGCGCAGTAGGTGGGGTGTCTGTGCTTGCAGTGGTCCCAGCCCCAGGCTCTGAGAAGGCAGAGGATACCACGGCTGGTCGCCCAGCTGTGCCCACTGTGGGCCAGGCACACGTGTGACGCCGTGGCCTCGTGGCAATGCCCTGGAAAACTCCCGGGACCCCATGAGGACCCAGGCCGAGGTCGTCCTGGGCCCCAGGCCCCAACCTTGCCAGGACATGGGCATGCACACGTGCGCGAGTTCCGGGATTAGCAGGACAGCCGTGCACTATATTTGGACACTAACGCCCTGGGGACATTATCCTTGGAAGGGCTTTCCCCCCAGTGCATGCTGGGTCCACCATCGTCTGCCCAGAGCGCTGCTCCCTGCCCGCCCCACCGAGAAGCCCTCCATTTCCCTGATGCCCCTGGAGACCGGGGGCCTGCACCAGGCTCATCCCTACCGACATGTCCCGCCTCCACCCTGGCTGCCCCCGTCCACCTGCGTCCCTCGTGGCCCCTGCCCCATTCTACCTCGCTCGGAGCTCAGGGCAATGGCGAGTGCAGGGGAAGGGTGGCCTGGGAACATTCTGCACCCTGGATAGGAACTGGCAGTGGGACTTAGAGCACTGGGCTCCGTGCTTTCACCTGTGAAATGGGTTCAGTGGCCCCTGGCCTGGAGCAAGGGGGTGGGGGCAGTCACAGGGCGCTGGGAAGTGCCTCCCCCGGCGCCACGCCATCGCTGGCCACACAGGGTGGTGAGCCTCCGCGTCTGGGCTGGTGGCCCGTGAGGACAGACACCATACCTCAGTCTCCCTGACCCCTTGGAGTGGGTGTGGTTCAGGGAAGGTGTGATGGCCTCCTAACTTGATGGACCCACTGAGGCAGGTGAGACGTCTACCGGCGGACGGAGCCCGCGCCCTCCTTGTCCTGTCAGACGTGCAGGCCACGAGGCCAGAGGGAGAGGGCCTCAAAGAGATGACCGGCCCCCTGTGGCAGTCGACCCGGTGGGGAGCTGGGGCTCAGCACTGCCAGGATGGACGTGCAGTAGGAGCTGCCCGGGGCCTGAGGGACAACTGGGAGCCTAGGCCGAGGCCCAGCTGGTGCCCTGTCCCTGCAGGAACGTTGCCCTGGGTGACAGGACCATTTCACGGGAAAGGCGGGCGTGATCGAGGGAGACACCCTGTCATGTCTCCCGTGGGCAGAGGCCGCCCCTGGCTCAGGCTCGCTTTCTGCCCTGCAGGATGGCCCCGGCAGGCGGAGGGCACTCTGGAGCTCCCGGCACAGGTCAGCCCCCCGCCGGCTCCGGGATCAGCCCCTCATCGGCTCCCAAGCCCGGGAAGACTCTCCCGATGTAGCAGCATCGGGGAGGCCTGAATCCCCAGGGTGCTGAGAAGGTGGCCTCTGGGCAGTGGCACTATCCTGGGGCAGCTCACTGTGCCACCAGGAGCGGGGACAGTGGCTGTGGCTTTGCTGTGCCCTGATGGCCTCTTGTCCTGCCTTGCCTTGGGCAGAAGCCACACCAGCTGGTTCCGAGGGCAGCCCTGACTCCGGGTGGAGCTGGGGGCCGATCCCCACTTACTATTGGGCCCCACCCCCAGGAGTGGGAGGGGCTCCCCGGTGGCCGCAGCATCGGCCCATCACCCGTGACATCCTCGGTGACCAGCTGCTGAGCCGAGGGGAACATCTGGTTCTGAACCCCTTCGAGGTGCCAAGGTGCCCTCGCTTTTCAAAGGAGAAGAGCCAAGAGCAAGACCGGGGTGGGAGCAGGGCACCCCGGGCACCCCGGGCCTGGCGATGCTTCCTCTCGCCTTCCTGTGGACGCATTTCCCTGCTGGCCACTGTCACCCAGCGAGGGAGAAGCTTCCAGACATCCACGGGGCCAGCCGGGGACATCGGCCAGGACTGTGGAGCAGCCCCGCGTACCAGGACGAGGAGTATGCACAGGAGAGGTGCCGCGGGGCCCAGGGAGCCTCGGGTCCGCCTGGCTCCCGGGACCCCGCCAGCTCCGGGACCCCGCCGGCTCCGGGACAAACCGGAGGGGCAGTCAGGCACTGCTGCTGCCCGCCGGCTGGTCCCCGGTGGTCCTGGCTGCTCAGGGTCTGAGGACATGTGTCTTTCCCTTCCTCGTCCCCTGGTTCCAGCCATCTGCAAGCAACTGTGCCAAATACGAGGAGGTCATATTTAAAAAATAAATCAGAATCTCTTCTCCCTGCTCCGATGGCATAATAAAAACCATAGCTATGAGAACTTCGGGAAACGAGGTTCGGCGTCGATTCATTCTCCTGCCAAGCTGTCAGTCACTCAGGCACAAAGGCAGCAAGAAGCTCCTTAGAAATGTTGGAATTCTGAGAAGGTATCAATCACATGGCTCATTTCTAGGATCTCATTCACATAGTTGCCTGCATTTAAAAGCTACGTGTAGAAGGGAATGACGGTGTTAAAAATAATAAGAGCCGTCTGAGTTAACATCCTGTCCGCAAACGTAAGGGACCAAGAGCTCCACGAGACCGAGGGCTGGTACCGGTACAAGTCAGAACGAGGCCTTGCAAGGAACAAAGCAGAAATAGATGACAGGAAGGGTACGATTTAGGGCCTTAACTGAAGTCGGTGAGG
>NW_024342466.1:2648359-2650844 GCF_902729225.1 Pteropus medius | reverse complement strand
GGGGTGGGGGGTGACCAGCTTCTGTTCTCGTCTGGGGCAGGCCAGGTGTGTGGGGTCACAGCTAAGAACAGTGACGCTGGAATGGGACATCCGTGTCTCACGTTTCATGGCTGGCTGCGTGAAAAGTGGCTTGCCAATATTTCAACCTCGTTCAAAAGATAAAAGAAAAGAAATCATGTCTCAGCCGTAAGAAGAAAAGAAAAAAAAAATCAGTATAAAAAGATAAAAATCAAGACCAAAAACAGAGTTCCTGGAGGTAGACTGTGAAAGACAAATGTGACGTCATTTCCTTTGATACGAGGCTCGTCACTCTCCGGGCGAAAAAATAAAATCCAGCAATAAGCTGTTTGCAAGAGAGGTAATTACAACAGACAATGACCGCAGAAGATTAAAAAGAATTATCGGTAAACTTCGAGCAGTTGAAACCCTGTGATTTCAGTGTTAACATGAGGCAAAGAATAATTTAAAGCAGAAACTACTCCACGTGATAAGGAGAGAGAGAATGATATTTCGCGGTTGATTATGGCGGCCTAATGACGGGGCATCGAAACGCCATAAAAACAGAGCAAAAAATATACATAAAACCCTGCTGGAAAAAGAAAACAGTGGAAACAACAGCTGTGATTAGAACGGAAGAATCTCACGTTCCACATGAAGTGCGCGAAAATTCGGAAATACAAACAGGATCTGAAAAATAGGACAAGGCGGAGTTTATGGTCGTTTCGGTGGAAATTAAGCGAGATGAACAGAACATGTTTTCCTGTCAGGTGTTCGTGCTGTGTCCTCATCCACCAGATCTCAAAGGAAACCTCAGTGAAAATGCAGAAACAGAAACGACTCGGGCCGCTTTCCCACTGCATCAAGGAGAGGTTCAGAACTGCACAGAAAGATAAGACGCAGGTTCGGAACATACGCGCCTAAGGACAAAAATGTCTCCAAAGAAAGCCAAGGAGACAGTAACTGTTTCGTAAGAAAATGTAAAAAAAACCAAAAAAAACCCTCAGAATCTACAGAAAGTGATGAATCATGTCCTTAGGGAGAAACGTCGCAGTTTTAAATGCCTTTATTCTGTTAAAAAAGGTGAGAAAAAAAAATAAACTAAGTCAACTCTGAGAAGCTGCACACCAGGGCACACCTTCACCACTGCCATCTCTCCCACCAGGTGTGCCCTGCCCCTTCCCTGTGACAGCCCCCAGAGGCCGCCTTTGATGAGTCCAGCAAGCCTAGCCCAGCAGGCCTGGCCCCCCTCCCCGCACAGGGAAGTCCCGTCTGCAGAGCCGGGACAATCCTGGAGTTGTCCCGGCTTTCGTGTAGTTGGAAGCGTCACAGCAGTGTGTCCGAGTGGGAGGTGGGGGCCGAAGGCCCCGTGCACAGAGCCCCCGTCACCAGGATGAGTCCCACCTGCCTGCCTGTCTTCAGGCTCAGCCAGGATCTGCTTAATGTCACCCTGCTTCTGACCTGGTACTGACACGCGGGCCGGATCTCATCCCCACACGGAAGAGGCAGTGAAACAGGGCAGTTAATCACTTGATGGAAAAATATGTCGCAGCAGAAACTGTGCTCAGTGACCACTGTGTCTGAGAGGTGACCGTGCGCCATCCCGGGGCCAGAAAGACACAGAGCACCGGAGATGAAGGGACGCTGGGGACAGGGCAGTGGCCCTTGTGTGCGGCAGAGTGGGGGCCTGCAGACCTTCTCCCTGGCTTCCGGCTTCCCCCCACTTGGGCTGCTGGCCTCTGCAGACTCATTTCTCTGGGAGCTTTCTGAGAAAGGAAATGGGGTTCCTCCTCCTGAGCCCCCCAGCTGAGCAGGGGGGCATCCAGGACCCCCTGGGGGTGGCCCTCAGAGCCCGCCAGGGAGCAGGAATGCGACCCCAGGCCAACCCAGGATGCTTCCCTGTCACAGCCGGGGCCCCTGCTGTGTCAGCGGTCACCAGAGTCCGAGCTCTCGGCTTGGTGCTCACGGCTGAAGTAGCTGCACTGCAGCCAGCACACTAAACATTCGTTCTGGGTCCTTCTATTAACACGCTGTGCTGCTGCCCCCTCCCTGGGACCAGAGACCCCTCCTCATAATTGGGTTGTTCCTCAGGCTGGGCTGGAAGAGTCTTCGTGCCCCATCGCGGGGTCAGCACGGCAGAGAGGAACCCCAGGGAGGCAGGCCACGGAGACCCAGGCCCCTCGAACCCCGGACTGTGTCACTGAAGCTGCCGTGAGCCGAGGAGGACGTGATCGCCATCGGAGTCCGGAAGCTTTGGGGCAGGGGGCGGAGGGCCTGGGCTGGCATGGAGGTGAAGCGGGGCTTTCTGGGGCCTGATCGCTGATGACTGGCTACCTGTGACATCTTTCCCCGGCCTGGGGTGACGCCTCGGAGCCTGCGACTGTGCAGGATGGGAGGGGTGAGGGGCCTCCGGTCCCCAAATCCACCCAGCCTTCCTCGTTTTGGGGAGGAAATCCGCTGCGTGATCACTTTGAAACTGACCTTTTCC
>NW_024342466.1:2635748-2647642 GCF_902729225.1 Pteropus medius | reverse complement strand
CACTCGCAGGAAGGTCTCAGGAAAGGAGCATTTCCGGTGACACATTTTCTCCTGTTCCCTGCAGCTCCCCAAACTAGATTAGGTCCCTAGTTAATACGTTAAACTACGTTAAATGTCCATTAGCAAACCAGGGCTGCAGTTTAATGAGCTGATCCGGAGCAGGATGGACGTGGCCTGGTGCACAGAGGGGCCCCACCCTGCCGCGCCCGTCTGCCCCCCACGGACAGGTGCTGCGACAGGTCAGACGCCGGTGGACGCGGAGGCACCTGCGGCATTCCCCAACGCGGAGGGACTCAGGAGCAAACTTGGAGCCAGTTTCATGATGGGGTCGGGCTGCGGTCCAGGGGGCGGGGGCGCGGGCCAGGGGACCGGGGTTGGGTCGGGCCAGCTGGAGAGCCTCCGCCGGTTAAACCGCAGAGCCACGCTGGGCGGCTGCGCTCACGGGCTGAGCGCTGACTACAGCAGACCTTGAGGTGCCAGAGCCAGCAAATCCCACGCGGGCCACTCAGGAGTGTCCGCTGTCCCTTTTTTGGGACGTGGCTCGAATGCTTCACGGCCCTTTGCGCCCACGTGAGGAACCTCTGTCTCTGAGGTGCGCTCAGAGCTGCTCAGAAGTACCGTGGGAAGAACTGCGCACCCCCGCAGCGTCCTGAGTGAGGCAGGGCTGCCACACCCCTCCCCCCACGTCTGGTTCCACATGGGAGCTGGAACTGCAAGTCGGGGGACCAGAGAGCCCCCGCGCCCCCGCTGGGTCTTCTCCCCATCTCTTCCCGAGTGCGCATCCTGCGGAAGGCTGCCTCGCTCACATCTGTCCCTGTCGCTTAGGGGGAAGGTGAGTCTCTTCTGACGCACCACCTGTTAAGCTTCCCTCCAGCCTCTCCAGAGCCCCCTGGGACAGCCATGAGCTCAGGTGGCGGGCGCTGGGCGGCTCTGGCCTCTGGAGTTCCCTGCCCTCACCTTCAGTCTGGCCCTGGACCCCAGACTCCAACGACTGCCCAGTTCTGCTCACTCGGCCGCCGCCTTCGCCCCGCAGCAGACGTAACCACACTTGGCCCGGGGAGGGGTCTTTCCCGGAGCCTGCACAGTCAGCTGCCTCCTGGCCCGTGGTCCTCTGGCCGCGGCTGTCTGGCTCTCTGCCTGTCCATCCCTCGCCTCAGGGCCCTGCTTCCCTGCTGGACGCTGTCCCCCAGCATCCAGGGCCCTCCTGTCTGCACGCAGGGCCCCGCCACCCTTCGCTGTGCCTACCCTTCTTTCTGCTCCTTCTCTTCCTTTCCTTCTGCCCAGTCATTTGGACCAGCGTGTCCACCCTGAGACCCCTAGACCCTGGAAAGCCGAGCACCAGCCAGGCTTGGTATCCCAATGCAAATGGACATCAGCAGGCCAGCTTGTGCCTCCAAGGAGTGTCAAAAGCTGGGACTTTGGACTCAAAGAGACTGTACCAGCTGTGACCTTGAGCAGATAAAGCGGGGGTTAAAATAATTCTACTTCCTCCTGGGTTGCTGCTTATTTAAGCGAGGTAATATACGTTAAGTGCTTGTGTCCAGCACACAGTGAGTGCTCAATAAATGCTCACCAACTAACTCTCGCAGAGTGAGGTAAGCGATCGCTGAGTGAACATTCCGCAGGCGGTGGGGACCCATTGCTGGTTCTGGCGGGGACAGTAATGTGGTAGATGCAGGTAGGTAGGATGGGGAAGGTCTGAGAAAGAGACAGTTTACAGAGAGCAAAGAGCACGAGAAAGATTAGTACAGGCCGAAGATGGCATCTCGAATCGCTGGGGCTGGGGGCGAGATGGGCTTTTCATAAACAGGACGACTGGGCAGAGCAACTGGAAAAAGATAAAATTCGCTTCACAGTTCACACCATGCACCACAATAAACTCCAGAGAGACCGGGGGTTGAGATGTGCCACTCCAATCATACGAGCTCGCGAGGAAAACGAGGCGGGACCCTCTTGAACCTGGGTGTATTGTAGAGAAAGACTCTCCGACCATGACTCACATCCAGAGCTGATGAGTGACCGAGGCGTGTGACCACACGGAAAAAAAGACACCCAACAGAAACACCAGAAACCGTGGAAAGACAATGGGCCAACCAGGAGACAAAGGCCTAACGTCTCCTCCGACACCAAGAACACTTTCCAAAGGGCCAGAAAACTGACGAAACGGGAAAAGACAGGAAAAAACGATTCTGAAAAAAGCTGTAAGAATGGCCCTTAAACATATGAAAGGTGCTCAGATTCACTCATAATTAGAGAGATGCAAATTAACACACCCCGAGACCCCATTTCTCCTTTATCAGATGATGAATATTCAAAACTGTGGAAAACGCAGTCTGTAGGCGAGGCTGTGGCGAAATGCCCCCCCCGCCCCCCACGCTGATGGGGAGGAACCCCCTTCTGGAGGGAAAGTGGTGGACGTAATGAATGACCTGCTCTCTCACCGCTGACCCAGCAACCCCAACTTCCAAGACTCTACCTGAAGGATGCAGCTCCAACAACGTGAAAATGCACGTGCACAAGGCCATTCACTTGACACTGCCTGAAAGTGGAAGGTACTGGAAAAATCTCGATGCCCCTCCCTAGGTAAGCGGGTAAAAACGAAGCATGGCGGGGCGCCCCCAGCGGGGGAAAGGGGCGAGCAGGCCTTCTGCTCACTGATAGGGTCTGTCTACAGGACGCACTTAAGTGAAAAAAAACCCAAGTGCAAAGAAGCTCTGAGCCCCGGACATGGCGGGAAGGACAGCCTCGGCCTGACCACGGGACCAAGTGAACCAGCGGGGACACCCCTGCAAGCTGGGGCTCCTGTCACAGAGACTCGGCCACCTGAGGCCTCTGGGCACGAGGCCGGGCTCGCCTCAGTCCCCAGACCCCTGCTCCTGGATTGGCTACAGGCACCTCAGACTGGACGTGGCTCAGACGAGACCCTCTATCTCTTGCCGACTCAAGGACTCCTGTACCAGACCCCTGGTCGCCACAAATACACCTCCTCCTGCCCCTCACTGTCCCCACGCACCTGTCACTGGGCCCTCATCCCTCTCAACCTCTCCCCCGCCCATGGCCACGTCCCGTCACCCTGGGCTGTGGTGAAGAACCCCTCACCGTGGCCTCGAGTGGAATCTGGGCTCTGCGGCCCCAAGGCCCCCTCCCCCCAGCCATGTCCCTCCCATCAGGGGACACACGGGACTCACTCGATGGTCGTGTTCCAGTCACACCACAGCGTCCTCTCGATGGCCTCCATGTCCACCCTGAACTGGGAGAGGCAGAGCTCCTGGAGGAGGGCACCGTGGTCGGCGTCCTGGCAGGCGGTGGCCACGAAGGGGAGATGCACTGCAATGACAGCGTGTGGGGACTGTCACCCTCTGGCCTCGCTGCCCGCCCGCCCCGTGCTGGGCTCTCCAGCCAACACATCCGTCAGGGAGGCGCTCCCGTCCAGAGCCGCCTGGTTGCTGCCCCGGGTCTGTGAGCACCTGGATGAGGGCCACACCCCGCCACCCCCTTTGCTGGTAGAGACCGTCCCTTGCAGCGAGAGCGTGCGGCATGGTGGCACCAGGCACAGGGCCGGATAGGCACGCGCCGTTTCGTCCTCACCCGACCCGACGTGTTCCCACCTCCACCTCACAGACGTGGAAACTGAGGCCATGAGAAAGACTCACTGGGACCAAGCCCAGGCTCCTCACCTCGATGCCACCAGGCCCCTGGCCCCGGGTGAGGAGCAGGAGTCACCGCCACCCCGGGGGCAGCAGGACAGGGCACCTGGGGCCGGGCTCACCCCCCCGTGCCGGACACCTGCCAGTCACGGACCGAGCTGACGCCCTGGGACGCGGCGCGTTCCACCCCCCACCATGATAGACACACGACCCAAACCGAGCAGCTGTGGGCTTAGCACGCGCTGCGCAAATCGAAATTCGCCGTCGCCCGGAGCCTGCGCTGGCGCCGGCGGACGCGGGGCAGGCGGGCGGGGACTCCTCCTGGGCCGTCTCTTCACTGCAGCCCCCCGCCCCCTGCTTGCTCAGCCTGTCTGTGGGGCAGGTCGGGGCAGGTGCCCTCCACGGGCTGTTCAGGGCCGCCCGCCGGCTCACCCGCCGCCCCCAGGCTGTGCTGGCCCCGGCCCAGTGGCGGGGACACCTGCCCCACCCAGACGCCCCAAGGAAGCCCACCTGTGGGACGGGGGCAGCGCCGAGGCTCCGTCTGGGGAGGAACTCAAGCTGCCCTTCGGCCTCATCCGAGGGTCGTGCGCCCCCCACGGTCCCCATGGCTCCCGGCACCTCCGTCCCCTACAGGGTGCCTTTCCCTGCAAAGCCCGGGCCCCGATCCCGCCGCCCTCCTCCCGCCTCCTCGCCCGAGGTCCCGGCCGCCCCAAACACACCGCCCAGCCCACTTCCTCCGCGTGTCACTTAGGCGGCAGAAAGTCTTTCCTTCTCTGAGAGCTGTGTTGCCGCCTGTCACCCCCTCATCTGACACACGTGTGGACCCCCCAGCACCTCTGCACATTAATATCCGTCAAGTCAGGGACCGGTGACGGCAGCTTTATCAGTGGACACTGCGTGGGGGCGAGTCGCTGCCTTGGGCCGGCCGAGGAGGGACAGGAAGCTTGGCGGGCTCGCCTCCCGTTCTGGAAGGGTCGGTTTTGGGGTGATGAAGGCTCATCTTGGGGTGGGCCCTCAGCTGCAGAGAAACCCGTTGGGGTGGACACGATGCTGGGGAAAATGTGACAAGGACGCTGGTGGCTCCCAGCCACCGGAGGACCAGGGCACAGAGGCCACCGACCGCCCAGCAGGGCCAGGCCCAGGCGCACCGCCGCCGTCCGCAGCGGGGGGTGCCGGTGCAGCAGCTCTGAGGGGACATTCCCAGTCCACAGTCCTCCTGCGCGGTGGCCCCCGCGTATGCAGGTATCTCCTGAGTCCTCGTCCTCGGGGGGGCCACACAGCAGGCCGCCGGCCCCACCCCGCCGGCCGTGCGGGAGCAGGACTGGCCCCTGCCCTGACCCTGGCCTGGCTCTGGCCTGGCCCCGCTCAGTGCTGCATCTCTCACCCGGCTCTCTAAGCCCCCTCTGCCCACCAAGGGCAGGACCCCTGCTCTGTGGGGATGGAGACCCCGCTTTCCTTCCTCCCTTGGGGAGCATAGCTCAGCCTTTCTCTGTCAGCGGGGGCGCGGGCGGGGGCGGGGGGCTGGGAACCGTGCCCCGTTTGTGAGCAGGAGCAAGACACAGACTTTTCTTCCATCAGCCAGATGTGGCTTCTTTCACTGGAAAGAGAGACAAGATGACAGTTTGAAAACCAGCTGTTTGGGTTCTACTCCTGTGTGACCGCAAACTGAATCATCCATCACTCATCTTCAAACGGCCGGGCGGGGCGGACGCGTTCCTCCCCGTGTGATGGCGTGTGACGGCGTGTGACAGCGTGTCGGGGCAGGGGCCCCCGCCGTCTGCGCTGCCTCGGGAAGCGGTTCGGAGAAACGGCTCCCTCCCCCCACAGCGGGAATGGCCCCTGGATGGAGGGTGAATGGCAGCAGCCCGGAGGCCGTAGGGTCTCTCGGGCACAGTGATGGCAACAGACAGACAGGGCCACAGCGTGGCTGAATCTAGGAGATGAGAGCCAGGACCGATGGCTGTCATCTTAGGCCACCCCTGGTCTGGGCCTGCACCCCTGGCAGGACAGCCCACCCAGTCACAGAGAGAGAAGCACGGACCCCAAATTGTCACCCTCCCGAGCTGGGGGGAGGCTGGGATGAGGTGGGGGCTGGGGGCTGAAACGGAGCCCCCAGGGAGGCCCGAGAGCTGGGGGGCCGAGGGCTCTCGTGCCTCCAGGGACCCCCCACACCCCGACCTTGCTGGCCAGGCACAGAGGAGGCCTCACGGGGCTCGGGGCTCGGGCTGCCCCTTCCCCTCACCGGCCACAGTTTCTTGATCTGAGAAAAGGGAACCTCAAAAAGAGGGGTCCACCCCTGTGGGGTTTCAGGGTGAGCCTCCCTCGGCAACTCACAGGACGCTCGGGGCCTCTGACCCCAGGGGCCGGCCGGGCAGGAGGGCGCTTTCGGAGGTAGATACAGATGGCACTGTCCTGAGTCCCACGGGGGTCCACGTGGGTCGGGGCCTTCCGACCTGTACCCGTTGTGTACATTCAGTCACTCTGTCAAGCAGACCTCACTGAAGCTTTTTGAAAACGAAGGGCGTGTCCACGGCGGGGTGTCGCTGCGGGGTGTCGCTGCGAGGGATCGGCATCTTCTGACTTGCTCGCTGTGTTTTCCACAGGCTTGAAACATGTCGTTGGTTAGATGGCATCTCTGTGTTCCGGGCGGCGGTTGCTCTGCGGGCCGTTGGAAGCCCCGACTCTGCAGGTTCTTGCAGCTCCGGGCCAGCAGAGCGAGAACCACCCGCTCCCGAGACTCCCCTGGTTCGGGAGCCGAACCCCCAGGAAGCTACCCGGCTGCCTGTGCCTGGGGGGCCCTGGAATGACGTAAACAGAGCTCGGTTCGAACACATCGCCCTGGGCCTCCCTCTGCCTATTCCAAAAACAGAAAACCAAAACCCAAACCACAGCAAACGGGAAAGAAAAACGACGTGCGTCCAGCACGAACTCCTCAGCCGTCCAGGCCGCGTGGCCCGTCGCCTCCTCCGGCCGGCACGGCGCGTGACTCGCTGGCGGTATTCATCATGCCACGTGGTCACGGCCAGGAAAACCCTTCGCCAGCTGGCTGTGGACCCCGAGCCCACGCCTCAGCCCCACACGGCCTTGGCGCTCAGCAGGCTTCTGGTGAAATTTAGGGGCTGACGGCACCCTCACTGAAGGAGCAAATGTGCTGGGGGATGCCCCACTTCTGGCCGCTGACGGCAAACCTCCTGGGTCTCCTCTGGCTTCGAGAAGCTCAGAGCGGTTCGGGCCTCTGGTGCCGCACCCCGGTCTCTGAGCTGGTTCGCTCCTCCCCTGTGAGGCGCTCTGTGCACCCCGTCTTCCCGCAGTGGTCACGTTTCGGTACCTTCGACACTTGTATCTCTGTCAATAGCCACCACCTCACTCTTTTCGGAAGCAAGTTGGGTACAAGTGGACAGAACGTAGATCAGGATCTAGATCGGTCACACGCCACGTCCAGAAGACTCGCTGCTTCCCCGCCCATGGCCACGTGCCGGGAAAGCCCGGTCCCGGGCGGTGACAACCGATTCGCACGGCCAGGCCCTGTCCTAAGCCTTCTTCAGGCATTCGCCTACTTAATCCGCACAAATACCCCCTACGGTATTCCTCGTCTCTCATTTGACACATGGGACAGTGGGGCCCAGAGAGGTTAAGCGACCTGCCCGGAGTCGCACAGCTCAGGGACGTGGAGCTGGAGGCAATTCCTGGCACGTGCACCTCTGAATATATGGGGAGACAGCGAGGGTGGCAGGCACGGCAGACCCGAGGCCATCGCGCTCCCTGCAACCACTGGTGTCCTTAAGGGACACGCGATGCCATCAGAGGAGGGACCTTCTTGATTTTATAAAGAAAACTTCGCTCTCCCCTGTTGAAGAGGTAGGTCCCCTTTCTGCAGAGCGCTATGCAGTGCGGGGCACAGGTGGGGAACAAATACTTCGCTGGGCAGCGACTGGAGGAGCACGGGCCAGGCACCCGCGCGACAGGTGTGGGACCAGGAGGGTCTGGAGGGACCTTTCCAGAGGTGAAGGGCGCAGCCCCGAGGGCCGCTCCTGCCGCCCGCTGCCTGATTCTCCTGACCCGGCCGTCGGATCACCATGTGCCATGCTCACTGGGCCCGAGGCCCCTGCGGCAGGCCCTGTGTGGGCTGCCGCGGCCTGTCCCAGCATCCCCTACGTGGTCCCCGGGCGTCTCGCCCCCGTGGTCTCTCTCTGTCACGCTGACCAGCTGACCATCCTCTAGAGCCAAAGCCCCTCCCCAGGACGCTTCCCTCTCCCCAGCTTAGTGTCCTGCGCTTCTGTTCTGTTCTGGTTCTGGCCCTCTGCGGGAGGTCCTGCCCCTCCCGCCCCCAAGAAGCTCTGTCGCTGGCAAGAGGCATTCCTGCCCTCCGCCACCCTCCGGGCACCCGGTCAGGGGCCGAGAGAAGAGGGGAGTGGTCTTTCACGCCCCCGTGAGGCGTATTTGCTCCAGCGAAGGCTGTGCCAAGCAGGTTTCCCAGGTGCCACCTGATTTGATCCTCCTGGTCAAGCTGCGGTTCTGGTCCCCTATGTCCTTGCTCTGGCCCAGAGAGTCTGTGTCCGTCTGTCCCTCCTCTAGCTGAAGTGCCTGCTCTGTGCTGGATGTGGGGACCTGTTACTGTGTCCCCTGAATCCATAAGAAAATGGGACGCTAAGTCAGGTCGAAAACGAGTGACATCCAAAAGGCGGGCAGTGGGGCCGGGCGACATAAGACTGAAAGATGATCGACCACGATATCGCCCCCGACAAAGTCAAAGCCCGCCTGAAAAGCGACGTGGGTGCCCCACACCTCTCAGGACGGCCCCTGTCACAGGGAGTTAAGTGACGCAGGGCGTGGAGAAGGCGGGGCCCCATGCTCGGCGCGGGGAGCGCCCCGTGGTGCAGCTGCAGAGGGAACAGGGTGGCAGGGCCTCCGAAACTAAACTCAGGATCATCGCATGATCCAGCGGTCCCACGTCCGGTCTACACACAGAGAACTGAAAGCGGGCCTCATGAAGACACCGCCCACGGTCACAGTGGCATCACTCAGCGGTCAAAAGACAGGAACAGCCCGAGCGCCCACCGACAGATGGACACACAGATGTGGTCCATCCACAGTGGAACAGAACTCAGCCTTGAAAAAGGAAATCCCATCACATGCCACGACATGGGTGACCCCTGAGGACACTGTGCCGAGTGGAACACACCAGTCACAAAAGACAAACACGCACGATCCCACTCATACGAGGCACTTGTAGCAGGTGAACCACAGAGACAGGCAGCAAGGCGGGTGCCAGGGGCTGGGTGGTGGGTGGGCAGTTTGTGTCCCATGGGTTGAGCTACGGTTTGGGAAGAGGAGAAGGTTCTAGAGAGGGCAGAGGTGGTGGCTGCAGAACAATGTAAATGTGTTCATGCCGCTGAACTGTGCACTTGAAATGGTTAAGTTGGTAAGTTTTATGATACGTGTATTTTATGATCATTAAAAAAGCAATGGCTGGGATTAAGCGGGGTTCCATTATGAGAACTCGCCACGCAGATGTGGCCGGCGGGGGCTATGCGGGACTTCTGCCTCCACTTCCCCCGGCGCTGAGCCCACAGAAACGCCACCAGAGAAGACTGCCAGCCTCACAAAAGCAGTGTGGGCTTTCGGCAGCTGTCACAGCCCCACACTGACAACCCAGACAACCTCAGCGACGGCCGCCAGGCAGGAATAAACTCAGGGGACACGGCCAGGATGAGCAGCAGAGGACCGAGCAGGCAAGTCTGACTCCCAGCCAAGAACGGGAACGAAAGGCCTCGGCATTCCAGGGAAACGCTGGTTCTATGCGGGGAAAAGACAATTCACAGACATAAACTACCTTTCATTTCTGACCAAGAAACAACATGAAAATGCCAATTCATAAAACCGGACCAAGAAAGGGCGAGTGTGCACAGACACGGAGGGGATTAGAAAAACAGTCATCTACATGATGACATGTTGGATAAAGTGGATGGATTCACACAGAAATAGGAGACGACACATCGCGATAAACAACAGGAAACCCAGGCGGACCGACAGCTACGAAAGACACCGAAAAGGTTCTCCAGTATCTTCGCCGCCAAGAAGGGCCCGAGCAGGTGGCTTTGCCCGTGAACATGAAGATCGCTCAGCTGGAGGGATGAACATTCACACCGTCCAAAGTGCCTGGCACAGACAGGAGGGAGGAAAGGCCACAGGCCTCTTCCGGGGAGACCCAGGGCTGCTAATAGAAGCCACCAAAGAAAATGCAGAACAAGGGACAACGAGGCAAGACTCAAACCCACAGCGGCCAGCTGACACGTCCGCACAGGGCCCTAAGCGACACTCCGTCCACCCCAGGGAGCAGAGGTGGCAAACCTCCTCCCTACCTGGGGCTCCACCTCCCCGGGCCCAGGGCCCGCCAGCCACAGAGGGAGTCTCAGCTCCGGCAGGAGGCCACGGGTGGTATTAAATGACTGTTCCTTCAGATCATAACAACAAGAGTAGAATAAAAAAGCATCTTGCCCAAAGGAGAGAATGGAAGGTTTTGGGTTTGTCGCCCTCAGCGGGGAGGGAGGGAGGCAGCTGGGCCACCCCCCACGCAGCGTGGTCTCCCCTCCCCCCGCAGCTGTCACAGGGAACCGGGAGATGGGAAGGGTGCCGTCCTTCCAGATGGTCTAAAAGCCAAGAGGGAGGAACACAGCAAGAAGCCAGCACTGTCAGACCCCGAGTACAGGGACACGGCCAATCCCAAAATACGGAGCCCCAAAGAGCGTTCCTAGATGCCAGCAACGACCAGGAAATAAACTGGGGACGATCCCCCGCCCGCGGTAGGAAGACGTCCCCAAGCGCATCCCACTCATCGCAGCGGCCAGAAAACCACGAGACTCCTAGAAACGGAACGAGCGGTCTGCAGGTGGATGAGGCGGGAGGGGTGCCGGGGTAGACGGCCGTTTCTCGAACAGCTGGTCTTGATATTAATCCTTCTGGATCAACCAATAAATCAGTGCAATTACCGTTCAAATCCCAACAGACACTCATCTGGAAAACCAGCGGGCATTGCAGATGACTGGCACGTGTCTTTATGATGTCGGGAAGGTCTCATGGTATCACGCCCATGACCATCCCACGCGATGCTCACTCCCCAGACTCTGCCGGCCGTACCTCTCTTCTGTGCCCTGGGCTTGTGAGGACACCTGCCTACCCGCCCCGGTCCCCTGAGTGTCCAAGGGGACATCTAACCAAAGTGGCTGCTGAGGACAGGGTGGCTAGCTTCAGTGCATAGAAATACACAACGCCCAGTTAAACTGGAATGTCAGATAAACAACATGTTTAAAAATAGAAGTGTGTCCCAAGTATCACACAAGACATACTTATCCTAAAACAAGTTGTCGTTGATCTGAAATTTTGATGTAGAAATTTGATGGGGGGCAGAGTTTTCTCAAGGCCCCTGCTGGGGGGCTCCAGCTCCTTGACCCCCCACACCACCTCCCCACTTCCGGAGCCCAGGAGCACCCGTTCGTCCTTCATCTGGCCTCTGGAGCTCTCAGGAGTCCCCCCTCCTTCCTCCCCGCTCCTCTGCCCTGGCCCACACCCCAGGCCCCTCGCCCACACCTCAGGCATCTTATCTATCATCTACCCAGCAGCAGCCCTCCCCAACCCCCTGGGACCAGTCTGTGGTTCAGGACCGGGCCGCACAGCAGGAGGTGAGTGGCAGCAAGCAAGGAAGTTCCATCTGTCTGTGTCAGCGGCCACTTCCCAGCGCCAGCATCACCTCCTCAGCTCCGCCTCAGATCATTAGGTGTTAGGTTCTCATAGGAGCACCGTCCTCGGTGCCACAAAGGTTGGGGACCACTGGTCTAGAGGCAGTAAACACAGAAGCGGAGAGAGCCAAGCCTAGATTAGTGTCACCAAGTTTCCATTTCAGCGACTGTGCTTTCTAGGTCTCCTCCCTGGTGACGTGGGGTTTTGCTCTGTCATATGCGAACTGCTTTTATTCCAGTCGATGACTAGCAGGAGCGGGCGTCATTGTCCAGTTCTTTGCTTGGGTAATGTGCTGCCATTGGACCCCTTCCCCCGGTGAGGTGTGGCTCAGAGGAACCGCTCCTGCTGAGCCCTGTGGCATGGGGGCGCAGGGCCTCAGGGAGCAGGGGCCGGGCCCTGCCCAGGCCCGGTCGCTGCTTCCTTGTCCCTTGGCTTCCAGCAAACTCCCCGCTCAGCAGGAGCTGCTGACGGGAGGGGCTGACTTGGCGACCCACAAGGTGGAGGGAGGCT